>NC_056732.1:95174083-95284083 GCF_019279795.1 Protopterus annectens
ATATAACAGCTAACCAGCTTCTAAAGCTTCAGGGACTCTTTCATGCACCCAAATGGTCAGGCAGATTGACTTGAACTGACTAAAAGACAAGTTTGCGAGTGAAGCCATTACTGCTTCAAACATGTACGCTCCTCTGAGGCTTTTGAGGACTGATGGTCAGCCTGTGCTTTCCTTTGCTGGGCAGCTAAGCTTTTTTTGGGAAACAAATTATATATTTTTTTTCATTCTTTTTGATGTTTTATTAATATACTCTTCAGGAAAGTTATTTTAAAGTTAGACGTGTTTTGTTTTAATGAACTGTCTTGAGACTAAGTGCATTTGTTTAGAGCACTTGCTTTTTTCTGTCAGTTTAAAAGTAGTATAAAGTAACTGAAAACATTTTTTTCTGTGGAGAAATTGTGTTTATTTTTATTTTGCTGGGCTGGCATAGTGTATAAAAGTGCTTTTTACTATGTTTTTATTTCTGTCAAAAAGTAACTTTTGTGGATTGCTAGCGTTTATTGGCAATTGCGTCATGCCTTGCCTGGAAAAGTGGTCCGTCCTTTATCCAGCCACAAAAAAGAAAGAATTAAGCAGACCGCCTTTGCCCCACAACAGACCAGCAATTAGCGTCAGCAGCAGATGGGTGACTCTGCTGTGGCCATTTGTTGTACCTCAGAGCACTCATCTATTACCCTGGATCCCTCTGGTGTAGCACCCAAAGCAACTATGGACCAGGTGTTAGTCACGTCCTCAGTGACTGTTGAGGTCAACTGAGTGGGCAAAGCAGATCTACTGTTGTTGGTCCTAGGAGAGGGAACAGGGAAGTTTTCCCTGTAGTGTCAGAATGTTGTGCCCATCCCTGGGAAGTTATCCAGTTGACCCTATTTTTCTGTCAAAAAGAAAAACAAGCATGTATCTATGCCTTCTCAAATTTCTTTGAATAGGAGTAGTTTACTGGGTCTAGCTAAGGTTTTAATTCAAGCTATGGATCCTTCTTGTAATGTAACTTCTGGTAAAAGAAAGAATGATTCTTCTCTTCCTGAAGAGATTCAAGTTTCTGAATCTAAATAGGAGGATGCAGGGATGGATTCAGGTTTTTTTTCTTGGATTTCTGATTTAGACTCTGAGGAGAGTTGTCTCTAATTCACCCTGTGGGATGATGTCTCTTTCTATGAGACTGTTGCTAGAATGTGCCAGTTTTTTTTTTAGTTGGAGAACAATGAGGTGTCTAACTCCTCAAAAAATACATGTTCTTCATGTTTCACTGTTGCAGTCATTACATTTGGGTATCTGCTGGCAGGTTGCCCTCAGTCGGCCTGATTAACAAAGTCTTGGGTCCTGTGTCAGTTGCTGTCCCTTCTTCCATGATGTCAAGTCATCAGGGATATAAAATATGCAGCCGACGCCATTACATCAGTCTTTCTTGCTGTGCAGTGCCCGAAACAGAAGCAGTTCGCAAGTGCTGGTTGGCCGACTCCTGAAATTTTCGTATTCGAAACTTAAAGCTATGTACCCCATTGGGGAAACTTTCTCTTGCTCCTTACCGATGTCAGTAAAAGTTAATAACTGCATTACTTGTGGGAAGCAAATACCTCATAAAGATTTTCATTTGTACTCTATTCCTTGCCTAGGCCCTGACCACGATGTACCTTGCTGTTGGTTTTTGTGCTTTATTTAATCAGTGCACTATCCGTTGTCGGTACATTTTTGTCTCTAAATATTTCAGTTCTTGGTTTAATTATCCAGAAAGACGTTGGTTAGCCATCCGACTACCGGAATTCTGAAAAAACTCAAAGAAAAAGACAGAAACAGGCCGTCGAGGTCCAAAACTGCCGACGACGCTTCTCCTAAGCCAGTCGCCAGTTCACCGGTACTAAAATAAATAAGCACCAGTCACGATAACTACAGAAATAAATCCAATGAACTAGCTGGTGAAAATTAGGATGTACAATAAAACATTAACCGATGGAAAGTAAAAGATTACTTTATTTGACCAATACAAATACATATGCATGAAGCTAAGGCATTAAGCGCTTTCATCCATCATAGTGGACTTCTTCAGAATGCCATAATACACAACAAACAAACATTTAAAAACGTTTTGGCGCCAATCCCGCCTACATTCCATACTGTCTTAAAGTCATATACCTCTAGTGTATCCTAAATTGATACATACACTAAATCCGTATAAGCGTCAATTATCTAGCTTGTAATAAAAATATACATTCATCAAATACAAATAAATAATGATGTGAAATAATATAATAAAAAACTTGTTAAAAAACTATTAAAATACAATACATTTTAAATACATATAAAAATGACCTATGAACATGACTTGATATATTCCTAATGGATACCATTTTCAAAGAAGTATACTATACCAACTTGTACCTATATGTTCCGTAAAAAAAACGCAGATCATGTAAACAAAATTCACTTGAACAGTTACACATAAAATGAATCCATGCATTATTACTGTGTAAACCCATCCTTAAGTATAAAACACATTATCTTAATTCTAAGATGGGTTTTATAGTGAAGTAATCATTGAGACCTGGTTTAATACCATTAAGAATATATCAAGTTATGTTCATAGGTCATTTTTATATGTATTCAAAATGTATTGTATTTTAATAGTTTTTTAACAAGTTTTTTATTATATTATTTCACATCATTATTTATTTGTATTTGATGAATGTATATTTTTATTACAAGCTAGATAATTGACGCTTATACGGATTTAGTGTATGTATCAATTTAGGATACACTAGAGGTATATGACTTTAAGACAGTATGGAATGTAGGCGGGATTGGCACCAAAAAGTTTTTAAATGTTTGTTTGTTGTGTATTATGGCATTCTGAAGAAGTCCACTATGGTGGATGAAAGCGCTTAATGCCTTAGCTTCACGCATATGTATTTGTATTGGTCGAATAAAGTAAACTTTTACTTTCCATCGGTTAACATTTTATTGTACATCCTAAAGTTCACCAGTACTCAGTGAGACACTTTCGCAGCCCCTGATACCCGCTACTTCTGACTTGCAGGCCCCTACTGAGACCCATTCGGAGTCCGGTATGCCATGAGATGCTTCACCTATGGAACCCGAGGATGTCTCTACCTTGGATGGGTCCAGAGCTGCTGTGCAGGCACCGGCTTCTGGGGGTGTATTCAGGCCTACAGACTTGCATATAAAACCGACTCCACCTTCTATTTTAAGGCCTAAATCTCGATCTATGTCTAAAAAAATTACACCCAGGCCACATGTTCAGGCCCCTATGTCTAAAAAACAAATGATCAAAATGGCTGAAGATCTTATTACTCTAATTAGGGTAGTCAACCCCCTCCTTCTAAGAGGCCTAGGACTGAGCTTGACTATGAATCTGCTGATCAGGACTCTGTTTCTTCTAATTCTTCCAGTGACCTGGATTTGTCCTTTCCTACTTATGAGGATTCTGATGCAGAGGATTCCATTCCCTCTGCTCCCCTCCCCCCGAGGACTTTTCTTTTTTGGAAACTTTACATATCTTAAGGGAGCATTTCCACTGGGAAAGTCAGGAATTTTCTGAATCTAAAAAGAGGCTTAGGGAGTTCCTTCTTCTACCTCAGTATAGGCCTTTGGCAATACCTCCTGTACTAGACATTGTTGAGGATGTGTTTTCGGAATCCAGTATGGCCCCTGATTCCCTGCCTCCGGCTCCTAGTAAACCTGACAGATACTACAGGGTTCCTGAGTCCCACAAGTTCCTTTTCAAAAATCCTGTTGCAGACCCAGAAACCATTTCTCAGGGGCCCAAGGGCTTTAAGGCTTCTACTTCTAAAAATCCTACCCCTTCTGATAGAGACTCCAGGGTGCTGGATAGATGGGGTAAAAAGGTTTATACTTCTGCAACCTTGGCAATCAGGGCTTTAAACTGCCAATTTCATATGTTAAAATATCAACAGCATATTATGGGACTGCTTAAAGAGAAAATGATATTGATTTCTGACTGTGTGGAAAATAAAGATTTACAGGATTTATTGCATTCAGCTGAACAAGTTGGAAAACATACTTTGCAATGTGGTTTTGATTCTTTAGAGGCCTCTTGCAGGGCTGCTGTTACTGGACCTGTGCTTAGAAGGCATGCTTGGCTTAAGGAGCAATCTCAGCCTGATTATGTTAAAGCTAAATTGTTGGATGCTCCTTTAAATCAGGACCGCCTGTTTGTCAATAAGGCTGAAGAAGTTCTAAAAATGATGGAAGATAAAGCTAAATCTATGCAAACTGTGAAAGATTTCTTACAAGTGTAACCTTCAAGATTTAGTAGGCACTGGCCTACTAAGAATTGGTCCTTTCCAGCACCTTCCAGATCCACTCAAGCCAAACGCAGACACACCAAAAGCACCAGGTTTCAGTCCCAAGGGACTCTCAGAACTAAGCAATGGGGGGCCTCCACTTCCAAATCTGGAAATAACAAGACATCCCCCTATGGTAAACAGTCTCAATGACTTTCCTTTAAAATTACCAAGCACTTACCTTTTAGTCACCCCTTTGGGGGGAAAGATTGCTCTTCATGCAAAAAACTGGGAACTCATAACCCAGGACAAATGGGTTTTAAATATAGTGTCCCAGGGATACAGATTTCATTTCCACATGTTGCCAACTCCAAACAGGTGGCCAGATCTGCCCCCAAACCAGTGGACAGACGCTCAGAAACAAGTACTTTCCCTCTTAAACATGGGGGCTATTCAACCGGTACCAGAAGAGGAAAAGGGACAAGGTTTCTATTCCAGGATTTTCCTGGTACCCAGAAAAGACAAATCATGGCGTCCAATTATGGACCTGTCTACTCTTAACACCTTTCTGGACATTCCAAAATTCAAGATGCTGACTCTTCACCAGTTACTTCTTATGCTAGGCAAGAATACCTGGTTGGCAACTCTAGATTTAAAAGAAGCTTACCTGCATATCCCAATCAGGGAATCTTGCAGAAGATACCTACGCTTCAAAGCAGGCTACTTGCATTATCAGTTCTCTGTACTGGCCTTTGGCTTGTCTATTGCACCCAGGGTATTCACAAAGTGCCTGGCTCCAGTAATTGCATTTTGCAGGCAAAGAAATATTCAAATATATCCATACCTGGACGATTGTCTAATTCAGGTAGAAAACCAGGCCACCCTTATAAATCATCTGGCATTTGTGAAAAGGGTTTTAACTTGTCTAGGCTACACCATAAACAAAACTAAATCACAACTGGTACCCTCTCAACAGATTACATTCCTGAGTGCAAGCTTGAATACAACTGCCCAGATGACTTTCCTCATGCCAGAAAAGCAAATTCATTTGGTAACTTACTTCAAACAAGTGGCCACAAAAACCCTGCTATCTGCAAGACAAATACTGCAAGTCTTGGGGTTCATGGCCTCCTGTATTCTTCTAATTCCATATGCAAGACTGCATAAGAGGAAACTTCAGTGGTACTTAAAAAGTTGATGGAGTCAACATTGTCACAGAGTGGAAACAATGAGTCCTATCATACCTTGCCTACGCATAGAATTCCTATGGTGGGCAGAGGCCTGCCACCAAAACAAGGGACTGTCATTCACACTACCCCTGCCACCCAAACCCTAAATACAGATGCATCAGACTATGCATGGGGGCTCACCTGGCAGGGAAGTGCATTCAGGGCAAATGGAGCCCAAACCAAATGCACCTACATATCAATCAAAACTAAATGTTAGCTGTACAGAATGCTCTGACAGCCTTCAAGGACTACATTCATCCAGGACAACTAATGGTAAAGACGGACAACACCACGGTTATGTGGTACATAAACAAGCAGGGGAGTACACATACCTACCCACTCTGCAGACTAGCCATGGCATTGAGGAACATGGCCTTGAGCTACCAAGTGCAACTACAAGCTCAATTCCTGTCAGGAAAACTGAATACACTGGCAGACAGACTAAGCAGAAATCTCATGGACCCAGACGAGTGGAAACTGGAACCACAGATTTTCAACATGTTGACAAGCAAATGGGGGAGCCTAGACATAGATCTATTTGCCTCTGCCCAGAAATACCAGTTGGACAAATTTTGCACAAGAACCCCTCACAAAAAAGCCTGGAAAGTGGATGCTCTGTCCTTCAGCTGGAAAATTCTATCAGTCTACACCTTTCCCCCTCTGCCTCTGCTCTCCAAAGTTCTGCTAAAAGTCAAACAGGACAAACCAAAAATGATTTTGATTGCTCCAGACTGGCCACGCCAACACTGGTACCCACTCCTGCACAGTGTGTCACAAATTTCTCCATGGTACCTGCCTCAGACACCTTTCTTACTGTCTCAGCAGGAGAACCAAATTCTGCACCCTCAGCTCCCAACATTGAACCTTGCAGTTTGGCTAATCACTTAAATTCACCCTTAACATCCCTCAGCAAACCTGTGATGGATGTCATCTTGGAGGCGAGAAGACCTAGTACTAGAAAATCTTATGCTGACAAATGGAAAACAAAATCTGTGTCTGGAATCAATCTCAAGGGATGAGCACAGCAGCGCCCAATTTACCTCAGATTTTGCAATACTTAACTGAGATGCTTCACAATGGCCTGTCTTTTTCCTCCATTAAAATCCATGCCTCAACCATTTCAGCTCATTATAACACAGAACCTCCCCTCTTCTCTCATCTTCTGCTCAAGCAGTACCTCAGAGGGGCCAAAAACTTGAGACCACCCAGGAGAGCTCCAAACCCTACATGGGACCTTAACTTTGTATTGGAGAAACTCACTCTACCTCCTTTCGAGCCAGCTGCTACTGCAGACTTAAAATTTCTTTCTTGGAAAACAGCCTTCTTTTTAGCAATCACTTCAGCTAGAAGGATATCTGAATTACAGGCCCTTATGGCAGTGGAGCCTTTCATCATCTTTCATGCGGACAGGGTGTCACTCAGGACCATTCCATCCTTCATGCCCAAAGTGGTATCCAGTGTGGCTCTTAATCAGTCCATTCATTTGCCAACTTTCTTTCCCAATCCACAGAACAAAGGGGAATGGATTTTGCATTCATTGGATGTGCACAGGCAACTTAGATTCTACTTGGACAGGACTAAACCTTGAAGAAAATCTGAACAACTGCTAGTAGCATTTGCTGCAGGGGCAGAGGGGAAGGCTATTGCAAAACAAACCATTTCTAAATGGATAAGCCATTGCATTCATTTCTGCTATAAGCACCATGGAAAACCTATCACCGGGGGATCAAATCTCATTCCAACAGGGCTGCATCTACTTTTGCAGCCTTTCTCAGAGGTGTTCCTACCAGGGATCTTCTAGAAGCTGCTACCTGGAGTTCAGTTCATACTTTCACCAAGCATTATCATTTACCCATTTTCTCTAAATCCAGAGCTGGCTTTGCCATTGCTATCTTGCAGGGTCTTATAGTTGGTCCTAATGCTGTATAAATCCATCCTCCCAACCGTAGCTTTGGGAATCTACCGAAATGTAATGACTGCGACAGTGAAACACGAAGAACATAGTACAGTTGTGTACACTTACCATAAATGTAGATGTTCGAGTGTATTCACTGTTGCAGTCCTGGTTACCCTCCCTCCAGCCCCCTGTTTTTCTCTTACTATACCGCTACTTTCTTTTACTATGCTTAAAAGCCTTTTTGGTGTATTTGCTTTTGGTTGGAGGTATATTTTTATGTTTTTAATTTTATTTTGCTCCCCATTTGGGGGGCACCTGACATCTGGGGCAAGAAAAACTGATGTAATGGTGTTGGCTGCATGTTTTCTACCCCTGACGACCTGACGTCATGGAAGAAGGGACAGCAACCGATGCAGGACCCAAAACTTTGTTAATCAGGCCAACTGAGGGCAACCTGCCAGCAGATTACACAAATGTAATGACTGCAACAGTGAATACACTTGAACATCTACATTTATGGTAAGTGTAGACAACTGTACTTTCTTCTTCTTCTCCTTCTTCTTCTTCTTTTGGCTTTTCCCAGTTAGGGGATGCCACAGCAGATCACCTGTCTGCTCATGATTGGCAGTGGAGTTTTATGATGTCGAGTTGCCAGCCCGGCACCCAACCTTCCACAGAAGGCACACAATCACACCTAGAGCCAATTTAGAGTGTCCAATCCACCTACAGCATGTCTTTGGGATGCGGGAGAAAACAACCCCTTAAAAATACTGTGAGTTGTTAAATAATGATTTTCCAAAGCCTACATCAGTCCTAGTCTGTCAACTTTAGAGAATATGTGTGTCACTGACTGCAATTTTTCTTATACTCAGCCAGCTGCCCCTAAGAAGGCAGATAGGATGTATAACTTTTCTCAGTCTTTTAATACTCTGTTAATAAACCTGACCCATCAGTTATAGCTTTAGTTGATTCCACTGCTGCTAAGCACTTAGTTAATTCCAGTCTTACTCTTTTTCATAAGGATGGGAAAATTATTGATAAATATGGAAAAACATGTATACTTCTACGACTTTGACTTTCAGAATTTTGCTTTCTCAGGCTAATATGCAAAAGTTTGTTTTCACAAATTGTGAAAATATGAGGTTCATCCTATGATAACTGCCCTTGTGGTCATTTTAAGGCCTAAGCAATTATCCCATGTGAACCTCAAGCCCTGTACTTTGTGCCTGTAAGGTAAACACCTTAACCATTACATCAACATCTCACCCTCTTACATGAATCAAACTCTGTACCTTGTGATTGTGAGGTAAACACATTAACCATTATGCCAATCCCATGGAATATTTTATTTTCAGTTTCTTCTTGTGAGGAGAAATCTGCTTTAAATCTCAGTTTATTGTGTTGCACAGGTCACGACTCATTGTTTGCAGTGTGCATATGACTTTAGTGATGCCTCTTCCAGGATATGCCCACTGGTACTGTTTGCATGGCTGCATTCTCGGTACCTCCCAGATGATGTTAAAAAAAGATGTTAAATTCTTCCTATGAGAGAGATTTAGTTTTTGGCCCCTGTGCTGCAGAGGTGATCAAAAGATGTGGGAAAACTGATCCGGGAAATCTCTATGATTTTTTTATATCCTTATCCACTTTTGTCAAAACCCCCCTTCCCAGAATAAACAGTCTAAACAAAATTAAGGTAAACAGATGTTTAAGACGACATGGCAAGGGGGGGGGGGTGTCCAAAAATAAGTCTTAACCCTCCTGACAGTCTAACAAGTCTGAATGACCATTCGAGTCATGTGACCTCCTCATACCCTTGCCCCTTTTTTCTTCAAGAAAGTCTGATTCTCCATTTTTCTCTTTTGCAACAGATTGTTTCAGACAAATGGGTTCTGAAAATCATTCATCAGGGTTACTGATGGCAATGGGAAGACATTCCCCCTTTCCAGGGTGTTATTCCTCATTCTCCAGAACAGACTCTTTTGTTTTTACCTGTTCGTTAACCCATGATGTCCCAAGGAGTAATAGAACCAATTCTTCCTTCCTGGGTGGGGAAGGGATTTTACTGAAGGATGTTCCAAGTACCAATGAAAGAAAATTTTAGAGTCCTGTTCTGGATTTTTCTTTCCTAAACCTGCTTATGATAGTGGCCAAATTCAAATTCATTCACTACAGATGCTTCAGACTTTGCTTGGGGAGCAGTTTTTGGAAGGATAAAAGTGCAGAAGGTGTGGGATACCAAGGACAGACACAAGCACATAAATATCATGTGTTTGCTTGCCCTGATTAAGACATTCAACATTATCTGAGTAATCTTTAGTCCCTGGGACCTCTTCAGGTGGTTACAGACAATACCATAGTCATGTGATCCATCAACAAGCAAAGGCGAACCAGGTCATGCTCCCTTTGCAGACTAGTCATTTTAGCTTGGGATATAGCTTCACAGCACAGTCTCACTCTACAGACATCCTACATTCTGTCAGCACAAAATTGTGTAGTAGACAAACTCAGCAGGACTAGGGCAGGCCATCACAAATGGAAACTAGATCAGGGGGTCTTCCAAGATTTGACCCCTCTGTGGGGACTTCCTTAATATACCTCTTTACTACTCTCAGAACAATCATATGGCAAGATTCTGTTCCAGGACTCCATGCAACAAGGCCAGGAAGACAGATGCCTATTTATTTCTGAGGACATGAATGTTCTTGTATGCTTTTCCACCCTTCCACTAATATCTGGGCTCTTCTGAAGATTCAGAATGAATCCCTCAGGATCATTGCGGTGACTCTCTTCTGGCCTCAGCAACTGTGGTTCTCCCTTCTTTTGAAAATGGCCAGGTGCAATTACCACTTACTTTCTCACAGACTGGATCTACACAGAAGAACAGGGCTGTTTGATACACTCCAACATCAATGATCTTCAGTGACTGCCTGGATAATAGGGTCTAAACTTCTTTTAGGCACCTGTTTACTGAGGGCATGCAGCAGGTACTAATGGAGGCAAGAAAGCCCTGATACTAGAAAATCATATATTAACAAATAGAAACAATTTTCTAGTTGGTGCAAACAACATAATCAGCATCCATTCAGGGCTAGTTGTTCTTTGGTTTTATGATATTTATGTGGGATCTATATTAAAACATCGAACGCTTAAAACAGCAAATGATGTTTCATTGACTGTTTTTCAGAGAAAGCTGAAAATGTCGACACCTCATAACAGCGATTTCTTTCCTAGGGAAAGAAATCGCTCTTCCAACCAAAAACAAACAAAAAAAACAGTAAACAGTTCCAAACACATACACACGTACCTTAACCCTAATTCTTCCCCCCAAAAAGTAAACAGCTGAAAACACATATGCACATAACTCAACCATACATCTAACGCAAAAAAAAAAGTAAACATTTTTAAACATATGCACTTACCTTAACCCGCACCCTAACCCTAAGGTCAGTAACTGTTGCCCATTTACGTAAACAGTTCCAAACACATGCACACTTACCTTAACCCTAATTCTACCCCCCCAAAACAAAAGTAAATTGCTTAAAACACATATGCACTTAACTCAACTGTACATCTAACACAAAAAAAAAAAAACAGTAAACACTTTCATACATATGCACTTACCTTAACCCGCACCCTAACCCTAAGGTCAGTAACTGTTGCACATTCACACTCGGGAGCTATACCGGACAAGGGAATCCCTGAGACCAGAGGAAAGCAAGAAAGCAGTCAAGCAACTTCGTTCCCAGGAAAAGAATTCGCTGAACAGCCACTTTGCTGTTTTGCCTGTTCGCTCTTTAGGTGTCGATGAAAACGCATTTGACATAATGAGTTTTCGTCATTCTAGTAGGAACTCATTTATGTGAATTACTGTCTATGGCCTTTCTTATTCCTCTATCAAGGTTCATTTATCAGTCATTTCAGCATGTCTGCCTATGAATCCTCTTTTTTTCAATGCAGTTTCATGTCAAAATGTTCTGGAAAGGGGGTTTGCGTAAGAAGCCACTAAGAAAATGGGTGGCCCCTCCTTTGATTCTTAATTTTGTGTTAGAAAAGCTAACACTTGCTCCATTTGAAGCAGCTAAACTAGCCAGCTTGAGGTTCTTAGCATGGAAAACAGTTTTCCTGATTCCTCGGATCAATGCAAGAAGGGTATCTGAGCTGCAGGCTCTTGTGGTGAATCAACACTATCTATTTTAACATCAGGGACAGGGTTTCTTTGAGAACTATTCCTTCTTTTATGCTTGAAGTGGTATCTGAGTTTGTTTTAATCCAAACTATCCATCTTCCCATTTTCTTTCCTGAACCTAAAAATTAGGGACAAAGAATACTCCATACCTTGGATGTCCACAGACAACTCAGATACTATGTTGACAGAACAAAATCTTTCAGATCTTTGGATCAATTGTTCATTTTTTGTGAAAGTAAGAAGAAGGGACAACCTGTGCCAAAACAGACTATGTCCAAATGATTGTCTAAGGCTGTTACCTTTTGTTATACTCACCAAACAAAACTATTCCAGGCAGTGTCAGGGGTTAGATTCTAGAAGTATTCCAGAAGCTGCTACACCATCTTCCTTTTTTGCTGTTCCTAGCATTGCCCTTTCAGGACAAAGGAAAGCTTTGAAGGGCTTTGTGCCCAAACTTGTCTTTTCATCAGCTCAGCTCAAGCTGCTTGATGGTTTTTGTGCATGGAAGGTGTCCTGAAGCTTTGGAACCTGGCTAGCTGTTACATCCTTGCAAGGATTTAACCCATATTGCTAAGGGTACTGTAACAGTAAGTATTCAAGCAGCTACAGCTATAGCAAGTTGAACTTAAACAACTGTACTTTCCATGTACTCCTGAATTCTCAGGTGCTTTATATAACAATTTGAGTCCCATGCAGTCCTTATTTCGCTGGTACTCTAGATAGTAGTTTTTGCCCTGTGTAGTCCTCATTCCCCCTGCTACCTTATATATTAATTTGTGTCATGTGCATTGCCCAATTCCCTAATACTATATATAACAATGTGTGCACTGTGCACTCTTCATTCCACAGGAAGCATATATAATAATTCGTGTTCCATGCACTTCTCATTTCCCTGGTACTTTATATAATAATTTGTGTCCCATTCATACTTCATACCCCCTGGTACCTTATGTAATAATCTGTGCTTGTGCATTGCCCATTTCTCTGATACTATATATATAGTAATTTGTGTACTGTGCATTCATCATTCCCCAGAGACTTTATGTAATAATTTATGCTCCATGCATTTCTCATTCCATGGTACTATATGTATAGTAGTGTGTTTTCCATGCATTCTTCATTATCCTTTTGCTTTATAGAATAATTTGTGCACCATGCATTCCTCATTTCCCTGGTACTATATATAATAATGTGTGCTCCATGCATTCCTCATTTCCCTGGTACTATATATACTAATGTGTGTTCCATTAATTCCTCATTTCCCCAGTACTTTATATAATAATTTGTGCCCCATGCGTTCCTCATTTCCCTGGTACTATATATACTAATGTGTGTTCCATGCATTCCTCATTTCCCCAGTACTTTATATAATAATTTGTGCCCCATGCATTCCTCATTTCCATGGTACTATATATACTAATGTGTGTTCCATGCATTCCTCATTTCCCCAGTACTTTATATAATAATAATGTGTGCACCATGCATCCCTCATTTCCCTGGTACTATATATAATAATGTGTGCTCCATGCATTCCTCATTTCCCCAGTACTTTATATAATAATAATGTGTGCACCATGCATCCCTCATTTCCCTGGTATGATATATAATAATGTGTGCTCCATGCATTCCTCATTTCCCCAGTACTTTATATAATAATAATGTGTGCACCATGCATTCCTCATTTCCCTGGTACTATATATAATAATGTGCGTTCCATGCATTCCTCATTTCCCCAGTACTTTATATAATAATTTGTGCCCCATGCATTCCTCATTTCCCTAGTACTATATATACTAATGTGTGTTCCATGCATTCCTCATTTCACCAGTACTTTATATAATAATAATGTGTGCACCATGCATCCCTCATTTCCCTGGTACTATATATAATGTGTGCATTCCATGCATTCCTCATTTCCCCAGTACTTTATATAATAATTTGTGCCCCATGCATTCCTCATTTCCCTGGTGCTATATATAATAATGTGTGCACCATGCATTCCTCATTTCCCTGGTACTATATATAATAATGTGTGCTCCATGCATTCCTCATTTCCCCAGTACTTTATATAATAATTTGTGCCCCATGCATTCCTCATTTCCATGGTACTATATATAATAATGTGTGCACCATGCATTCCTCATTTCCCTGGTACTATATATAATAATGTGTGCTCCATGCATTCCTCATTTCCTCAGTACTTTATATAATAATAATGTGTGCACCATGCATCCCTCATTTCCCTGGTACTATATATAATAATGTGCGTTCCATGCATTCCTCATTTCCCCAGTACATTATATAATAATTTGTGCCCCATGCATTCCTCATTTCCCTGGTACTATATATACTAATGTGTGTTCCATGCATTCCTCATTTCCCCAGTACTTTATATAATAATTTGTGCCCCATGCATTCCTCATTTCCCTGGTACTATATATACTAATGTGCGTTCCATGCATTCCTCATTTCCCCAGTACTTTATATAATAATAATGTGTGCACCATGCATCCCTCATTTCCCTGGTACTATATATAATAATGTGTGCTCCATGCATTCCTCAATTCCCCAGTACTTTATATAATAATAATGTGTGCACCATGCATCCCTCATTTCCCTGGTACTATATATAATAATGTGTGCTCCATGCATTCCTCATTTCCCCAGTACTTTATATAATAATTTGTGCCCCATGCATTCCTCATTTCCCTGGTACTATATATAATAATGTGCGCTCCATGCATTCCTCATTTCCCCAGTACTTTATATAATAATAATGTGTGCACCATGCATTCCTCATTTCCCTGGTACTATATATAATAATGTGTGCTCCATGCATTCCTCATTTCCCCAGAACTTTATATAATAATTTGTGCCCCATGCATTCCTCATTTCTCTGGTACTTTATATAATTATGTGTGCACCATGCATTCCTCATTTCCCTGGCACTATATATAATAATGTGAGTTCCATGCATTCCTCATTTCCCCAGTACTTTATATAATAATAATGTGTGCACCATGCATCCCTCATTTCCCCAGTACTTTATATAATAATTTGTGCCCCATGCATCCCTCATTTCCCTGGTACTATATATAATAATGTGTGCTCCATGCATTCCTCATTTCCCTGGTACTATATATAATAATGTGTGCTCCAGGCATTCCTCATTTCCCCAGTACTTTATATAATAATTTGTGCCCCATGCATCCCTCATTTCCCTTGTACTATATATAATAATGTGTGCTCCATGCATTCCTCATTTCCATGGAACTATATATAATAATGTGTGCTCCATGCATTCCTCATTTCCCCAGTACTTTATATAATAATAATGTGTGCACCATGCATTCCTCATTTCCCTGGTACTATATATAATAATGTGTGCTCCATGCATTCCTCATTTCCCCAGTACTTTATATAATAATTTGTGCACCATGCATCCCTCATTTCCCTGGTACTATATATAATAATGTGTGCTCCATGCATTCCTCATTTCCCTGGTACTATATATAATAATGTGTGCTTCATGCATTCCTCATTTTCCCAGTACTTTATATAATAATAATGTGTGCACCATGCATTCCTCATTTCCCTGGTACTATATATAATAATGTGTGCTCCATGCATTCCTCATTTCCCTGGTACTATATATAATAATGTGTGCTCCATGCATTCCTCATTTTCCCAGTACTTTATATAATAATAATGTGTGCACCACGCATCCCTCATTTCCCTGGTGCTATATATAATAATGTGTGCTCCATGCATTCCTCATTTCCCCAGTACTTTATATAATAATAATGTGTGCACCATGCATTCCTCATTTCCCTGGTACTATATATACTAATGTGTGTGCCATGCATTCCTCATTTCCCCAGTACTTTATATAATAATAATGTGTGCACCATGCATCCCTCATTTCCCTGGCACTATATATAATAATGTGCATTCCATGCATTCCTCATTTCCCCAGTACTTTTTATAATAATTTGTGCTCCATGCATTCCTCATTTCCCTGGTGCTATATATAATAATGTGTGCACCATGCATTCCTCATTTCCCTGGTACTATATATAATAATGTGTGCTCCATGCATTCCTCATTTCCCCAGTACTTTATATAATAATTTGTGCCCCATGCATTCCTCATTTCCCTGGTACTATATATAATAATGTGTGCACCATGCATTCCTCATTTCCCTGGTACTATATATAATAATGTGTGCTCCATGCATTCCTCATTTCCCCAGTACTTTATATAATAATAATCATGTGTGCACCATGCATCCCTCATTTCCCTGGTATTATATATAATAATGTGCGTTCCATGCATTCCTCATTTCCCCAGTACTTTATATAATAATTTGTGCCCCATGCATTCCTCATTTCCCTGGTACTATATATACTAATGTGTGTTCCATGCATTCCTCATTTCCCCAGTACTTTATATAATAATTTGTGCCCCATGCATTCCTCATTTCCCTGGTACTATATATACTAATTTGTGTTCCATGCATTCCTCATTTCCCCAGTACTTTATATAATAATAATGTGTGCACCATGCATCCCTCATTTCCCTGGTACTATATATAATAATGTGTGCTCCATGCATTCCTCATTTCCCCAGTACTTTATATAATAGTAATGTGTGCACCATGCATCCCTCATTTCCCTGGTACTATATATAATAATGTGTGCTCCATGCATTCCTCATTTCCCCAGTACTTATAGAATAATTTGTGCCCCATGCATTCCTCATTTCCCTGGTACTATATATAATAATGTGTGCTCCATGCATTCCTCATTTCCCAAGTACTTTATATAATAATAATGTGTGCACCATGCATTCCTCATTTCCCTGGTACAATATATAATAATGTGTGCTCCATGCATTCCTCATTTCCCCAGTACTTTATATAATAATTTGTGCCCCATGCATTCCTCATTTCCCTGGTACTATATATAATAATGTGTGCACCATGCATTCCTCATTTCCCTGGTACTATATATAATAATGTGTGTTCCATGCATTCCTCATTTCCCCAGTACTTTATATAATAATAATGTGTGCACCATGCATCCCTCATTTCCCCAGTACTTTATATAATAATTTGTGCCCCATGCATCCCTCATTTCCCTGGTACTATATATTATAATGTGTGCTCCATGCATTCGTCATTTCCCTGGTACTATATATAATAATGTGTGCTCCATGCATTCCTCATTTCCCCAGTACTTTATAAAATAATTTGTGCCCCTTGCATCCCTCATTTCCCTGGTACTATATATAATAATGTGTGCTCCATGCATTCCTCATTTCCCTGGTACTATATATAATAATGTGTGCTCCATGCATTCCTCATTTCCCCAGTACTTTATATAATAATAATGTGTGCACCATGCATTCCTCATTTCCCTGGTACTATATATAATTATGTGTGCTCCATGCATTCCTCATTTCCCCAGTACTTTATATAATAATTTGTTCACCATGCATTCCTCATTTTCCCAGTACTTTATATAATAATAATGTGTGCACCATGCATTCCTCATTTCCCTGGTACTCTATATAATAATGTGTGCTCCATGCATTCCTCATTTCCCTGGTACTATATATAATAATGTGTGCTCCATGCATTCCTCATTTTCCCAGTACTTTATATAATAATAATGTGTGCACCACGCATCCCTCATTTCCCTGGTACTATCTATAATAATGTGTGCTCCATGCATTCCTCATTTCCCCAGTACTTTATATAATAATAATGTGTGCACCATGCATCCCTCATTTCCCTGGTACTATATATAATAATGTGTGCTCCATGCATTCCTCATTTCCCCAGTACTTTGTATAATAATTTGTGCCCCATGCATTCCTCATTTCCCTGGTACTATATATAATAATGTGTGCTCCATGCATTCCTCATTTCCCCAGTACTTTATATAATAATAATGTGTGCACCATGCATTCCTCATTTCCCTGGTACTATATATAATAATGTGTGCGTAATGCATTCTTCATTTCCCCAGAACTTTATATAATAATTTGTGCCCCATGCATTCCTCATTTCCCTGGTACTATATATAATAATGTGTGCACCATGCATTCCTCATTTCCCTGGTACTATATATAATAATGTGTGTTCCATGCATTCCTCATTTCCCCAGTACTTTATATAATAATAATGTGTGCACCATGCATCCCTCATTTCCCCAGTACTTTATATAATAATTTGTGCCCCATGCATCCCTCATTTCCCTGGTACTATATATAATAATGTGTGCTCCATGCATTCCTCATTTCCCTGGTACTATATACAATAATGTGTGCTCCATGCATTCCTCATTTCCCCAGTACTTTATATAATAATTTGTGCCCCATGCATCCCTCATTACCCTTGTACTATATATAATAATGTGTGCTCCATGCATTCCTCATTTCCCTGGTACTATATATAATAATGTGTGCTCCATGCATTCCTCATTTCCCCAGTACTTTATATAATAATAATGTGTGCACCATGCATTCCTCATTTCCCTGGTACTATATATAATAATGTGTGCTCCATGCATTCCTCATTTCCCCAGTACTTTATATACTAATAATGTGTGCACCATGCATTCCTCATTTCCCTGGTACTATATATAATAATGTGTGCTCCATGCATTCCTCATTTCCCTGGTACTATATATAATAATGTGTGCTCCATGCATTCCTCATTTTCCCAGTACTTTATATAATAATAATGTGTGCACCACACATCCCTCATTTCCCTGGTACTATATATAATAATGTGTGCTCCATGCATTCCTCATTTCCCCAGTACTTTATATAATAATAATGTGTGCACCATGCATTCCTCATTTCCCTGGTACTATATATACTAATGTGTGTTTCATGCATTCCTCATTTCCCCAGTACTTTATATAATAATTTGTGCCCCATGCATTCCTCATTTCCCTGGTACTATATATAATAATGTGTGCTCCATGCATTCCTCATTTCCCCAGTACTTTATATAATAATAATGTGTGCACCATGCATCCCTCATTTCCCTGGTACTATATATAATAATGTGCGTTCCATGCATTCCTCATTTCCCCAGTACTTTATATAATAATTTGTGCCCCATGCATTCCTCATTTCCCTGGTACTATATATGTACTAATGTGCGTTCCATGCATTCCTCATTTCCTCAGTACTTTATATAATAATTTGTGCCCCAGGCATTCCTCATTTCCCTGGTACTATATATACTAATGTGTGTTCCATGCATTCCTCATTTCCCCAGTACTTTATATAATAATTTGTGCCCCATGCATTCCTCATTTCCATGGTACTATATATACTAATGTGTGTTCCATGCATTCCTCATTTCCCCAGTACTTTATATAATAATAATGTGTGCACCATGCATCCCTCATTTCCCTGGTACTATATATAATAATGTGTGCTCCATGCATTCCTCATTTCCCCAGTACTTTATATAATAATAATGTGTGCACCATGCATCCCTCATTTCCCTGGTACGATATATAATAATGTGTGCTCCATGCATTCCTCATTTCCCCAGTACTTTATATAATAATAATGTGTGCACCATGCATTCCTCATTTCCCTGGTACTATATATAATAATGTGCTTTCCATGCATTCCTCATTTCCCCAGTACTTTTTTATAATAATTTGTGCCCCATGCATTCCTCATTTCCCTGGTACTATATATACTAATGTGTATTCCAAGCATTCCTCATTTCCCCAGTACTTTATATAATAATAATGTGTGCACCATGTATCCCTCATTTCCCTGGCACTATATATAATAATGTGCATTCCATGCATTCCTCATTTCCCCAGTACTTTTTATAATAATTTGTGCTCCATGCATTCCTCATTTCCCTGGTGCTATATATAATAATGTGTGCACCATGCATTCCTCATTTCCCTGGTACTATATATAATAATGTGTGCTCCATGCATTCCTCATTTCCCCAGTACTTTATATAATAATTTGTGCCCCATGCATTCCTCATTTCCCTGGTACTACATATAATAATGTGTGCACCATGCATTCCTCATTTCCCTGGTACTATATATAATAATGTGTGCTCCATGCATTCCTCATTTCCCCAGTACTTTATATAATAATAATCATGTGTGCACCATGCATCCCTCATTTCCCTGGTACTATATATAATAATGTGCTCCATGCATTCCTCATTTCCCAGTACTTTATATAATAATTTGTGCCCCATGCATTCCTCATTTCCTGGTACTATATATACTAATGTGTGTTCCATGCATTCCTCATTTCCCCAGTACTTTATATAATAATTTGTGCCCCATGCATTCCTCATTTCCCTGGTACTATATATACTAATGTGTGTTCCATGCATTCCTCATTTCCCCAGTACTTTATATAATAATAATGTGTGCACCATGCATCCCTCATTTCTCTGGTACTATATATAATAATGTGTGCTCCATGCATTCCTCATTTCCCCAGTACTTTATATAATAGTAATGTGTGCACCATGCATCCCTCATTTCCCTGGTACTATATATAATAATGTGTGCTCCATGCATTCCTCATTTCCCCAGTACTTTATATAATAATTTGTGCCCCATGCATTCCTCATTTCCCTGGTACTATATATAATAATGTGTGCTCCATGCATTCCTCATTTCCCCAGTACTTTATATAATAATTTGTGCCCCATGCATTCCTCATTTCCCTGGTACTATATATAATAATGTGTGCACCATGCATTCCTCATTTCCCTGGTACTATATATAATAATGTGTGTTCCATGCATTCCTCATTTCCCCAGTACTTTATATAATAATAATGTGTGCACCATGCATCCCTCATTTCCCCAGTACTTTATATAATAATTTGTGCCCCATGCATCCCTCATTTCCCTGGTACTATATATTATAATGTGTGCTCTATGCATTCCTCATTTCCCTGGTACTATATATAATAATGTGTGCTCCATGCATTCCTCATTTCCCCAGTACTTTATATAATAATTTGTGCCCCATGCATCCCTCATTTCCCTGGTACTATATATAATAATGTGTGCTCCATGCATTCCTCATTTCCCTGGTACTATATATAATAATGTGTGCTCCATGCATTCCTCATTTCCCCAGTACTTTATATAATAATAATGTGTGCACCATGCATTCCTCATTTCTTTGGTACTATATATAATAATGTGTGCTCCATGCATTCCTCATTTCCCCAGTACTTTATATAATAATTTGTGCACCATGCATTCCTCATTTTCCCAGTACTTTATATAATAATAATGTGTGCACCATGCATTCCTCATTTCCCTGGTACTATATATAATAATGTGTGCTCCATGCATTCCTCATTTCCCTGGTGCTATATATAATAATGTGTGCTCCATGCATTCCTCATTTTCCCAGTACTTTATATAATAATAATGTGTGCACCACGCATCCCTCATTTCCCTGGTACTATATATAATAATGTGTGCTCCATGCATTCCTCATTTCCCCAGTACTTTATATAATAATAATGTGTGCACCATGCATTCCTCATTTCCCTGGTACTATATATACTAATGTGTGTTCCATGCATTCCTCATTTCCCCAGTACTTTATATAATAATTTGTGCACCATGCATTCCTCATTTTCCCAGTACTTTATATAATAATAATGTGTGCACCATGCATCCATCATTTCACTGGTACTATATATAACAATGTGCGTTCCATGCATTCCTCATTTCCCCAGTACTTTATATAATAATTTGTGCCCCATGCATTCCTCATTTCCCTGGTACTGTATATACTAATGTGCGTTCCATGCATTCCTCATTTCCCCAGTACTTTATATAATAATTTGTGCCCCATGCATTCCTCATTTCCCTGGTACTATATATACTAATGTGTGTTCCATGCATTCCTCATTTCCCCAGTACTTTATATAATAATTTGTGCCTCATGCATTCCTCATTTCCATGGTACTATATATAATAATGTGTGTTCCATGCATTCCTCATTTCCCCAGTACTTTATATAATAATAATGTGTGCACCATGCATCCCTCATTTCCCTGGTACTATATATAATAATGTGTGCTCCATGCATTCCTCATTTCCCCAGTACTTTATATAATAATAATGTGTGCACCATGCATCCCTCATTTCCCTGGTATGATATATAATAATGTGTGCTCCATGCATTCCTCATTTCCCCAGTACTTTATATAATAATAATGTGTGCACCATGCATTCCTCATTTCCCTGGTACTATATATAATAATGTGCGTTCCATGCATTCCTCATTTCCCCAGTACTTTATATAATAATAATGTGTGCACCATGCATCCCTCATTTCCCTGGTGCTATATATAATAATGTGCATTCCATGCATTCCTCATTTCCCCAGTACTTTATATAATAATTTGTGCCCCATGCATTCCTCATTTCCCTGGTGCTATATATAATAATGTGTGCACCATGCATTCCTCATTTCCCTGGTACTATATATAATAATGTGTGCTCCATGCATTCCTCATTTCCCCAGTACTTTATATAATAATTTGTGCCCCATGCATTCCTCATTTCCCTGGTACTATATATAATAATGTGTGCACCATGCATTCCTCATTTCCCTGGTACTATATATAATAATGTGTGCTCCATGCATTCCTCATTTCCCCAGTACTTTATATAATAATAATGTGTGCACCATGCATCCCTCATTTCCCTGGTACTATATATAATAATGTGTGTTCCATGCATTCCTCATTTCCCCAGTACTTTATATAATAATTTGTGCCCCATGCTTTCCTCATTTCCCTGGTACTATATATACTAATGTGTGCTCCATGCATTCCTCATTTCCCCAGTACTTTATATAATAATTTGTGCCCCATGCATTCCTCATTTCCCTGGTACTATATATACTAATTTGTGTTCCATGCATTCCTCATTTCCCCAGTACTTTATATAATAATAATGTGTGCACCATGCATCCCTCATTTCCCTGGTACTATATATAATAATGTGTGCTCCATGCATTCCTCATTTCCCCAGTACTTTATATAATAATAATGTGTGCACCATGCATCCCTCATTTCCCTGGTACTATATATAATAATGTGCGTTCCATGCATTCCTCATTTCCCCAGTGCTTTATATAATAATTTGTGCCCCATGCATTCCTCATTTCCCTGGTACTATATATAATAATGTGTGCTCCATGCATTCCTCATTTCCCCAGTACTTTATATAATAATTTGTGCCCCATGCATTCCTCATTTCCCTGGTACTATATATACTAATGTGCGTTCCATGCATTCCTCATTTCCCCAGTACTTTATATAATAATTTGTGCCCCATGCATTCTCATTTCCCTGGTACTATATATACTAATGTGTGCTCCATGCATTCCTCATTTCCCTGGTACTATATATACTAATGTGTGTTCCATGCATTCCTCATTTCCCCAGTACTTTATATAATAATTTGTGCCCCATGCATTCCTCATTTCCCTGGTACTATATATACTAATGTGTGTTCCATGCATTCCTCATTTCCCCAGTACTTTATATAATAATAATGTGTGCACCATGCATCCCTCATTTCCCTGGTACTATATATAATAATGTGTGCTCCATGCATTCCTCATTTCCCCAGTACTTTATATAATAATAATTTGTGCACCATGCATTCCTCATTTCCCTAGTACTATATATAGTAATATCTGTTCCATGCATTCCTCATTTCCCCAGTACTTTATATAATAATACTTTGTGCCCCATGCATTCCTCATTTCCCTAGTACTATATATAGTAATATCTGTTCCATGCATTCCTCATTTCCCCAGTACTTTATATAATAATAATTTGTGCACCATGCATTCCTCATTTCCCTAGTACTATATATAGTAATATCTGTTCCATGCATTCCTCATTTCCCCAGTACTTTATATAATAATACTTTGTGCCCCATGCATTCCTCATTTCCCTAGTACTATATATAGTAATATCTGTTCCATGCATTCCTCATTTCCCCAGTACTTTATATAATAATAATTTGTGCACCATGCATTCCTCATTTCCCTAGTACTATATATAGTAATATCTGTTCCATGCATTCCTCATTTCCCAGTACTTTATATAATAATAATTTGTGCACCATGCATTCCTCATTTCCCTAGTACTATATATAGTAATATCTGTTCCATGCATTCCTCATTTCCCCAGTACTTTATATAATAATAATTTGTGCACCATGCATTCCTCATTTCCCTAGTACTATATATAGTAATATCTGTTCCATGCATTCCTCATTTCCCCAGTACTTTATATAATAATAATTTGTGCACCATGCATTCCTCATTTCACTGGTACTATATATACTAATGTGTGTTCCATGCACTCCTCATTCCTTTGTTGCATTATATAATAATTTTTGCCATGTGCCCACTTCATTTCATTGGAACTTAATGTAATAATTTGTGATGTGTGCTCACCTCATCCCCCTGAAACTTTATATTTTAGTTTTTGTCCCATGCACTCCTCACTTGTTTGCTACTTTATATAAATATTGTCATCCCAGAGGGAAAAAAACATTTTAGCAGCTACAATGATCTTTTATTGAAATGGCTACTTTCAATTAACCAGTTTTTTCACACAGTTGTTCTTGCCAAATGTTTGCTGAAACTGGACTGAATAAATTCCATTTAAAATTTATGACTTAAGGTGTCATGGGTGTTACCTCTTCTTACAAAATTACTAGAGCTTAAGTAAGACAAATCAGTGCACTGTACTTTTGAAATGCTATTTCTCCCCAATTTTGCTAGTGGAAAAAGAGATGGGCAAATACCTGAAGCACTTGTCTTGTATATGGACAAAGGCAATCTCAGAAATCGTTATAATATGTTACACAGAGTTGGTGGTTGCAGCCCCAATCTTGGGATTACAGGGGCTTGCCTCCCTTGTAAAATACAATGTTATGCAAATGTAAATTTCTGGTTTTGGGATCCTAGTTTTGTACATTTACGGTAGAATGATCACCATTTTGAGCATCCCCTATTCAACATTTACAGATTTCACAAGATAGTTGTGTTTCTTAGTATGTAACACATTTTGGTACTTATATTAATGCAACCAGATTTCCTACCTGGTATAATTCATAATGTAGTCACTGGTGTAAATACATTTCTGTCATTTACATTTAAGAAGACTGAAATCAACCTGCAATTTCTCTCCAGAATACTGTTACATGGCTGTACTTCATGAAAAATAAGTAAGCTGCCTCTGTTTTTCTGGGGCAGAAAATGTTCAGTTACATCATGTTTTCACAATCAGGTTGCGGGTGACTCACTTTTGAGATATTAGCATCAAAGCTTGAGTCCTTGTCTGCTGCTAAAAATTTATCTGAACAGTAGGTTAACATTGGCTTAATGCAGTTTTCCCGTGGTGGACAATTTCAGTGTTGGGATTGTGCCACTGTTCGGAAACCGTGGAGAACGGTTTGCCTTTGAGAAATACATCAATGGGATATTTGTCTTCAACGTCCATTACAGCAAGTGGTAGGGAAGTAGTACAGAAGTTTTAACTGGAGTAAAAATGAGAAAAACTGTAAGAAAGAGACTGACTTACAAGAAGAACAGCCTCATGACATACCTAAGGAATACAGACAAGAAATTGTTGGAAGAAAATGACTTAAGTTGGAGCTATTGGATGAAACAAACATGTACTTTAAGCTTCTAGCATCACAGGTGTTTCTCAACTGTTGATTTTGGAAGCTCATTTCAAAAGTTGTACAAAGAAGTAAGACACATACAGGCTTGCAATTCCCCTGCTTTTCTGATACTCATTTTGCGAAAACAGTATGAATTATTCGAGGTAATAAATCTGGTTACAATACCTAAGTATCCAATTTTTTTACATAGATTTAAGCAAGAATGTGTCTAATGTAAGACATTTGAACATTTAACAATGTATCATTTCATTGGTCTCAATGGCCTTACATCATTGCACATTAATCATGAGAGCAGGAAAAGGGTAGGACATACAACAAAAACATCCTTATGGCTAAGACCATGACTTTATGCTGGAATGCCTCAATCTCCTCCCAGACAATGGGAAAATGTATTGGATTGGGTCTGTGTAGGGGTGGTGGCTGAGTGACTCCTGGCATATGAGATAGAGGGGAAGGACCAGTGTCTGCTTCACAGGGTCCTCAAAAAAATAAAAAAAAAAACTGCGTCAGCAGGAATTGGCAGTTGTACAGCAATACCACAAAACCATTCCCAAATGGGAAAAAATAATTTTCAAGTCAGAAAATTTTATTTTCAGTGGCTGCCCCACCCCTTTTATTCATGGTAGAGTATGTGCCCTTTGCTGCTCTTCTGATTATATAATTGAGAATGGTACAACTTGAAGAATCTAGACTACTGAATAGAAAAAAAAGTTTGTTTCTTTGAAAAGTGATCAACAAATCATTTTTAAGTTAGTTTTCCTTGACTATACTGTACAACAACTGACATACTCCAACCACTGTTGACCTATGTGATTTCTAAAACATGTTTCATGGAAAATTTAAAGGAAGGAGATTAAATCTATTATAAAGATGCGTTAATTCATAATAAGAACACAGAGATGTTTCCCTTTCTGAGTATATCTTAGCAAAAAAAAAAAAAAAAAAACTTTTTCAGAATTGTGTTAAGCTATGGCAATTAAACAGCCAATAAAAATGAGATGCTTTGATGTATATAGCTGGACCCATTTAAACTAAATTCTAATAATTAACCATTGAATTAAAAAAAAAAAAACCTGCTAGTTTGTTAAGTTGCTTTTGGATTAACTCATCCTTTATTAATGCCTAATTGACATTAAGCTGTTTTTCACTTTATTTTCCTGGAAAAATAATCTTTTTTAAGTGTGTTGTTATCTCACTCTATAAACCCAGTATATTTACTGTTACTAGTATTTTCTTAGAATACTTTGTCAGTAAAACTGTCATCACTATGTGCAAAATAACTATTTGCTTAAGTAATAGAAATCAGCTTGACTTGTTTGTCTAAAACAGTCCCCCATACAGATGTGTTTTTCTAGTACTTAACTCTCATGCACATAACATGTGCACATATTTAGTCAAAATTGATAGTAGCCAAATACAATTAATCCAAAGTTTCATTTTCCAATTTTTTTAAATTAAATTCACCTTTGTACTGCAAGCCACATTTATTTTCTGTTGAGCAACAGTCTATAAGGATGGTGGTATGAGTTTTATGAGCATGTATTGACTATGACTAACTTAATTTTACTTTTTGTCATCATCTGCAGCATCTGTGTTTGATTTTTTTTATTGTATCTGTTCAGATATTTTTAGCTGCCACAGTTCTGCTTAATAAATGTTTTGTCATGATAATTTTGTGAGTTCAGGTCTTGCCCCTCTTAAGAAATGTTTGAAGAAATAGGCAGCAGATCACCTAAAATATTTTGCTTCATTTAAAATAGTTACTGACACAAAGTTTGTACTTAACTCAAGGTATACTAGACTGAAAGTAACTGCTGTGGATGTAGAAAGCACAGGATTCTCCCATCCACAAACACATATACATGCACAGAAACACAGACACATACCCACACACTAAAGATGGCTATTGAGAACACACCTTGCATGTAAACACACACATGTACACAAGCATTCACTAACATGCGCACACACACACACACACACACACACACACACACACACACACACACACACGCACACACGCACATGCACATCCGCATGCATGCACGCACACACACACACGCACACACACACACACACACACACACACACACACACACACACACACACACACACACACACACACAGTGAAGTGTCTTTAATGACGTTTATTCAGGCAGGGGTCTTGCTAGTAAATGTCAGCTTGTTGAATTGCTAATTCCTGAGTAATACTAAAGCATATTAAATAAGCTTTACATATTACAGTGAAGTCACAGTTTCCATTCATTATATCAATGTTTATACATTTTTTTCTAATTAGTATACACAGTTTCTTGATAAAATGGTACATCTGATTCAAAGAAAAATGGCATACATTTTCATTTCTTTATTATTTTTTAATTTCTTTATTAGGGTAATGTACTGATCCAAAGTGGTTGATTTCAGTCCTTGAATAGGACATATACCTAGCTATACTGTTGGTTCATATGTTCATAGTTGTGTACTAGGCTAATGGTCTTGGAACCTTTACAAGCCTAGCCCATAGAAGTGCCCTGGCATCGTGCCGCCCAAATTGGGGGCAAACACTCCAGTAAAATACATAGAAAGGTACAAAAATAGTAGTCAAATTGCAAAGGTACAAAGCCAGAAAAAAGGGGAACTTTATAAAATTTGATCAGTATTAGAAGGAAAGTACCTTTAGAGAAGGCACTAAGGAATCACTGTTCCATTTACGTTTCTGTAGTGAATCACAAAAAGAAAAGGAAAGCCAAGTAAAGCCCACTTCCATTAAAAGTCCATTAAAAGTGGAGATGAATACAAGGATACAAGTGACCTAATTATTTCACTAGGTATATTGTGTGATTTAAAAGGAATGTATCTCTTTGGCTGTTTAGTGTCAGCACGCTGATATAATAGGAACAAAGAGATGAATGCAGGAAATACTATTGGAAAAAGTTAGTATCTGGTGAAGTTGTGCAACATTTTAACTATTGCACAATTCAGGGGAATTGTAAAACAAAAATTAACATGAAATTTTAAATATGGAATATTTGAGTGAGTAAAAATAGTGGTTTTAACCTTCCGAGCCTAGTAAGTCTTAAGGACCTTCATTTTCCACTCCTGGTCTGACACACTGATTTCATGTTTCTCTCTCTGTCTAGCTTGGATGATTTGGCAAACAATTCCCTTTCCCAGTTTTATTTCAGAAATTTGCATGGTATTTGTAACTCTTTGCAACCTTATAATATTAGATAAAAAAATAAATGGTGCAACCAAGCTCCACAAAGACCAGTAAGTAAAAAAATGCTTGGAAATAAGCACTCAGCTGCAAAAAGTCCATGCTTAGAATACAAATATTTATTAACAGATAATATCCACAGATATTAAGTGCTTTCATCCCTGAAACACTAGGACTTCCTCAGAACAAATTGAAACAATTAACACCTTACTTAAATACCCTCCATAAGGCATGTGGCATTAATAAAACATCAAATTTCTGTAAGCTACAGTGGTATAAAACACAATATACCTGCTAAAAATTGTCATACATGTCAACTGTCAACAGTATTTTGGTGTCCAGTTATGATACTCAGTGCTGTACTTTGTAAGTGGGGGAAGATCTAAGAGTCTCATTAACCAACCTAACCACCAACCTATCCCACAGCAAACACTCAACATGAAGAGGAGCTGTTGCCTGGGGTGCATTGGTTAAGAAACGTGCTACAGAAAATAACAAAAATAGACACTGTGTAGACACCTTAATAATGACACACTCCTGTCACAAAAACATCACTCTACAAACCAGGTAAAAGTAAAATGCTGAGTTATTAAAGCTTTTGTTAACACACTTCCATTTAAGATATTTTATTTATTTATGTACTGGAAAGTCCGACTGGACATGTTCCTTTTCAGCAAAGACCCAGGAAGAAAAGGTTCATTTCACTGACATATTAACATCAAGTACATATTTTGTATTATCCAAAATAAATTAAAACTGCAGCACACTAAACAAATTCCCAAATACTAGAAAAGGTTTTGTTTTGATGTGGAGTAAATACTTTATCTCATGCATGGTCCCCTCCAATTACTTATGGTATGATCCCATTTATACTATGGGGTAATTATCTACAATACGGCCAATCTAACACAAAATAGGATATCTTATTTCAAGCACCAAAAGGGAAACTGGCTAGGCTTAAAATGGACTACAAAGGTAACTAATCTATTACTTAGCTATGAATTATTTCTAAAGTTCAGTTACAAGTAAGGCAGTTAAACATTAAACAGTAAAGCATAACTTCCTGCAAAATTAATAAACCTCTGTAAGCAAATAATCCAGCAAGAAAAATATATATTTCTTAATTTGATTATAAAACAAAATAAAGGCTTCTACCAATTTACGTAATGCTGTTTCATACTGCTTGTAAAAAGCTTGCTATCCCCATACCTCATTGCATTTACTGAAGGAGAAACTCTTAAGTGCTATAATATGATTAAATAATATTTTACAAATATTGTACAGTGCACACTATGGATGTGTACATTTGTTTACATAAACTTAAAATAAGCCACTAAATTCCACAACTCAAATAAGACTTACTATCTTGGCATGGAGCCTCCACACTAAGATGGTAAGTCTTATTCAGGTTAAGTGGATGGACAAGAGAGTTGCTATTTGATGATTTTTCACTAAAAATGCAGGCGAAATGATCCAATACTGATTCATCAAGAAGGCTTGAAACTGTCTGAAGAAGATAAGACTTCATTGGAGTTATCAAATCTGTGAGTGTGGCACTAATTTAAAAAAAAAGTATATATATATATATATATATATATATATATCTACAATAGATGAATGAGTAAGCAGTCCTGCCACAGTCAGTCCTTTGGCCACTGGTCCCTCTTTGATGATGACGTGCTCCAAGAAGCTATTGTCTCATTGGCTCTACATTGGGACAATTAAAGAGTGGAAATCTTAGCCTTCTACAGTCAAAGTGGAACACAGGAGCAGATGTAATTCTTAACACTGAAATCCGAGAGCTCTGCCAAATTCAGAGCAGTTGTGCAGTATAGATACCCTTCCTCTGCACTATTGGACTGGCATATAATTGCTCTATTGGTTGGAGAAAGCTCAGTGTATGTATTAATTAAAAATACCCAAGGAGACCATGCATGTTACTTATCTAAATGCTGCAGTTGTTTATTTTATTGTTTTTATATTTGATATGTTTATTTAAGGTAGAGTGTTGATCAAAACTGACCAATATCAGAGCCTGTCCAGAATGTCCTGAGGCATCTATATCAAGTACATAAGAAACTGATACCAGAAAGAAGTAAATCTAAATAAAGGGTATAACAATAAAATAAGTTAGATAAAATGAGAAGATAAGTGATAATGATGAAGTAAAATGAAGTCAGGGAAAGTGGCAATGTCAGATAAGGTCACGGGAGATATGGTCCAGATGCTGGGTGAGAAAGGGGAAAAATGACTCCTGAGAATATGTATAACCACATAGAGAGAAGGGCATCCCAGATAAGTGCAGAATAAGCATACTAGTGGCAGTGTTCAAGATGAAAGTGGGCATTAACAACATTGGGCAGGGCAAAGTTATCAGACTCCTGTCACATTGCATGAAAGCTCTGGTGATGGTGGTTGATAAATGAATGCAGAGTAGTAGAAAGTAAGATGGAAGATGGATCATAGGATCATAGGAGGGTACTAGGGTAATGGCCCTGGGGCCCATACAAATCTAGCCAAGAGTTTATCCCCAAAACAGAAACCTCATTCAGCACCTGTCACCCCTGTCAATGAGGGACAAAGGTGAAATTGTGATTTCCCATCCACACGTCAAGGTTGCACTTGAAGAGGGTCAGCGAGGTACTCTGTTTGACGTGTATGGGAAGTCCATTCTAGAGATGGGGCAGCCTCTGGGAGACAAACCTGTCTCTCCAGCAGTTTTTTTTTTGATGTGGCATATTAGATTAAAACCTTTCGAGCAGGTAATGCACAAATAGTTATACTTATGGATATGGAACATCTCTAGTAGGGCAGCATTCAATATTGCCTTGTAGGTGAGACACAGATCATCTCTGAGCAATCTGTATGATACAAAGTAGAGTGATAATGATTTGAAAAACAACGTAACTAAGCAAAACTGTTAAAACATAAGAACAGGCTCACGGAAGTCACTCAGATAGGATTTACTGACCACAAACAAAATAAAATAAAATAAATTGTAATAGAAACTCAATGAAAATGAATATAGTACTTAGCGCTTTCACCCTGTAAAACAAAAGGGCATCTTCAGAGTACTAATACAAATTTGAGTGTTCTACATTTAAATAAAAGCCAGTATCCAATGTCATCTCTGGTTGGTTGTGCAATTAACAAGGAACAATCAGAAATTTAAAAAAATATGTACATCATTTCAGTATGCATCAATGTAATTGTATATAAAACAATGTATCCACTAATGTAAACATTTTTTGTCTGGTTGTCATAACATGTATTGCCTCACTACACCTAAAATAATCACTTAACCTGTAATAATAACTAATAATGCTACTAACAATCATACCAATGTATAAACACAAATAATAAATAAAGCATACATATAAACAGAATAGAGAATTGAACAGACTAAGAGGTTTCACCATAAATTTTGTACTATAAAAGATTAAAATACATATAAATATGTATAATATATGTTTCTTAAACAGGGATGTGTTTATAATAAAACTAAACTGAATAACACTTTCTATTGATTTGTCTTCAATAACCCTTATTTGTGTATATACTACAGAGTTAATAAATATATGTGTATAAATATATAAATATAAATATAAATAAATATGAACTATTGTCATTGATAGTTGGAAAATATAATAAATATCTCTTATATAAAAACTAATAATTTATGTAAAAATATTTATAAAAATTATTTGTATTGTTAGCATGTTTTATATAACTTTGTATTGTATTAAATAACTTGAGATTTTAGTTTTAAAATACTAGATATAGAGATGTGATCATTAATACCTGGAAATGAACCTGCATTTAATCTCAACTGCCAAATACATTCTCTGGCTTCCAGTAAAACATTAAAGTCACCTCCTTTGTGAGTTTCTGTGGAAATTCTGTCTATGACAAAGAATATGAATCTCTTAAAATTGTGACATTTAGTGCTGTGAACATATAAGGAATTCACAATTCTTTTGTTTTTAATGTCTCTATTGTGTTCCATTACACGTTCCTTTAATTTCCTTATAGTTTTGCCTACATAGAATGCTGGGCATGATGTACATGAGGCTAAATAAATCACCATTTTTGTGTTGCAGTTGCAGTGTCCTGCACATCTAATGGATTTCCCATATCCATGAACCATAACATATGGTCCATCGTTTATAAACTTGCAACATTTACAAAACCCATATTTGTTCATTTTAGACATATTGAATGTGTGCTCCCTACTATTGTGTCCCATGTACTCTTTTAAATTCATGCCCCGGCTAAAGCTAATCCTAGGAACAGATCCTATCATAAGGTAGAACTCTTCCTTGTTATTAAAAACACTAATCCAACAGTCTTTCAATATTTTAACAATACCTTGTGATTGTTCGTCATAGGGTAATACAAAGGCATCTCTTCTATTAATGCCTAGGTTGTCATTCTGGCTGTTGCATAGACCATACTTAATAATGGGTCTAAATATAGTGTACCTTTTCTTTGTGACTTCATTTTTTAGCTGTTTTAATAAATAAACTGGGTATCCCCTATCCAAAAATATATTAGTAAGGACTTCTAGTTCCTGTTCAAATCTGTCATCCTCACTCACTATACGAGATAATCTCACCATTTGTCCCTTCACAAGGTTCTTCTTTTGAAAGTGTGGGTGACAACTACTGTAGTGTAGGAAGGAATTTGAATAAGTCTTTTTCCTAAAAATGTTGGACTCTAATATACCATTCTTGTAATAAAAAAGAACATCTAAAAACTCACATGTTTTGCCCTGTATGTGACTAGTAAATCTTAAGAAAGGTGATGTAGTCTCTAAAAATACAATAAATTCATCGAGCTCTTCCAGAGATCCCTTCCAAAACAAGATGATGTCATCCAGATATCTAGCATAAAATGTAATGTTGGACCAATAGTTGGATGTATAAATATGGTTAGTTTCCCATTGAGCCAGTACTAGATTCGCATAAATGGGTGCACTTCTTGCACCCATTGCTACCCCCGTCAACTGTTTATAATATTCTCCTTCCATGTACATATAATTGTTTAATAAAACGATTTCCATTAGTTCTACCAACAATTTTTGTTTTAATATATGCAAACCACTGTACTTCTCTAGGGTAGCTTCAAACATTGCCAGTCCCAAATCATGTGGAATCACAGAAAACAAATTAATAACATCTATGGTAACCATAATAATATTGTCCATGTCGTGTTCTTTGTTGTACTGCCTCACCATGTCAATACAGTGCCACGAATCCTTGATTATATGAGGAAATGCGTTTAGAATACCCTTACAATTGTAATCTATATACTTGGCTACTGCTTCGAGTTTAGACCCCTTTGCTGAAACTATCGGTCTAAAAGGTGGGTTGTTGGTATCCTTGTGTGTTTTTGGAATACCAAAAACAGAAGGAGTTATTGGATGCTCTACTGTAAAGTAATCGTATTCATCTTTGTCAATGATTCCTTCCAACATATAATCTAATAATATCCAGTCTATCTTAGTGTAGGCTCGATTCATCTCATATTTGGATACTTTCCCATAGGTGTCATCATCATTCAGTAAATCAGTCATTCTATTGATGTAATCTGTCTCTGTCATAATAACAACCCCACCACCTTTGTCTGGTTTCATCACTCTATATTTTTTCTTGGTACTCAATTCTCTTAAACAAAATCTTTCAGCTTGAGTGAGATTGTCATCCATTACTATATGTTTTTTCAACTCTCTTCGTAGTTGTGTCTCACATAACATCTCAAAAATCTGTATCAAAGGGTTCTGGGGTGGAATAAAAGTACTGCTTCTTTTTAAAGTAAAACTTCCTGTATCCGGTTCAATTCTGTTAACTTGATTAGAAAAAAACATCTTTAGATTTAATAACCTAGTATAGACTTTAAAATTGATAAGAATCCTGCCTATGTCATATTTAAAATTTGGAACAAATGTAAAACCTCTCTTAAGTAAGGAGACATATTCAGTGCCAAAATGCGTACCTGTGTAGTTGTATAAGGTAAAGCCATCTATATTGACAATGAATGATTCAGTTGTTCTTTCTTCTAAACAATTTAAATCTACAGAGGGATATAATATGTCTGCTGCCATGTTGGCAGTGTCCCCATTCTCACATATAACTTCAAATAATGTTGTCATATCTGTTCCTTCAGAATTTGATATATTACAAAGAATAGACAATTCATTTGATGCATCATTGTTTAATGATACTGTGGATTCTTTCTGTTTGTTTGGAAGTTCCTGTATTGTGTTGGATACCGTGGTGGTCCCTGATACCGGTCACGTAACCTTTCGGACCTCCTCAGTACAGGTTCCTCTAAAAAATACCATATTTTTACATCCAACTATTGGTCCAACATTACATTTTATGCTAGATATCTGGATGACATCATCTTGTTTTGGAAGGGATCTCTGGAAGAGCTCGATGAATTTATTGTATTTTTAGAGACTACATCACCTTTCTTAAGATTTACTAGTCACATACAGGGCAAAACATGTGAGTTATTAGATGTTCTTTTTTATTACAAGAATGGTATATTAGAGTCCAACATTTTTAGGAAAAAGACTTACTCAAATTCCTTCCTACACTACAGTAGTTGTCACCCACACTTTCAAAAGAAGAACCTTGTGAAGGGACAAATGGTGAGATTATCTCGTATAGTGAGTGAGGATGACAGATTTGAACAGGAACTAGAAGTCCTTACTAATATGTTTTTGGATAGGGGATACCCAGTTTATTTATTAAAACAGCTAAAAGATGAAGTCACAAAGAAAAGGTACACTATATTTAGACCCATTATTAAGTATGGTCTATGCAACAGCCAGAATGACAAACTAGGAATTAATAGAAGAGATGCCTTTCTATTACCCTATAACGAACAATCACAAGGTATTGTTAAAATATTGAAAGACTGTTGGATTGGTGTTTTTAATAACAAGGAAGAGTTCTACCTTACGATAGGATCTGTTCCTAGGATTAGCTTTAGCCGGGGCATGAATTTAAAAGAGTACATGGAACACAATAGTAGGGAGCACACATTCAATATGTCTAAAATGAACAAATGTGGGTTTTGTAAATGTTGCAAGTTTATAAACGATGGACCATATGTTATGGTTCATGGATATGGGAAATCCATTAGATGTGCAGGACACTGCAACTGCAACACAAAAATGGTGATTTATTTAGCCTCATGTACATCATGCCCAGCATTCTATGTAGGCAAAACTATAAGGAAATTAAAGGAACGTGTAATGGAACACAATAGAGACATTAAAAACAAAAGAATTGTGAATTCCTTATATGTTCACAGCACTAAATGTCACAATTTTAAGAGATTCATATTCTTTGTCATAGACAGAATTTCCACAGAAACTCACAAAGGAGGTGACTTTAATGTTTTACTGGAAGCTAGAGAATGTATTTGGCAGTTGAGATTAAATGCAGGTTCATTTCCAGGTATTAATGATCACATCTCTATATCTAGTATTTTAAAACTAAAATCTCAAGTTATTTAATACAATACAAAGTTATATAAAACATGCTAACAATACAAATAATTTTTATAAATATTTTTACATAAATTATTAGTTTTTATATAAGAGATATTTATTATATTTTCCAACTATCAATGACAATAGTTCATATTTATTTATATTTATATTTATATATTTATATATTTATACACATATATTTATTAACTCTGTAGTATATACACAAATAAGGGTTATTGAAGACAAATCAATAGAAAGTGTTATTCAGTTTAGTTTTATTATAAACACATCCCTGTTTAAGAAACATATATTATATATATTTATATGTATTTTAATCTTTTATAGTACAAAATTTATGGTGAAACCTCTTAGTCTGTTCAATTCTCTATCCTGTTTATATGTATGCTTTATTTATTATTTGTATTTATACATTGGTATGATTGTTAGTAGCATTATTAGTTATTATTACAGGTTAAGTGATTATTTTAGGTGTAGTGAGGCAATACATGTTATGACAACCAGACAAAAAATGTTTACATTAGTGGATACATTGTTTTATATACAATTACATTGATGCATACTGAAATGATGTATATATTTTTTTTAATTTCTGATTGTTCCTTGTTAATTGCACAACCAACCAGAGATGACATTGGATACTGGCTTTTATTTAAATGTAGAACACTCAAATTTGTATTAGTACTCTGAAGATGCCCTTTTGTTTTACAGGGTGAAAGCGCTAAGTACTATATTCATTTTCGTTGAGTTTCTATTACAATTTATTTTATTTTATTTTGTTTGTGGTCAGTAAATCCTATCTGAGTGACTTCCGTGAGCCTGCTCTTATGATAGTGATTTGAGCCTGTCTGCATAGGACAGGTGTTGGAGGCCATTGATTCTCTTTGCGAGGTATTTCTCTGGCCTTTCCTGTTGGAGCAGTTGTTTGGAGAGGTACATTCTAAATGGACCATTATACTCAATTATAGGCCTAATGAGGGAGGAGTACATATAGGTAATAACCTCCTTTTTTCTGGATGCAATCCCTTTGCTTATGAGATGAACCAGATAAAGGCTTTTCTGACCACTGCCACTAGATGAGTAATTAGGTTTCAGATCAGGATGCAGCACAACTGACACAATGTTTGCAGTGAGACAGATACTTGAGAAGAAGCTAGAGATGAGGAAAGAGTCCATCTCAGCATTCCTAGACTTGGAGAAAGCATATGACAAGGTCCCAAGAAAGCGTATTTGGGCAGTCTTGTCATAGTTCAATGCCCCAGAAACAAAGGTTGAATTAGTGCAAGCAATGTACAAGGACAAAATGACTCAAGTGCAAATGGTGTTTGGTCTGACAAAGGGGTTCTCAGTGGGGGTGGGTGTGCATCAGGGTTCAGATCTGAGCCCACTGCTGCTCATGCTGGTCATGAACTGCATTAGCTGTTTCAAGTGCTTAACATATCTGAGGAGTTCAGTAAAGAATCAAGTACCATACCAACAAGTCCTTAGTAATAGGTGATGGAAAGGAGCTCAAAACCCATTATAAACGGGGAGTACACAGAAGCTGAGATATACCTTGAAGTGGAGGAGATAAAATAAAAAATTGGGAGGAATTACAGGACAGGAGAAAGAGACAAGTGGGGTGAATGTCATGACTGGGAGGGAATGGGTAGCAAGGGTGATGCTGTTACCATTAGGGAGTTATTATCAGACACATGCAAGTAGCAAGTAAAGCCATTGGAAGTGTGTCTAGGGCAAATACAGAAAGCATGTGGTGGATTTGTTTGTAAAAGGATGACAAGAAGAACTGGAAAGGAAAGAATGTGAGTGAGAAAGATCATGGGAGACGTGGGGTGCCCATGTGTAGCAGGTACATGGTGTCAGTAAATATTGCACAAAGACTGAGGATAACAGAGTGTGGACAGAAACTGTACAAGAGCAAATATATCCTTCCTTCTATGTTGGGCTCCTACTGTTCTCTCATTGTAGGCTGTGTCTGGGGAAGTACTGCTTCTGTGGGGTTTTATTCATTCAGAAGCTGCTGGAAGCATTCCTTCCATCTGCCTTTTATGTCCTGTGGACTGGTGAGCAGGTTGTTGAGGATATCCTTTATGAAGGGTGTCTGACTATCTTCTTTATCTGTCTAATACAGTTTCTTTGTGCATCTACTGAGTCACTTTCTAGAAGTTGCTAGAGTGCCTCTGATGCCCTCTTCTTTGCTATTGCAGCTCCTTTCTTAGCTTCTTTGTTAGCCATCTGATATTCCTTGCTAGCCTGGCCTGGCTTTTCTATCTTCCAGTTTTTCCTACACTCCTTCTTTCTTTTGATGACTGCCACATATCTCATCTGTAATCTCCACCCATGCTTTTTTGAGGTGCTACTAATCTTTTTCACCTACACCTTTTTCCTCTTCTTCTTGAGATACAAGAGCCCTGCCTGAGTAATTCCTTGAACTGTTGTACTTTCTCTCCAGTTATTTTCCAAGTCCTCAGCCTGGTCTCTGTTGACCTTAGAGTCTTCTCTGACCATTGCTTACAGCTGATTGTGGAGGTCAGTGGTTTATGCTGTGGGCTGACTATTTCTCTAGAGATCACCTTGCAATCTCTGACTCTACCCCAATGCCCTTTCCTTACTAGGAGGAATTCTACTGCATGTCGGCCACATTTGTATGTGATCCTGTAACTATCTCTCTTTCTGAACCATGTGTTGACTACTATCAATTTGTCAGACAGACATCTAGAATGGCCTATCCTTTTTATTCCTGTTGCCCCACCTATGCAGATTCAGGCAGTCCTCATATCCTCTTATGTGTCTGTCCTAATATGCGCATTCAGGTCACCAGTTATTAACACTAATTCCTGTTGTCCTCCTTTGTCTAGTAGGTCCTGCAACTGCTGTCTGAATGCACTCTTTTCCTCTCTGTCACATCCTTGTTTTGGGACATAGGCTGAGGTTATAAACAGTGCCCTATCCTTGCACTAGAGACTAATTGCCATGTCTGTCACTTATTCTGATGACATCCCTCACTGCCTTCTGCAGACTCTTCCTGACAACATTTCCCACACTATTTCTAGCCTGTCATCCTCCTGAACAGTATACTCTGGATCCCAAGCTAAGCATCTTTGTTGCACTGCCCTCCCATCTTATCTCCTGGATACATAGGATGTCCAGCCCCCTCCTTATCATCATGACATCTACTTCCAAGATCCATCCTGTTAATGAACCTACATTGAGAGTTACAATTCTTTGTTCATGTTTGGAAGGTTTGATTGGTTTTACGTCCAGCTTTCACTCAACAGAGCTATCCCAGGTAACCCAAGCTGGGCAACTGGACACAGACCTGCCATTAGCTTATTGACCCAGGACTGCTGACCTTTATGATAGGCATATACCTGCAGTGTAGGTCAGAGTAGGCAGGGTCCTCAACCAAATTATCACTGGCAAATACTCAACCCAATTTGGTGACATTAGTCAGCATGACTGAATCACCTAGACCCATATTTTTACACCATTGAGTAGCTAGACCTCCCATGGCACACAGTCTGTGATCCATGTCCTCCTATTTTGAGGATGCTGTGCACCACAGTAGATGCTCAAAACAGTTGGTCTATACAACTCGTCCCCATGTAGAGCACCATCTAGAGTCTGTGCTGCTGCTCACAGCTCTATTCTTGGGTGAGTTTGAGATGGAAACACTCAGCATGTATTTTGGAAGTGGGAGGACCCCCTTAGAGACACAGGGAGAACTTGTAGACTCCAAACAGCCATTGGAAAAAGGTCAGGATGAAACCTTTTACCTTGTGAATGGGAGGTGAAGACCTTAAACATTATGCCAACTTGTCAAAACCACAGTTACTCATGACCTAACCATTTTTGTTTGTCATTCCCCTTTCTTTCTCCTCCATGTCTGGAACTATCCAGTTCTCCAGTATTGTCCTCCTTATCACTCACTACATATAAATGTTGTAACAAACTTTCATGAGTACTTCCCTTCTCTCCTTGCTCTGAGTTACCTTCTTACTTCTTCTGTCCCATTTCCAGCCATGCATACCTTCTTAAGTTTATGTGTTAATAATTTCACATCAATTTTCCTTTGGTTTTAAACTTTCCCTCCTCTCCACTTCTCCCTGTATCTGTCCCTCTTCTAATTCCAGCAGTTCCTCCTACATCTCCCTTATCCTCCACACTTTGACCTCTGATCTTTGACCTTTGACCTTTGATCTCCTCCTCCATTAACTCATTCTCCTCTTCATTTATCTCAATTTGTTCCTGCCTCAATTCTCTATCTAATTGTCTTATTTTATTCCATCTGCACCTTTTCTGGCACCATTTATCCCTCATTACCTCCACTCTCTATGTTTCTTTAATTTCATCTCATTCCTTTATTTCTGACTCTTGCTTTCCTGGCTTATTTTTTGGGGGTCTATATTATATTCTCGAAAGCCGACAATGTTGAATCTGACATTGTCAGCACGAAAATATCGAATGCTCAGAATCTCGAGCGTGTAAATGGAGAGATTACCATTTACTGCAATGTAGTGCAGTCTCGGAGTTGGTATATTTAAGTAGCGGGGGGGTGTGGGGGGGTGCTGGGGAGCTTGCCCCCCTGCTTAAACCTGTTAGGGTAAATATTTTAAGTTTTCATTTTTTTTTCATTTTCAAAATTATGGAACTTTGACAATATGGTGTCGACCATATTGTATTCGATGTTCCGTAACTTCGATGTTATAATATAGACCTTTTTTTGTACCACTTCAATATCCATTTTCTGTAGCCCCTCTCTCAGATCTAGTACTCACTACTCGGGTTTCATCTCCACCCCTCAAGTCTTTCCCTTCCTTTCTTCCATGTCTTAGTCACTGAGGAGTGCATAGCCTTCACTTTGCACAAGGTCTCATTATTTACCAAAAACCTATCTAACCTACTTTCTTGCTGGTAATGTATATTGTCTCACAACCCCTGCCCCCATGCATCTAATACTCCTTAAAAGTTTCTGACATCCAACATTGAACTCATCCTTCCCAAATAACCTTTCCAACTTTAACTCCAGAGTGATGCTAAAGTCCCCTGACAATATAACCCTATTAACTTTTTGTTTTACTTTTTCTGTCATCTTTACCCATTCCACCACTACTCCCTTATACTGAAATGTACCTTTGCATGCCACCCACGTACCATTCTCACTTATCAGACATTCTTCCCCCCACCAATATCCTCCATCTTTCACTGCTAAACCTACTCTTTTATTTCCCCCAGGGACACAGTATACCACATCCATCTGTAGCCTTTCTCATGCATCTTCATTCTTTCCCTCTTAGACAATTTATATTCTTGTAAGAATATAAAATCCAGTTCCTCCCTCTGAATTTTGCTGATGACACATTCTCTATTTATCGAGTTATTGACCCTCCCACATTCCATTTCCATACCCATCACACCACCCCTGGCCTACTCTCTGCTCCTCAGGAACTGAATCCCGGTGGGTCTTTGGCACAACACTTGAATGCACCAATGCTTCTGTACCCTGAACATGACAGCATGAATTCACTGCCTATCATCTACTTTAATAGCCATTTGTGTATTGCTTATTTGCTTTAATAGACATTTGGGTATTGCTCCACAGGCATTTTACCCTTCTGCACTATGACTTCATTTACTATCCTGTTACTATCTCCCTACCCCAGGAGTCCATGGGACATTATCTCCTCTATATCACTCCACTGTTGTACCATTTCCTCCTCTCTTACTTCATCTCACCTAGTCCGTAGGAACCATCTTCATTTGTTTCTGGGGTCTTTAAGGGTGACCTACTTCTCTAATCTCCCTTCTTGTCTTCTCCTTATAATTTTTTTGCTGGGATGTCTTGCACTTCTTTATTTGTTCCTGTTAAAGTGCACTCTGGGGAATTAGGCCTGTCACCCGCTCTTCTTACTTCCATGACATTTTTTTCCATCACCCCTCCCATTGCTCATCTTGGGTGCTTAATATCTGCCCAACATGTTCATTCTTGTGCACTATGTGCTGCTGTGACACCATAAGTCTCCACACTTCTCCTCCTTATGTTAATTCCACTGGTGCACATCTTCCTTTTCCACCTGGGATGGCTTCTTCCACCATTTATTTGCTACCCTCTTTGTGTATATAAAAATCAGATAGCTCTTCTTTAGTGTGACAATCATACACCCTCCTCTGCCATTTGATTAATATAACTGCAGTGATATCAACCTGCCCTCTGCCCAGTCCAGTTTCATCTGTCATAACACTGACCTCATCTTTGCTCTCTATTAATGCTTGAAGGCCGAAAACTCCTCCATCACTTTTAATATTTATTTATTTATTTTATATTTGTTGATCGGGTTTGTCCGACTGGGCTACAAATGCCCATTTTTAGTGGAGGCCCGAGAAGAAAAGCTCCAACAGAAAATAGAAATTTTATATATTAAATACATATAGAAATACATTCATCAGTACCACAGATTACTACATTACAGTGCCACACATTACATTCATCACTACCACACATTATTGCTTTACAGTGTCATACATTAAACTGTGGCAAGTGAAATGCATAGAAATACATTTATCAGAGGGATACATTCATAATTGCATATTATATACATAATAATGCAATAGTTCCATAAACCCAGCCACTGGGGATGCACAAGCCAGTGCATTTCTTTGTGCCGGTCACAAGCCTGGATAAATGGGGAGGGTTGCATCAGGAAGGGCATTCGGCATAAAACTTGGCCAAATTATTTATGCGGACACCAGTAAATATCTACATACGGGATCAGTCGAGGCCCGGGTTAACAACGACTGCCACCAGTACTGTTAGCCAACAGGGTGCTGGCGGAAATTGGGCTACTGTTGGCCAAAGGAGGAGAGGAGGTGGAAGGCATGGCTGAAGGCAGGAAGAGAGGTGAAAGTCTAGGACTGTGGTAGTGACGGTCGGAACTTTAAATGTTGGCAGTATGACTGGTATAGGGAGAGAGCTAGCCGATATGATGGACAGAAGGAAGGTTGGTATATTGTGTGTGCAAGAGACCAGATGGAAGGGGAGTAAGGCTAGGTGTATTGGAGGTGGGTTCAAATTGTTTTATCATGGTGTGGATGGGAGGAGAAATGGCGTAGGAGTTATTCTGAAGGAACAGTATTTTTAAGAGTGTTTTGGAGGTGAAACGAGTGTCGGATAGAGTGATGTTTATCAAGCTGGAAATTGATGGTGTAGTGATGAATGTTGTTAGTGCATATGCTCCACAAGTTGGGTGTGCGAGAAAGAAAACTTTTGGAGTGAGTTGTGATGACTGTACCCAAGGGTGAGAGAGTGGTGATTGGAGCAGATTTCAATGGGCATATTGGTGAAGGGAACAGAGGGAATGAGGAAGTGATGGGTAGGTATGGTGTTAAACAAAGGAATGCAGAAGGTCAGATGGTAGTGGATTTTGCGAAAAGGGTGGACATGGCTGTGGTGAATACATATTTTAACAAGAGGGAGGAGCATAGTGTGACATACAAGAGTGGAGGAAGATGCACACAGGTGGATTATATCTTATATAGGAGTGCCATTGTGAAATAGATTGGAGACTGTAAAGTGGTGAACGGGGAAAGTGTAGTTAGGCAGCATAGGATGGTGGTTTGTAAGATGACAACTGCGATCAAGAAGAGGAGGAGGAGTGTGAGGGCAGCACCAAGGATCAAATGGTGGAAAATGAAAAAGGGTAATTGTGAGGTGGAGTTCAGGGAAGAGTTAAGACAGGCACTGGGTGGCAGTGAAGAGTTACCAAATAGCTGGGTAACTACAGCAGAGCTGGTAAGGGAGACGGCTAGAAAGGTGCTTGGTATGACATCTGGACAGAGGAAGGACGGCAAGGAGACATGGTAGTGGAATGAGGAAGTACAAGAGAGTATACAGAGAAAGAGGTTGGCAAAGAAGAAGTGGGATTGTCAGAGAGATGAAGAAAGTAGACAGGAGTATAAGGAGAAGAGGTGCATGGGAAAGAGAGAGGTGGTGAAGGCTAAGGATAAGGCATATGAAGAGTTGTATGAATGGTTGGATACTAAGGAGGGAGAAAAGGACCTGTACCAATTAGCTAGACAGAGGGACCGAGCTAGGAAAGATGTGCAGCAGGTAAATGTGATAAAGGATAATGAGGGAAACATACTCACAAGCGAGGAGTGTGTGTTGAGGAGATGGAAAGAGTACTTTGATGAATGAAGAGAATGAGAGGGAGAGAAGGTTGGATGATGTGGGGATAGTGAATCATGAAGTACAATGGATAAGCAAGGAGGAAGTAAGGATAGCTATGAAGAGAATGAAAAATGGAAAGGCCGTTGGTCCAGATGACATATCTGTGGAAGCATGGAGGTGTTTAGGTGAAATGGCAGTGGAGTTGTTAACCAGATTGTTTAATGAAATTTTGGAAAGTGAGAGGATGCCTGAGGAATGGAGAAAAAGTGTTTTGGTACTGATTTTTAAGAATAAGGGTGATGTGCAGAGCTGTAGTAACTACAGAGGGATTACATTGATCAGTCACAGCAAGAAGTTATGGGAAAGAGTAGTGGAAGCTAGGTTAAAAAGGGATGTGATGATTAGTGCTCATCAGTATGGTTTCATGCCGGGAAAGAGCACTACAGATGCAATGTTTGCTCTGAGGGTGTTGATGGAGAAGTACAGAGAAGGTCAGAAGGAGTTGCATTGTGTTTTATAGACTTAGAGAAAGCATATGACAGGGTGCCTAGAGACGAGCTGTGGTATTGTATGAGGAAGTCGGGAGTGTCAGAGAAGTATGTAAGAGTGGTACAGGATATGTACAAGGGTAGTGTGACAGCGGTGAGGTATGCGGTGGGAGTGACGGATGCATTTAAGGTGGAGGTGGGATTACATCAAGGGTTAGCTCGGAGCCCTTTCTTATTTGCAATGGTGATGGACAGGTTGACAGACGAGATCAGACAGGAGTCCACGTGGACTATGATGTTTGCAGATGACATTGTGATCTGTAGTGAGAGTAGGGAACAGGTGGAGGAGACCCTGGAGAGATGGAGAGATGCTCTAGAGAGAAGAGGAATGAAGGTCAGCAGGACTAAGACAGAATATATGTGTGTGAATGAGAGGGAGGATAGAGGAATGGTGAGGATGCAAGAAGTAGAGGTGGCGAAGGTGGATGAGTTTAAATACTTGGGATCAATAGTTCAGAATAATGGTGAGTGTGGAAGAGAGGTGAAGAAGAGAGTACAGGCAGGATGGAGTGGGTGGAGAAGAGTGTCAGGAGTGATTTTTGACAGATGAGTACCAGTAAGAGTGAAAGGGAAGGTCTACAAGAGGGTAGTGAGACCAGCTATGTTATATGGGATGGAGACAGTGGCATTGACAAAAAGGCAGGAGTTAGAGCTGGATGTGGCAGAGTTAAAGATGTTAAGATTTGCACTGGGTGTGATGAGGTTGGACAGGATTAGGAATAAGTATATTAGAGGGTCAGCCCAGGTTGGAAGGTTTGGAGACAAAGCCAGAGAGGCAAGATTACATTGGTTTGGACATGTGCTGAGGAGGGATGCTGAGTATATTGGGAAAAAGATGCTAAGGATGAAGCTACCAGTTAACAGGAAAAGAGGAAGGCCTAAGATAAGGTTTATGGATGTGGTGAGAGAGGACATGCAGGTGGTTGGTGTGGCAGAGCAAGATGCAGAGGACAGGAAGAAATGGAAACAGGTGATCCGATGTGGCAACTCCTAATGGGAACAGCCAAAAGATGATGATAAGTGCAATAGTTACATAGCTGAAATATTTTACTAGTTATGTTTGTACAGTGATGTACCAAGAGGAGAAGATAAAGTAGTAAGTTTGTTTATTCAAGGGAAGGAAGAGAGAAGAGAAGTAGAAGGTTATAGGGGAGTGTTTACGGGGGATAATTACATTGGCAAGTCCATTTTTCATGAAGGTATTTTTTGTAGAGGTTTTGAATTGATTGGGATGTTCAAGGGATCTTTTATCTGGTGGTAGGCTATTCCAGGCCTTGGAAGCATTAAAGCTATAGACTAGGTGACCCGTTTTGGTCCTTTGTTTGTAGATTTTTAGTAGGCCTTGTTCAGAACTGCGGTGTAATTTACTGGGTAGGTAATGAGTGATTACAGGTGAGATAGTTGGACAGAAAGAGGGTTTGTAGAGATGGAATGAATAATCTGAAACTGATTATACCGAAGCAGGTTAGGTAATGCTAACCAATTTAGTTCTTTTAGTGAGAGACAGTGATGGGATTTGTAAGAATTTTAGGCAGCAAATCTGGCAATCCTGTTATAAGTTGTTTCTAACTTGTTTAGTAGTACAGTGTTGAGGCTGGTGTGAATTTGGGAGCTATAAAGTAAAGTGGGTAAGAGGTAGGCATTTGAGAGGGTTAGTTTTGCTGTTTTGGTAAGATATTTTTTGTTTCTCTAGAGGAGACTTAGCTTGAGATGTGTTTTTCGGATACAATCATTGACATGTAAGTTAAAGGTTAGTCTATCATCAATAGTAACACCTAAGAGTTTTGTACTGGTGCCTACCTGTATTTGAGTATTATTTTGTGACAGTATGGAGAAGGAAGACTTTATGTGGTTAAGGTTTTTAGGTAGAAAGAGTAGTAATTTGGTTTTCTTTGGATTAAGGATAAGTTGGTTTTCAGATAGTCAGTTTTCTGCAGAGTTAAAAGAGGACTGTGTGTCTGATTTTAGTTGAGTTGGTGATTCAGCAATAGTGATAAGTATAGAATCATCTGCATATTGTATCAGTGAGGATCCAGATCAGGAAGAGTAGAGAAGGTTGGTAAAGATGTTAAAAAGAAGGGGCCCAAGGATGGAGCCTTGTGGAACACCCGTTTTAACCGGAAGAAGGGAGAAATCTGAGAGCCATTTGACTGATTGGAGTCTATCAGAGAGATAGCTGTTAAACCAAGATATGGTGGATGGAGAGAAGTGTAAGTTTGCTAGTTTAAGGAGAAGAAGTTTATGAGAGACTGTATCAAAGGCTATAGAGAGGTCAATGAAGAGACAGGAAATAAGTTTGTTACTGTCTCTAGCTAGTGATACAGAGTTTAGGAAAGACAGGAGAGCTGTTGTAGTGCTGTGCATGGGACAAAAGCCATGTTGGGTAGGTGTGAGTAGATTTTCTTGCAGAAGGTAGTGTAAGATTTGATTGTGTATACATTTTTCCAGGATTTTGAAGAGTGGTGAGAGTATGGCTATGGGTCTAAAATTAGTTATATCTGTAGAGTTTCCTCCTTTGTGTATTGGAAGGGTGTAAAATTGCTTCCAGATGGAAGGGATTGTGGATTCCGTAATAGAGTAGTTTATTTGAATAGAAACTGGGAAAGCAAGAACATCAGCAGCAACCTGAAGGAATGCAGAGGGAATGTTGTCTATGGATGTGGAGCAAGGTTTTAATTTAGATAGTAGAGTTTTAATATAGTTAGTGGAGACAGGTTTGAGGGAGAAGGTAGTGGTAGGGTTACTACTGATGGAAGAGTTTGAGCTATTAAGTCTATGATTTTACTCATGCGCATCCCATTAGCAGCCCCCTCTTCTATGCTGCTTACCTTAAACTTCATGCTTAAATAATTTGAAGGCACTGTAAATTATTGATGGTATGTCTAGATCCTGCATCTGGGGCATTGTTGTGCTTATTCACCTGGTATATAGTCAGTTTGAGGATCCAGGATGCCCTCACCGTCTTTCACCAAGTCCTCAACTCAGGTCTGTATAAATTTTGCAATATCACCCCCACCATCCATTATTTCTACTACTTCTGTGGTTCTAAACTTATTCCTTCAAGCTCTGCTCTCCATATTGCTCCTTGTTATGCTAACTTTATCCAGTTTGGATTTGATTTCCAGCAATTCATTTATATGTCTCTATTCATCCTCCATCAGTTATGATATCCTCAGTTCTTGATCCTGTATATTTTGCTCAAGTTATCCTCTCTCCTTTTTTACCATACAATAGCTTGCATTATCTCTAAATCCTCTACAATAACATCGTTTCTTAAAAATCACATTATATCTATCTTTGCGATTAACCATCTTGTCCCTCATACTTCTTCACTTCATTGCCAACACACCTAACTTTTACTTTTATATTAATTTAATGTTGTTTTGGTCTCCATGTGCAGTTTGATCCTTCCAATACTTTCAAGGCTCACACAGTTCTTATTTGAATTCCTCTACCCTGGCCCTCCTCTGCAAAACTATAATTTGTTTATTTGTTCAGAATCTCACATGGAGATAGTTGGTTTGTAAACTTCCATGCCTCCAGACTACTCAGGGTTTACTCTGTGTGAGATTTGCATCCTCTGTGTTCACTTATGCAATAAGTTCCCCTTCCTGCCCTTCTGACTAACTGAAAAGTATTAGGTTTCATGTCCCTCCTTCCTACATAGTGCATTACTTCATAGTAATTAAATATATTTTTCCATTTCAATCACTCCAGATACATACAGCTCTGTACAACTGTTTTATCTCTTTTACCAGCCATTACACACCAGCAACACCCACCACCTCCTCCTTTATTCCATTAATTACTCGCTCCTGTACCTCAACATCCCTCCCACTATTTGCACACCCACCACTGCATTTTGAGTTGACATTGCACATCTCTACTGTATTACTGTCTCCTAAACACACTGTTTGATGCAAGATTCTCACTTAAGAAGCAAATTTCCATAGCATCTTCACAGCATCCTTATATTTTCATATTTTCTCCCATGAATTTCCTAATTGCCATATACATAAATATGTTTCTAGTTCATTACACATTCCTTGTTATTCTGTTCTTTGTTTATCAAACCATTCTCACATCTCATTTCCCACTTGTAATTACTACTGGCATACTATTTTTATACTATCACATTTTACCCACATATTTTTCCTTATGCAAATCATACATTTTTGACTGTTTTATCTGAGCTATGGACCATGCAGCACTGTGTATCCTGACAAGACGGGACAATAAACAAGTGAGAAAGCAAGCTTACTACAAACCTTTTTTCCATTTGGGTTTGCACTGTACTTCTGTGAGGATTACTGTCTCATTTGTCTGCCTGCACTTGCCTCAGTGTTTGTTAATTTGCTTTTCATGAGATAAAGAGCAAGTTTCTTTACTCTGGATGACTACCTACAAGGGGCAGATCCAACCTGATTCTTAACTGGTTGTTTCATTTCCTTTTCACCTGGTCTGCTTGGATTTTAAATTTGGATGGTTGCATAGTTTGACTGTCTTTTGGCTAATCTATACAAAAGTTCAACACTATATAGATCAGTTCAGAAAATAGCCAGCATCCTCTACAATTTACTGTATATGTACAATTTAGCTATCTATCAAATTATGTATTAAATACTACCACCGAGATACTGGGAGACTTCCTAACTTTCCTTAAGAGACTTATGCCACCCATCACAACCTTCCTATATGTCTGCATGGTATAGATAGGATTATAAAAGTAGTCAGCAGCTCCAAACAGTGTTTTGTGTATCTGTACAACATCAAGGAGTCTCTGTCTGATCATGGAATACCCATGACCTGCTGCTCAGTATTGCACCAGGTGCAGCTTCAATCCTGGATTTGCTTGCAGAGTCTAACCTGGAATCAGCCTACTTCCACATCCAGCTGGCTGGAAAATATTTCATATGACCCATGTTTGTACCACCTTGCATGAGAGACTCCTGTAAAGCAAACTCTTCTGGTTTAATTGTACTGTTGCTGTTACACTAGTTTTGTTCTTACACTGTTTTTGCTGTTTTGCTGCTCTTAGACTGTCTAAAGCACAAGTACTCTTTTCCTGATTTTTAGTGCTTACCTCCAGTGCTGAATCCTGCCAAATGGGAGTCCTAGGCAGGGTAAAGGAACAGGCCTCCTCCCCTTGCCAATGTCCCATTACTTTTCTATCTCCTCCATTACCACAGATACTGTTCAAGCCCCTCAGTGTACATGCTATTTTCTTCTCTACTCTTACAACGATTGCAGAGATTTGGATTTAATTTAAAACTTTAATTTCAAATTGTATAGCACAAACATTGATAGCCATTTGCTAAATAAAACAGTATCATACTGAAAACAGACAACAAGAGCAACAGTAAAATTATCTTCCCTTGAAACTATATTCATTGAAAATATATCTGGCAACCCATTAAACTGCAAGAAATGTGCTGGTATTCACGCACACACACAAACACACACAAATGTGACTATCAGTTGCAGCCACTTATATGCCTGCATACACCTGAGCTATTTGCTTGCAATCAAATGAATGAATGAACGACAACATAAATAATGACTTAGAATCATTCAGTGCAACCCATTATACCACCCATGACCTCCCACTCTTTCAGCTCAGGAATAGGTTCATAGGTTCATAGGTGTGTACTAGGCTAATGGCCCTGGAGCCGTTACAAGCCTATCCCATAGGATTATCCTGGCATTGTGCCACCCAACCTTAGTTCCCAGTGCCTCTGTTGAGTAGAGCCACTGGAGTGATCCCCGGGGTGAATTTTCTATTTCCCATCCACTCATCAAGATTTCTCTTGAAAAGGGCCAGTGTGGTGCTATGTTTGACATGTATGGGAAGTCTATTCCATAGCATGGGCAGTCTCTGGGTTATGATCCTGTCCCTCCAACATGTTCTGTTGATTGTGGTAATGAGGTTGAGGTCTCTGCAGTGAGTGGTGCGGAGGGATTGGGATTTCTTTAGATGTAGCATTTCTAACAGGGCTGGGTCAGACATGGCTTTGTAAATCAAGCAAAGATCGCCTCTAAGTAGGCGGTATGAGACAGAGAATAGTTGGAATTTTTTGACTGTCCATATAGGACAAGTGTTTAAGGCCTAGGATCCTCTTTGTGAGGTACTTTTGTGGCCCCTCCAGTTGTTGCAGGTGTCTAGCGAGGTACATGCCAATTGGGGCATTGTACTCGATGATTGGCCCAATGCTGGAAGAGTAGAGGGAGACAATGACCTCTTTCTTCCTGGATCCAAAACCCTTAGTAATGAGATGTGCCACATAGAAGGACTTTCTAACCACAGTGGCAATGTGGTGGTCAAAAGAGAGGATGCTGTCAACCTGTGTTCCCAGATCTCTTATAACACCTTCTATAATCAGTGGACTACCATCAATGTGGTAATTCATGGAACTGGGTTTTTCCCAAAGGGGATGACAACACATTTTTTGGCATTGAGCTTACGGCCTTGGTTCTGAAACAATTCGTTGTTCTCAGTGAGGACTTTCTGTAGGATGTCTACATCACTTTGGGGTTGATAATGGCTCCCAACTTACAGTCGTCTGCGAACTTCGTCATCCAGACTCCCTTTGTGTTGGCCTGGACTTCTGAGAAGTGGATACTAAACAGAAGAGGACCCAGGACCGATCCCTGTGGGACTCCACTCATGACTGGTCAGCAGTCTGACTTGGAGTCAGCTACTTTCATACTGTGGGTTCTATCTGTGAGCCAGTTTGCAACCCACCTAGTGATATAGGGGTTGATGCCTAGCTTAGTGAGTTTTTCTATGATTCCTGAGTGGGGAATGGTATCAAAGGCCTTAGCCAGATCAAGGTAGGTTGTATGAACCATCTTGCCTTCATCCACAGCTCTTGTGACTGACTCAATAAAGCTGACCAAGTTGAGCAGGCATGATCTACCCTTCACAAAACCAAACTGTGTGGGATCTAGAGTTTGGAGATTCCCTGTATCCTTGTTTATTAGGTCCATGATGATGCGTTCCATAGCTTTGCATATCAGACTTGTCAGGCTAATGGAGCGATAGTTTCCAGGGTCTGTAGTCACTCCTCTTTTGTGGAGTGGGATGACTGTAGCAGTGCGCCATTCGGTAGAGACAAAGCATGAGTTGAGGCTGTGATTGAACAGAGAAAACAGGTGAGGTGCCAGTTCACTCTGTAGTTCATGTAGAACACAGCCAGGGATATTGTCAGTCCCATGGAAGCTGTATTCCTGGCCTTGGACAGTGCTATTTTAACCTGTGCAGCAGTAATACTAGGTGCCTGGCAATCTATTGGTATTATGATTGGTCCTTTGGGGAGGGAGAGAGGGGTAAAGTTGGCACTGAATCTGTCAGCCTGTATATTGGCAATATTTGTTGGCTCGGTATAGGAGGTAGCATTGTGCAGTAGCTCAGAGCAAATCTGGGTATTGCCATGGAGATCAGAGACAAAGTCCCATAACCAGGAAAATATTTTAAATATTGGTCTTATACTTAGAAAGTCTCTAGTATAACAGGTTCTGTGTTAACATTTTTCTGAAGGCTATGAAGTCTGAACTTCATTCCTCATTTAGTGACTATTGTCTACAACACTTTACCCGAAAGCCACAAATTTTGAGGAATACATCACAAATATGAGAGGAAAATCTGCAGCAATTGAAAACTATGCTCTTTATATGCACACATGCAAATGTAAAACCATCAATTATAGCCATTCATGTGACTGCATACCTCAGATATCTGCTTGAGAATAAGTTCATAGGTTCATAGGTTCATAGGTAGGTGCCAGGCTATTGGATTGAATGCAGGAATGGTTAAGGAGAGGCAAATTCAAACCAAGAGATGAAAGGTTAACATTGGTGGCCCAAGATACTGGTCTATGTACACATATGTACACTCCACTGACTGGGCATAACCAAGCCCAGCCAAAAATGTTTTGCTTACGCTTCCCTCCCAAGTGGTTTAGTTTCCTGCGCCCCTGTCTAGCAGGGCCACCGAAGTTATTCCCGGGGTGAATTTCTTGTTTCCCATCCACTCATCAAGATTCCTCTTGAAGAGCACTAATGAGGAGCTCTGCCTCACATTTATGGGGACCTTATTCCAGAGCAAGGGAAGTCTCTGGGACAAGAATCTGTCTCTCCAACAAGTCCTGTTTATTGGAGATGTCAGGTTTATGTCTCTTGAGTGAGTAGCTCTGGTGGATTGGATTTTTTTCTTTAGGTGGAGCATTTCTAGCAATTCAGGGTTAGACATAGCCTTGTATGTCAGGCAGAGATCAATTCTGAGTAGCCGGTATGCGACCGAGTACAGTCTGAGGTTTTTTAGCCTCATGGCATAGGGCAACTGTTTGTGGCCCTTTATCCTCTTTGTGGGGTACTTTTGAGGCCTCTCCAATTGTTGCAGATGTCTTGTTAGGTACATCCCAAATGGGGCATTATATTCAATAATGGGTCTAATGAGTGATGAGTAGAGGGGGACAATAACTTCCTTATTCCTAGATGCAAACCCCTTTGTGATAAGGTGGGCCATGTAGAAGGATTTTCTAACCACTTTAGCAATATGGTTGTTGAAGGAGAGGTTACTATCCACCTGAGTCCCTAGGTCTCTTATCACAATCTCTGTGGTAAGTGGGCTACCACCTAGGTTGTAATTCATAGGTACTTGTTTTTTTCCCAAAGGGGATGATGATGCACTTTTTGGCATTTAGCTTGAGACCGTGGTTTTGGCACCATGTATCTGTATCTGTAAGACCCATTTGAAGGATATCTACATCAGTAGGGGGTCTCAGTTATGGCACCCAGTTTGCAGTCGTCTGCGAACTTTGTTAGCCATAGTCCCTCCGTGTTTGCTTGTATTTCCGAGAAGTAGATACCAAACAGGAGGGGTCCCAGGACTGAGCCTTGTGGTACGCAACTAGTCACAGGTTTGGAGTCAGATCTAGCATTTCCTATATTCACTGAATGGGATCTATCCATGAGCCAGTTAGCAACCCATCTTGTGACATAGGGGTTTATATTTACGTTGGTGAGTTTGTCAATAATTTCCGAATGGGGAATGGTATCATAGGCCTTTGCAAGATCAAGGTATGCTGTGTGAACCACTTTTCCCTCATCTATTGCTTTAGTGACCATTTCAAAAAAGCCAACCAGATTTAGGAGACAAGACCTTCCCTTTCTGAACCCAAACTGGGTGGGGTCAAGGGTTTATAGGTTCCCAATGTCTTTGTTTATGAGTTCCATGATGATGCACTCCATGGCCTTGCAAACGAGACCCATCAGGCTGATGGGGCAGTAATTCCCAGAGTCAGTGGAGGCACCTCCTTTGTGGAGTGGTATAACTGTTGCCATGCTCCACTCTGTGGGCACATAGCCTGGTGTGAGGCTGTGGTTAAACATGGTATTAAGGTGAGGGATTAATTTGTTTTGCAGTTCATGTAGTACACAGCCTGGGATGCTATCTGGTCCCATGGATGCTGTGTTTCCTGCCTTGGAAAGTGCTATTTTCACCTGAGTGTCTGTGATTTTAGGGGCAGTACAATCTTCTGGTATGGAAATGGGCCCTTTGGGGGGTGAGGATGGGGTAAAGTTTGAACCGAACCTATCTGCCAGTATATTGGCGATGTTAGTTGGTTCCGTGAATTTTGAACCATTATGCTGTAGCTCAGAGCAGGTCTGCGAGTTGTTATTTAGGTTTTTGACATAGCTAAAAAATGCTTTGTGATTGCCTTTGGTGTCTGTTGCAATTTTTCTTTCAAATCTCGCCTTAGAGGTTTTTATGAGGGTTCTTAGCTTTTTGCTAAGATTGTTCAGGGAGCCCCTATATTCCTGGGTTTTTACTCTTTTTTGCAATAATTTCTACCTTCTATTATAGACCTTATTTATGGACGGGGTCCACCAGACTGGTTTCCTCTTTTTGGAGGAGTGGGTCTTGGTCTTGTTTGGGATAGCACGGTCCATGCACTCATGTAGGTGCTTGTAGAGTGCTTTGTGTAGGATATAGCAGATTCAATCATATTGCCTTTCTGCTAGGGAGTAGCGAAGTTTGTCACCTCTGTCTTGAGTAGCATAAAGTTCGCCTTGGAGACGTTTTTCACCATGGTTTCTTTCAGGAAGGGGGGGTGAGGGTGGTATGTGGATATCTAGGGCGATGAGTTTATGATCTGATTTGACCAATGAGGAATTTACCACAGGTGTGGAGCATTTGTCCCTCATGTTGGTGATGACCAGGTCCAGTATATTTTTACCACTTATGGGGGTGTTAATAAGCTGGTCCAGAGCATTGGAGTTAATGTACTCCAGGAAATGCTGAGCAAAGGTATTAGTACTTCCGTAGTTTTCCCAGTTGATGTTTGGGTAGTTGAAATCACCCAGTATAAGGGTGTTCGGCTGGACTCTCATGTTTTCCAGTACCACGAGGAAAGAAGAGCGCATGTCATGGGGCTGGGAAGGTGATCTGTAGCAAGCTACTATCTGGATTGGAAGTGAATGAAAAAATTCATAAGTAGTGAGCCAGAAATGTATGTTATCTAGCTGCTGTCAGAACCATACAGTAGAAACCATTTAAACTCTTCTTTCTGTACTTTCAACTTCTTAGCTCAAGAATCAGACACAAAGACCAAAAAATAAAAATCAGGAATAGATTTTAAATATTTCTCTTATTTTTTATATTTTACTGATCAGATTAGTCCAACTAGGCCAATGGCTTCTTTTCAGGCAAAATGGGAAGTGATATTCATATTAGGTAGGGGAAATTTGGCCTACTAGCCCCAGACCCACTACTTAATTCAATTACTTTCTCCATACTTATTCCAGAGGAATAGTGGCCAGTTACAGTGTGCTAAAAGAATGGAGATAGCTAATAGCTAAAAAGTAAGATAAATTATTATAAATTAAAAATAAGAAAGAAGTACTCAATCGGGGTATTATGGAACCAATATAAGGGCAAAACAGGGCCGAGGCACTGAGAAAGAAAGGCAGGGATCAGTGTGCAACATTTGGAGGGGGCCATAGAGCTGTTTGTTCAGGGTTCTACATCATCTGAGGCCAGTCGTATTGATTACATTCAGACATCTGAGGTTTATACGGTAGATATAAAGAGAAGGTAATGAGACAGTCTATGGATGAAATTGACTGACCCCATGTGTTGTTTGATCATAAGTAATGATTATTAACCTGCCACAATAGAACCCTACCATATCTGTTATATGGGTCCAGGGCACACTATTAAATGCACATCTTGTCAACCATTATTTCTGCTGTTACACTGGCACAAATTATTTAATGCATTCCTTATGCAGAAAGAAGTCAGTCAATAACAATTGACTTTGCATTTTCCCATGGTGTTTTCCTTGTATTTGTGGTTATACAACCATAGAGTTAATATATCATAATCTGAGGCTGTGTGAGTGGACCACCCCACATCATGGGGTATGGGGGGCTTAGTCACCTTATAGACAAATGTTTTGGTGTTTTGATGATTTTTTTTTTCTGATCACATTGCTTTTCTTCTGTGATTATAGTATTTTCTTTGAGGTTTTTGTTTGATTATGTGTGCAGTTGATATGCTACCACTGATGGAATGTGCATCAGTGTAATGGCACCTTCACTGTTGATGACATACTCATATATGTGGGTATAGTAGCATGTCTATATGAATTTAGCTAGGAAACCGAACATTCTTATTAGTTAACAGGCATGTTATATTTAATGCAGTCATGATATATATGTGTATGTGTATGTGTGTGTATGTATGCACAGAATGTATTGAATGTAGTTATAAAATAAAGCCCCCAGAAAACGATTACAGAACAAAAGACAAGAAATAATGCTATTTCATAAGTGTAATAAAAACACATGCTAGGTTTCTACTAAACATGTATGGCCATAGAAACCTTGATTTGAAAGACACTTGCCATTTAGTTTTATGCCGCACAGCATTCTGGGAACGTAGTAGTACTTGTTCAGTACATATTAATGGTCAAGCATGGACTGGTTTTAAATGAAAATTCTTTAGAAAGACGTAACTGAGTGGTAGCATGAAAGACACCCAGATATGAGGAACAGTTAGGGGAAACTTCACCTTGCTAAGAGCCTAGGTTTTGTTGACTATTGTCCTGATGCTTGGAATTCCAAGAAAGAATGGTTTTGATGGAACAAGGGAATATGAAAGTTACTGACTAGGGAGGGTAAGTAAGCTATCAAAAAAGTTACATGAGAGCAAATGCTGGTTCAGATAGCTTTGCATGCAAATTGCAGAGTCTTGGGGCATGTTTTGATTGTGCCCTTCTTGGCAGCCTTGTAAGACATATACTTATTTTATGTGGAAACTATCTGATGAAGAATCATGACAAAGGGAAGTATTCAGAGACAGGACCTTAGCAACGGTGGATTCATCTTTTTGCTAACCAGAAGAAACCTAGGTATAGTATTTGGAATATTATATAGTATTTGGAATATTATATGTGGATTGTAACTGTGAATATTATTATTTATTTTTGAAAATAATTGGGAAGGGAATTGTGTTTAATGTAGAAAATGTGTATGTCCCCATACCAATGAATCTAAATAAATGGCAAAATGTTGAATGACTCTTTCCAGATGTTGTAATGATAACCCAATGGAAATGGAACTTTCCATAGACTAATAGGTTGCAATCTAACAATTTTTTTTTAATTTTAAGCACCAGTTATTTCACCAGGAATGCTGAAGGACCCATATGCAGCATTATGCTTATTCAGTCCGTGCTTGCAAATGGGACCCCTCTAGGGTTAATACATTTAATTCCCTGGAATTAAAAACAGTATTTCACAGATGATTGTTTTCTAGTCTTACAACAGGTCTTAAAGAGGACAACTGTGAGTGGAAATAGGACCTATACATTTGCCTGTTTACTCACAAGGTGTTTTGATGTAGTGCCCACATCAGTTGCTAGCTGAACTGCAGCAGTGAAGGTCGACAGAACACATGTACACTGTCATGGATACAAAATTTTTCTGGTGGATGATTTAGCATAATTTCTGAAACGAATGTGACCCTGTGACAGATCTAGAAGTGGCATATGAATCGGCCAGAATTATGTGTTTCCGTACAATCTACCCACAAAAAATGCAGGGGGGGAGTCAGTTCCAGTTCTTGGAGAGGTAGACATTGTGGTGAATGGGCACTTATTTCATCCCAGAAAAGGAAGAAAATTACCAGAGTTTCTTACAAAATCCATGTTTGAGTGGAAGGTATCATTACCAGAAGAATTTCTACCCCCGTGAATGGTGGTATGGGCTGGATTTGCACACTTTGGTTTCAGTTCCATAAAGGAAAGTCTCAAGGAACATTTACAGGCTTAATATCATTGTAAGTAAAATTAGTCTCACAAATTGTTTGAAGCAAATGTATCCCTCCATTTAAAGCTGGGCAAACCTTTATTAAGCAGGACCTCAAATTCATAAATATTTTGAGTAATAATCTACTGATGGTATTACTTCTCTGGTTTCAGCTTAACCTATAGGCATTATGGAGCGGAGACAGACACCTAACCGATTCATAAAATAGCAACATTTAACTAGAGTTATTTATCAGGCAATAGTACAAGTCTCTGTTTCCCCTGGATGTGGAAAAGTCTTTTCTCAGGATCAGTTTCCCTTTTCTTTTTATAGTGATGAAACAGAAAAGCTTCCTTCCTTCCTTCCTTCCTTCTGCTTTCTAACATCTGCTAAACAATAGTACAACGTACTAACATACATATTTATTGTGAACGCCTTTCATTTTTCTACTAGTTCCCTCTTCAATGGAACTAGAAAGGCTATCCATCCCCCCCTTCTTGTTAACCTTTATTTAGAGCTCCTTACATGCTCAGTAAAGTCGAAAACAAAAGTAGAAGGTAGTAGCACTAATGACAGAACCTTCATACTGTATTTATTTGCGGGCTATATTTGGGTGCATTTAAATAACCCTGTTGAATAGCTTCCTGTTTTATTCTCTAGCTCAAGGGGATGTTTGGCAGGCATTTGAAAGTGCTGAACTGTAAAATCAGTCAGAGAAAATCAGAAGTCCTTTCTTAGAAGAATGTTTAATTTTCTGAAGTGATTGGGAAATAAAGATTGCAACTGACAACCTTGCAAATCAAATAGCTGCTTTTTTTTTATTTTTTTGGATAAGCGGATAAGTAATTAAGAAAGCAATCATGAATCTTCACACCATAGTGAACAAAGTGTTGAGTGATATTCATAGATGGGAGTACCATGATTGCGAATTTTATATCCAGATTGGGGGAAATCAAAATGAATATTTTTCCAAGGAACCTATGACCTGTGCTTAATGCACCCATAGGAACCCAGCATTTTTTAAGTAGTAGAATTGTTTCAAAATTTCTTTGAACAAAAAAGTGCCTTTTGCCTCTCATGAAGCCTTAAGAGTGAGATTTGAATAGCTCTACAACAAGATTTCAGTTGACAGATCTATGAATTTATTAACTAGTGTTTTAAAAATCAATCATGTTCAGACTTAGAGACTGGTTTAACAATGACAGTGGTTAAATGTGCATGCCTGATTGGACGGGTATGAATGACGCACATAACACAGGGAAGGGTAACACTACTAGTTTGCAGTTATACTAAGATTTAAACAAGTCATTCACAGTCAAGTGAGCTTGTTAAAACATGATTTAAGATGTGCTTGCTTGACAAGGAGGAGTTCAGGCAGAATGCACAGATCATTTTTTTAATGTATAACCTAACAAAGTGAAAACTGGATAGCTTGGGAATATCTGGAGATCATCTGCAACTTGATTATGCTATAAATCAAACGAAAACAGCTATAAAAATGTCACCATTTGAGCTTTGTCATTTCATAGCATTTGTTAGGCTCTCGTGTCACCATTTGAACTTTGTCAGTTTATAGCATCTTGGGTGCATGTAGGTGTTGGTTTGGGAGGATAGGTTCATAGGAAGTTACTAGGCTAGCAGCCCTAGAGCCCTTACAAGCCTAGGCATGTTAATCCCAAGTTGCCTCAATTGTCCTTGGTTAGATGGATGTAATTTGCACAACGAGTCTGTGATCAACACTGACTGCCCCTGTCCATGAGGGACATGGGTGCCACCCCCAAGGTGAGTTTGCGGTCTCCCATCAGTCAGTGAGGAGGCCTGCTTCTTGTGAATTGGAAGTTTATTCCAGAGAAACAGCAGTCTCTGGGAAATATAGCTGTCTTACCAGCATGTTCTGTTAATGTCATAGGCTAGGTTAAGATCCCTAGAGTGAGTGACTCTACTGAAATTTTACTTACAGATGTGCAGCATTTCCATCAGGGCAGGGTCAGTCGCTGCCCTGTAAGACAGGCATAAGTCGCTTCTCAGCAGCCTATATGACACAGAGTCTGTCCACATAAGTCATGCTTTGGAGGCCCTGTATTTTCTTGATGAGAAACCTCTGTTGTTTCTTCAGCCACTGCAAGTGTCTGGTGAGGTACATGCAGAAGAGAGCATTGTACTCTATTAATGGTCTGATGAGGGTTGAGTACAGTAGAGTTATAACATCCCTAGACCTTGATGTGATGCCCTTACTTATGAGATGCGCAATGTAGAAAGCTTTCTTACCATTGTGAAAACTTGGTGGTCGAAGTGCAGATTGCTATTTACCTATGTTCCCAGATCTCGCACCCCTGGGTTTGATCTTGGGTGGGTGTTGTCAATATTGTAAGCAGGGAATTCCACTTTGCCAAAGGGGAAAATAATTCACTTTTTTGCATTTAGTTTTAGATTGTGGCTTTGGCACCAGTCATGCACCAGTCATTTGTGCCCCCCCCTTCTATAATATGTTAACATCATTGGGGGACTCAATGATTACACCCAATTTGCAATCATCAGTGAACTTGGTTAGCCAAAGGCCATCTACTTTTACCCTGGACTTCGAAGAAATAGATTCCAAGCAGTAAAGGGCTCAGCACAGATCCTAGTCATATGCCACTGGTGATGCGTCTACTGGCAGAGGTGGAGTCAGCAGCTTTGACAGTACACATTCTGTTGGTGAGCCATTTGGCTCCCCATCTAGTTGGCATAGTTTCTCAGTGATACCTGAGTGGGGGATTGTGTCAAAAGCCTTGGCTTGGTCAAGATAGGCAGTATGCTCTGTCTTATCTTCATCCAGTGCTCTGGTGGCTTTCTTGAACACGTCTACTAGGTTTAATAAGCATGATCTACCCTTAATGAAGCCAAGCTGGATTGGTTCTAGTGTTTGAAGGTCGCCTATGTCATTGTTGATAAGTCAATGATGATTCTCTCCATGGCCTTGCAGATGAGGCTGGTTAGACTTATGGGTCTATAGTTCCCACGGTTATTTGATGGCTCCCCTTTTGTGCAAGTGGATTACTGTTGCTGTTCTCCACTCTGCTGGAACAAAGCCAGATCTCAGGCTATGGTTAAAGAGAACACTAAGTTGGTCCATTAGGTCCTGTTTTAGATTGCTTAATAAGCAACTCAGGATGTTATCTGGTCCCATTGAGGCTGTATTTTTGGCCTTAGATAACACAGATATGACCTGATCTCTAGAGATACTAGGCAGAGGACTGGTGTCAGGCATGCTTTGGGGTATGGCTGGTGAGGACAGGGGGTGATGTTTGCTCAAATTCTGTCAGCTAGCAGGATGGCAATTTCCTCTGGTAGAGTATGAGTGGTACCATCTGCTACCAGCTTGGCACATAGTTGTTTCAGACATACTTAATGAATACCTTATGATTTTCCTTAGGTAGGGATGATAATTTAGCTTTGCAATTAGCTTTAGAGGACTTTAAAACATGTCTGAATTGTTTGTTCAAGCTGTGGAGGGAATTCTTCCTCTGCTAAGTCAGTTCCATTTTGTTCTTAAACATCAGTTTCTTCCTTTTGTCATATAACCTGTTTATACTTGGGGTCCACCAGCGTAGCTTGTTTTATTTGGTAGGACCTGGTTTTAATCTGGTCAGGTACAGCTGAGTCTATATGGTTGCTTAAGTGTTCATACAAGGCATTTCTGTACACCTCTGCATATGAGTCTGTGATTGCGGGAGGTACAAAACTTTTTATACCATTGCTAGTAGGCTGTAGCTTGCTTTGGAAAAGTTTTTTTAGTTTGTTTTTGCTCCTGTGGTGGTGATACGTCCAACAGCTACTTTGAACAAGACTGATTTATGATCTGACCTTAAAAGGAGGGCAGCATACTGGTGGGAGTGCAGTGACCTCCCCCATGTTGGTGAATATTATGTCTAGGACATTTGAGCCCCTTGTGGGGTACAGGCTATCTGTTCCAGAATATTTGCATTGACAAAGTTCAGAAACCTCTGGGAAAGCATTTTCATTCTCATGTATGTCACCCAGTTGATGGGAAAATATTTGAAATCTCCATGATTAAGGTGATGGACCATAGTGTGAATGACTCCAGTAAATCCAGGTAGGAGGTGTGCTTTTCTTGGTTCACGGTGAGGGACCTGTAGCTAGCAATTATGTGGCAAGGTATTTTGCCTATAGTTAATTGGACATGGAATAGTTCAAGAGAGTAGTACTGTTTGACCAGTATCGAGGTGTACTTGGCATTAATGAAGATGGGTACACCTCCAGCTTTGGTTCTTTTATGTTCCTTTTGAGGTCTGAATGTGTGGAAGTCATTGAAGCCTTGCATGGCCATGGTGCTCTCCGTGGCCTTAAACCATGTCTCGGTGACTGCACAGATGTCAGCACCTTCCAAAGTGAGTAGTGTTTCCAGGGAGTGCAGTTTCATGTTTAGACTCCTAGTATTAAGCAGCAGAACCTTGAGTTTGTCTTGAATGGATTTTGTTACATTAGAAGTTTTATTGTTTTGACATTGCCTAAAAAAGGCACTATGGGGGGCAAGCACCTTTGCCAATATTCGAAAGCCTAGAGGAGACAGGTGCCACTCCATCTCTGACAAAGCTGCATTGCCTGTCGGCCATGTCTTCCCACGCTGAAAAATACTGTATTCCCCTGGACTGGCACCACAAGCCAAGCCAATTGTTGAAGATGATAATTTCTTGTTTATATTGTGGCATCATTCTGAGTGAAGGTAGAATGCTGCTTAGGGCTAGGGTCACAGCTACCTGGAACACATAATCTGAGAGTTCAGTCATGTCTTTCTTCCTATACTGCAGACAGGTAAATTTCAAATCATTCACCCCAACATGGACTATGACAGAGTCAGTGATACCTGTTGTTGAGAGACTTGAGTGCATGTGTGATTTAACAGATCCTGGCACCTGACAGGTAGATGACCGTTTTCTTCTCCTTGTCCAGCCCGGTGAGGGGGACATCTGTGTATCACTATGAAATCACCTATGACCAAGACATTGGGTTTTGAGGTGTTTTGCCTTAGATGCTTATTTGCTGAAACACTGGTGTATGTGTTATTATGTGTAGTGGTTTCTATTTGCATAGCAGTGTATGCAAGTGGTTTATGTTGAGGAGGTCTCTGATCTTTTGGCAAGTTTCTAGTGAGTAAATTCACTTATGTGGGTTTATGGGTCATGACCTTATTTTGTGTGAGAGGTGAAGTGTGTGGGTGTGTGCTGACAACCTGCTTAATGTCCAGTTTTTTGTTACATAACAGAACCTTTTCCAGTTTCATAGTGTAATTACATCTCTCACATAAGGTATTTGTTTATTTTAGGAGTATGTGGTTATCAGTATACATGAGGCAATTACTACATTGCCTCAGGATGCCCATGTTCATCAGGCTGGTCAGTGAAATGATGTGAAACTGCCTGTCCATCATAGCCGGCCCTAGACATAGGCCAACTAGGTGGCTGCCTAGGGCTCCGCTGTAGCAGGGGTGCTTTTCCAGTATTAATTTGGTGTAGGTAGACCAGGATGGGGGCAGTAGGTGGTGTGGTGGTGGGGCACTGTAGAACCCTTTTGCCTAGGGCATCAGTTGACCTAAGGCAACTCCTGCTGTCCATGATAGCAGTTTTTTACTGTATGTACTATTAGGGAAGGGAGTGGGCATGTTTGACCAGTTTTTGCATTAGGGCTAACAAAGGAGCTTTTCTATTGAAAGCTATGGATGATGTGTGGCAACACTGCTCTGTGTGCAACTGAGTTTCCTGTTGTGCAGTAGGGAAGCTTGGGAGGGTTACACTGACAGTTGTCTAGGGAAAAATTGAGTTCCAAGGCATTTGCATGTATACAGGGCACTGCTAAACCCTGTTTCATGGTGTGCTGCAATGTGTAAATGTGAGGCTTAAATACAAGTGAAATTATAACACTTTTAAGCTAATTTACCAATAAGAAAACACACAATAAACCTTTCTTCAGCAATACCCAGCACAGATAAGGCTGGATCCACACTTTTCTGCCACAAGGGTACAGAGGAGCCCTTCCTAATATAAGAAGGCTTGTTTAGTGCTCATGTTATCAATAACAGGCTAGATTCAGCAAGTCTGAATCTAGTCTCTGCTATCTAGGTATCAGAACCGTGCAAATGAAGTGCAGAGAATGAAGCAGTCGCAAACAGTGAAACAGTAAATAAAATAGAAATGATGCAGCAATTTGATAAAATACAGTTCAAAAGTGCAGAAGAATCACAAAATATACTTATTTTCTTGATTTTTGTTTGCCTTGGATGCCTTGGGTTAAAGGAGAAACACTCTAGATGTCTGGCAAAGGACGCCTAACATCTAGTAACTCTGGTTAATTGAGCACAAACCCATGCCAATGTGAGGCTTAAATATAGCTGAAATCAAACAATTCTAAGCTAATCTACCAATTGGAAAGCAGACAATGAACCTTCCTCCAACAAACCCCAGCTCAGAAAAGACTGGGTCTACACTCTTCTGCCACAAAGGTGCAGAGAGCCCTTCTTAATGTAAGATGGCTTGTTTAGTGCTCAGGTATAGCAATAATAGGCTAGATTCAGCAGGTCTGAATCTAGTATGTGCTATCTAGGTATCAAAACAGTGCAAATCAAGTGCAGAGAAGTGCAAAAAAATACTTAGGGGCCTTTTGTGTGTTTCCCAGCTCATACAGACCAGGTAAACACTCACTGCCACTAGATGAATAATCCCAGTCCTCCTAATGTAAAAGTACAGTAAAGGAGTGTCCAGAGTTAAATGCTCTCACAAACAAACATGAAAGATATAGATACAACAGTGTACTTTACACAGGTTATAAAATTGTGATTATTCAATAAAAGTACTTTGCTTTGAATAATTGAGCCAAGAGCCACTCAATTGTACAGTATTTTTAAAGGCACTGAACAACAAAATAAGCTGTTTAATAAGCCCTCCAGCCAATAAAACTACATTCAGAAATCTCAAGTGTTTCCCCAACCTAAATAGACCAAGCTACCTCCCAGAGCACTAGATGGAAAATCTACTGACCTCTTTTAAAGTTAAAACAAATGCTTGATACTGTGTAAAAAGACACTACTTTAGAGAATGGGCAACATGTAGATCACACCATGATTGGAGAACAAACATTCTCCAGCATGGTGTTAATATATAAGTAATGGCTTGACTGAAATATGAGGTCCACCACTTCACAGCAGCATATTAAGCTGCCATGGAGCAAGGACTGAAAAAAACTAACAGCTGCCATTATTTTACACTTACTAAGCAGCGCTTTAGTTGTTTAGCAAGTGTAAAATAAAAAAGAAGAAAAAAACTTAAAATAAAAAAGCACGTGTGTCTATATCTGTGTGTGTGTGTGTGTGTGTGTGTGTGTGTGTGTGTGTGTGTGTGTGTGTGTGTGTGTGTGTGTGTGTGAGAGAGTGCATGAGTGTATGAAAGTAAGAGAGAGAGATCGATTGAGCTATTATTTTACACTCACTAATCAACACTTTTCCTGTTTAGCTAGTGTAAAAAATAAATGAAACAAAAAAGTACGTGTGTATGTGTGTTTATGTTGCTGTATGCATGTGTGAGTGAATGCATGTATGAAAGCAGGAGAGACTGTGTGTGTGTATATGTATGTGTGTCTGAAAGCAGAAGAGCCTGTGTGTGCATGTGTGTGTGTGTGTGTGTGTGTGTGTGTGTGTGTGTGTGTGTGTGTGTGTGTGTGTGTCTGTGTGAGAGAGAGAGAGAGACAGTGAAGAGTGAGAGTGATCTAGCTTTCCGCTGGCAGCAGCAGCATCAGTTAAGAGGTTTCCGTACCTCTTGACAATACCTCTTAACCTCTTAGCACAAGAAATCTGGACAGAGACACAAGTACTAGGGGAACAAAGCACCAAAAATAGGGATGGATTTTAAATACTGCTTTTGTAAACTTAGAAAGTTGCTAGAATAACAGGGTTTCCATTACCATACATTTTCTGAAGCAGAGGTGTGCTTGTGAGTGAGTGAGTGAGTGAGTGAGTGAGTGAGTGAGTGAGTGAGTGAGTGAGTGAGTGAGTGAGTGAGTGTGTGAGACGACTACTGGCAGCAGCAGCAGTAAAGAGGTTTGCATACCTCTGGACCTTACACCCGTAGAAATCTGGTTAAAGCCTACAATAAAGGGGGACCAAATACTCTAAAACAGGTACAGATTTTAATTATTACTCTTTTAAAATTACAAAGTTGGTTAAGTAAAGTATTTGTGATAGCATGAATTTTCCTAAGGAAATAAAAGTCTGAAAACCAAATGTATGTCATTATTTAGTAATTTCAATCTCCAAAGACTGCTAATGAACTAAACGATTTAGGAATAAGGGACCAAAAAATAAAGTAAATACCTTGTTATCTTTTTTTAAGTGTTATATTTTGGATGTAAAATGCTTTCTCCAATGCCATTAACATATACTACAGCAAGTTTGAAACATTAGACTGAGGAGCTACTGTACATCAAAAATATATATAAAAAATAATATAGTACTTAAAAACACAACAATTTTACAGAGATCCCATTCTCTAAGTGAAATAATGTCCTCCAGGGTGTGTGTTAATGTGTAATTAACACCCTTCCATGGGTGTTGAGGCCCTCCACCAGGTGGGTGTTAGAATACACATTAAAACACACCCTGGTGCGCATTATTGCTTGCTTATCCAACAGCTAGCTAGATATTGAAGTCAGATCAAACAGAACAGACAGTGAGGAGAGAGGAAAAATGCACTTTTTCAATATAAGCACAAGGAAAGGCAAATAAATAATTCAGGATATCAAAAACAGTGTAGAAAGTGAGGAGCTTATTGAGCTCAAGGCAAAATTGAAGTGTATTAACCCACCACCGAGTATGCGCAGGTATGGGCGTGCCTGCCATGATTGACATGGAGGAGGGCGGGATTAACAACTGCAATGTGCCGTGATTGACACACAATGCTAATATAATGGTAAATCCATAGAATTAAAAACGGAGCATTTAATAAGCACAAACACATGCTGGTTAAAAATTGAAAACTGTGTGTATTAGCTCTGCTGCACTTCAAACAGCTGAAGTAGCTTCCATGAGAATACTTTAGTTCAACCAGTACTGGCAGCAGTCAGACTGCTACTGAAGTATCGGGGCAACACTTGTAACGTGCTAGCAGGTGCATGCAGTGATCGCACAGCCATTAGCCCTGAACCGGTAGTTTTGAAACAGAGTATGCTCCTAACTATCCTTGTTATCAAGGCTAACTTCACTTAAAAGCACGGTTATGTTTTTATTTCAAGATAATGTTATCCACAGTACTTTTCCGTCACGTGTTTGGATGTCTGACTACCAACTCGCATGTCTGTCCATTTAACATGTTTTTTTAGCTTCCATTCTTTGTTAAGCCCTCTACAAAACTGAGATAACCATCTTATTCTCTTTCATATCTTAAGTATGAACTCAGCTGGATTACAATGGTTGAAAACAAGGCTTTCTACAAGAAAATTCCCATTAAAAGTCGTAGATGCAGATAGTTAGAGTTAAAATAATTCTCAACAACCAGGTTTTGTTGCCAAATTCTGATTAACCATACTTCGTCACATTTTGTGCCGTGCCCTTTAATAATCTTCTCACAGCATACTATGATTTCATTTGTATACCTTCTCTGACATTATCTTGGATTCTTTGCAGTCTGGTCAGTCAAAGTTCCGTATTTGAACAATAATACAGCCATCCTTCGTTGTTAAAAATGTTCCTGACTTTTTGGCAAACTGCTTAACTAAATTGCATTTTCTAAATGTACTGAAAACACCAGATGACTGATTAGAAATTGCTTTAACCACTGCTTCAGGGCTGACAGCTGTGTGATCATTGAGCATTAGAGCTGTTGCCCCGATAACGGAAAAGTACAGTATTTTCAGTCAACAAACTTCATTCCTTTACTTGGCTGTTTTTTAAACCTTCCCACCCCTTTCCTATATTACTATAACATTGCGCCAGTGGCACTTCTCTCTCTAATGGACATGGGTAACTTGTAAGTGGTTAATCTCCCAGCCCAATGCTTACACTTATCAAGGGTATCAGAACTTGTCAGATCACATCACTCACACAATTAACTTGTGTTTCGCATATATTGCCTTGTGTTATAGTGGCATCTTTCAATCAAACAGTGGGCAGTGCAGTCAAAATGCTCGCAGGTGGGGTTTGGGCGGGGCTTGCTACTGCGCATCTGGTGGGTTAATACACTTCAATTTCGCCGAGCTCAATTTACAGTAGAGGTGGGCAGCTTAAAATTACCTGGTTTAAAAAGCCGATCAATAAAGGGGAAGACAGTGGGAAAACCCAGCAGGGAATCACCAGCAGTGCTTTAGTTTCTGCAGGCTTGAAATATTTTTAGAAAAAGGCAAAGGCCCAGAATTTCACTGAGCGTTTAAGTATCACTCAAGGCATAATTTAACCAATGAAAAAACATGAAATGTACAGCCTAGATAATTTAAGTGTCTACCTCTCACATAGAACAAAAACACCAGGCCAAGCAGATTTCTTAAAACAGAAAACAAAATGAAGCAGGTAACAGAAAGCCGCTAGACCAGTCACTTACAGAAAAATATAGGTTTACTTTCCTCAACCAGCAGGGAATCACCAGCAGTGCTTTAGTTTATGCAGAATTTAAATATTTTTAGACACTGTCAGCTCATCCATCCTACTGGAAAAGAGGTAGCTCAAGCCTGTCAGTTGAGTGACAAGGATTGGAAACACTAGATGTTTCATCCATGAAGTACAGCCTAGGGAGACTGTCTTATCATGGTATACTCGCAGCTGTGAGTAGAGGTCTCTTTGGAGGATAACAATTGTTGAATTCAGTGAGCCACTTTGGTAGAGGGGGTACTCTAACTGGGAGATGATAGGTTGCCTCAGAGGCCCAATAATATGGCATGCTCCATACTACTCAGCTCTCATCACTGGGGAATGGGTGGGCTAATAAGGCTTCCTGGGAAGGACTGCATAGGCTGCACATCTGTTGCTTAACCCAGGACTGACTCTCCCTCATCCCCACTGAACAAAGGGGCTGATTGGGTGTAGGTTGCAGAGTCATTGTACAAATCATAGTAGGGTCTTTCTTCTTTGGAAAGTAAAGAAATATCAACTATGAGGGCAGGGTAAAGGAACCATGTCCTTACACCACCACCACTTCTTTTAAAGTGCCTGTATACTGGCCTACCCTGTATACTTTCTCTAGTAAAGAAACTGTATTCTCAAGTTTCTTTTGCGGGACATCCTAACATTATTTATTTTTCTCTAGATCTATATAACAAATTGCTTTAGTTGTATGTAAAAAAATCTTAGCCACACAATACCGAGACTTAATGAGAATCATAGGCTTCCCAAATATTAACAAACCCATCCTATATACTTAAGACCATGATATTATCTATTAATAGTAAGGACAAAGCCTCCATTTGGGAAAGGGTGGCCTGGATAAGTCATTCAGTTCCATCTATACCATACTATAGTCTGAAGCAGAAATCAGAAGAATATCAGCCAGATTGTACTATGTACCAGAGAGGAACCAATTGGCCCAATCTATCCTAAATGCTACTAAACTACAAGTGACAGTTTACTTATTTATACATTTATTAATCAGGTATGTATGCTGGTTTAAGGATACTTTTCAAGCACTGCCAGGGCCTTGAAAGTGTTACACAAAGAGTAATACAAAAAATATAAACCAAGTATGTAGTGCATGACAATAGTGTTGGCATATGCATTTACTACATGCAAACAGTTTTAGCATATGCATACCCAGAGAGATATATATAAGCATTAAACAATATGAAAAATACATGTACATTAAGTCCCTTAGTAACAGATGTAGGATTTACTAGCCTTCACAGAGATCATGTGCAACAATAAGGGATTTCAATAGCTTAGTAGCTTTTGGGAGATGAGTTCTTCCTGCAGGAATTCTGCCTAAAACACTACATTGAAATTCAGTTCGGTGTATAGATAAAAGTTATTTACATTTGTCCTTTTTTAGCTGTCCAAAAATCAGCGAGAGTTATTGCATTATCCACATTAAATTTATAATGATTTATTACCATTATTTTATCATAGAGCACGCCCAACATTACTGTACTCCACTTGCCTTTAAAGTATGGCCATTATTTCAGCAAGGGCCAGGCTACACTTACAGTGGAAGCCTTTTTCATTTAGAAACAAGACTATGCTTCTTTTCAATAGGAGGAACTACTTCTATGTGTGGTCCTTTGAATTTACTGAAATGAGCTTTGGTACCAGTACACCTGAATTAGTAAGCCTTTCATTTAAAAGCTAAGAATTACTTGGTACTCCCAAAGCTGTGCTATCAAGTTTTTCTCATAGGAACTACTTGAGTTTTTTCTCTGACTCTGAGGTTTGATATTTCAAGTTCTAAGCAAGAAATCTATTATTCCTTGGTGAGTGGATACTGATTTAGATACATTTTTGGTGAGAGGTGCATATGCACTTATTTTCTGAAATAAGCTGCTGCTAAAGTCTGCTGCAGTTTTAGATTAATGCGCTATTATTTTTCTCTTCCCCTTGCTTTCTTTAGGAAGCTGTCTCTCTCATTGTAGTTCAATAGTTTCATAATGAAATGTTTGGAATGGGCAATGCTCTCTTCCTCTGGGTCACTATGTGCTCTCTCCACTACAGGCCCTTCCTTAGCAGCTAGGACAATCACAACTTCCTTTTAAATGAAACAGAAGTTGTCCTCCTTTCCTGCTCCTTATGCAGTTCTATAAATCAGATTTTGTTATGGGATTTCAGTTCTTTAAATTATCCAGTTTAGAAGTCCTGAATTTCCTAGGAATTCCCTGCAGCCAATACATGCATGTTGCTAATTTTACTTACAGAGTCTTCAGTTGGCCTCCATTGTTTGATGTGGTGAGCTTAATATAATGTGTGTGCCTGCAAATATTGTTTGTAGCATAGCAGCAAAATACTCCAAAGAAAAACAGATGACAAGCCATATATTATCATAGTCATCGTGGCTGCTATTCACAGAATATGACAAAATATTTGTCTCACAAAAAGACTGAAAGATACAACCATCTAAATGCTTTAAATTGCCGTCAGATAGTCACAGAGACTTTCTGCCCTATAATAAACCATTTACTTTATACCATTTGGCACTGTCACATTAAACATGAAAACAAAATCTCACTAGACACATGAACTTAATAGAAAGGTATCCAGGTGTATACATCTCTATGCATGGTCCCTTAAAATCCTTATTCAAACAAGAACCTTCACTGGTATGAAACTTAATTCTCAAGTAATTGTGTGCTGATCTGAAGCAAGTAGCCTACTGGAACGGCAAATACATTGCTTTGAATAACCAACAAAACTACTATAAATTTAGAAAAATACTTCTGAGGGTCCAAACTAACTAGACATTTGAAAAGTGTGTCTGTTTGAGCACCCTTCATGCTGCCTATATCGTGACGGAAAATATTCCGATGCAAATAAATTTTACTTTATCTATTTGTTTATGCTTTATAGACTAGATTAGTTCCACTAGGCTAGCATCCTCTTTTCAGGGGAGACCCAAGGATTTAATCATACTGTTAGGGAAAATTAATCAAAGCACATGGAAATGCTCCTACTCTGTTTGTGATGATGTTGGGGAATGCTTCTTGTCAGAGGTGGATGGGGGGGGGGTAAATTAACATGGAGACATCTGTTGTGACAGTGAGATGGATGAGAGAATACTGTTATGTCTGTTTAGAGGATAAGTACAACAATGGCAGATGGTGTCAATATACAAATTGTTAGAGAGGTGAGTGAAGGCTTACAAGATAATGTTTTGAAAGAAGTGATTGCTGAGTGAGGTTGTTTACTGGGGTGGATTAGTGGTGGCTACGTTTCTTTTGGAGACGGAGGAGCCCATGGCTTTTAGTATAAGTTTGCGATGGATGTGGATTATGTACGATAAAGATTGGGCAGAATGCCACTGAGGTGTAATCTGTGATAAGGATGAGAACATTAAGAACAGGTATAAACTATGGGGCAATGTTGAGTAACTGTTTTTTGTTAAAGACATTTATTCAGTTATACAACATAGGCACTAAGAAGCACGCTAACATACATTTTGTCATCAGCAAGCATGGGAGTTTTTGGGAGGGTTTTTGTCAAAACTCAATAAAAAACCCACTGTGTACTTATGTTATGGGTAATTTCAATTTGCAGGTCAAATATTGTTTGCCTACTATTTCAAACTGATAAACAGAACAAAAGTGAAGTTTAATCCTAACTGAAGACAACTATAGAGCTGTGCATGGCATTGCAAGAATAACAGCTGAGAGGAAAAAAATGGAATGGGAGTGGGAATTGTGGGTTATACTGAATAATAATCAGATTGTTATATGTCATTTATCATATGTTTGTATTGTGAAACATGCAACAGTGCAATTAAGTATTGCAGAAATCACAATTTTTGATTTTTGTAGCAATATTAAACATCTGATAAAATGCTGTCCTCTAAAATCTGTTATCAATGTAGAAAAAAGGGTGCTTGAATGTAAATTGTGAAACAGCAAATACAAAAGAGAAGGGCATCAGTGGTTTTCTTGTAATTGTTTACAAGAAGGAAGTGTACTAACTGAAAATTGAATGCTAGAGGCTGATGTTGAGTGGAAATATGTATATGAACATATTTGCCAGAATAATATGCTAGATAGAAATAATGCATGTGAAAAGGAGGGGGAAATATTGTTGAGAAAATTGCAGGAAATATTATGGAGAATGGAAATGAAAAAGATGGGGAGAATAGTATGATGTTATTTAAAAGTGTACCAATTAGCATAAACAATATATATGAGGTGCTAGAAAGAGAGGGAGAAGAGGAATTAAGTTGGGGATCAGTTACTGGGGAAGAAAATAATGATGGCACAAAACAGAAATACATTCAGAAAAGAAAAAGAAAAATACAATTTTAAGTTAGAAAGATGAAATCTAAAGGGAATCATTTTTTTCAGTAATATGCTTAAATGTTAGTAGTATAATAAGCAATGGTAGGAACTTGATGGTACATAGATGATGTGTTACTAGCAATCATGATATAATATGCTTGATAAACATAAAAAATATGAAGTGTACAAAGAAAACAGTTTGAGTTATTAAGTGAGAATTGTTTTAACTATCAGAAAATACACATTTCCAGAATCAATCTCCTTTTTAAACACAAAAATATTTAGATAAAGATCAGAGAGGCAAATATTGACAGATGACCAAAGAAAAAAAGACCCAATACAGGATCACACTTCAAACAATAAACTGAAATCCTCGACCACTGTGTAAGTAAGAAGAAGCACCAGCACTAGAACGTTGAAGTTGTAAAATTTATTCCAAACGAACACATAGACTGAGCGCTTTCACCAGCAACCTGGTTTCTTCAGAGTAATAGATCACAGGTAAAAAAACAGCCTATAAATACCCACTACCTTACCAATCAACGTTAACATAATTGATTAATTGACTAAAAAGTAACAACATTAATCAAATGCATTGAACTACTAAACTCAATAAAATTACAATACCCTCTCATATTATACTATACAATTAAATAATAAACTGGTTATAACCAATGAGCAAAAAGCTGGATATTAGGATATTAGTATTATAAAAACTGAAAAGAGAAAGAAAAAAGTAAGTTCATTGAGGTGTCAAATGAATGGCTTGAATGTAAAATATGCAAGGAGAATATAACTGAAGCTATCATAAACTTTATATGAAAACAATGACAACTCTGAAACAAGAAACAGACTTAGATTGTATTAAAAATGCAGATGACAAAAGTCAGTACACCAGTTTTGAACAAAGGAATGTATGGAAAACCAGGCAAAGAGGTGAAGAAAATGTTAAGTGTTTAATAAAGAGATAGCTGTCAATTATAAAGAAGAAAGATCAATCCTGATTGTTAATGTTTGTTGTATCAATATGTGAATACATGAAAAAAATGTAAAGTAAAGCAAAAAATAAAAAAATAAAAGGGGATAATGTTAGTTAGTAGTATGTGATTTTACAAAACCATATGATAGTTTAAATCACGAACACATGTGGAGAAGTATAGAATAATATGGGTGGGAAAAGAAGTTGATAGACATAAGAATAATTTGTAACAATTCAGGTCCATCTTTATTAATAAATTGATGGATGGATAATAGAATTAAATGAATAAAGGATTAAGACAGGGATGTCCACTAAGTAGGGATATTTTTGCTGAATTATGAATACAATTATGTGCAAGTCAGAAGAAATATAAAATAAGCAAGATGGAAAGTGAGTGGAGGAATTTCTCTGTTGATTACTATGGCTTATGCAGATGATGTAATATTAGTGGCAAAATTAATTTATAGTGTACAGCATTAATAAATGTGGAAATAAGAATCCAGTTAGCGTGTCTGAAGATTAATAAGGAAAAAGTAAGGAAATTGGAGATGTGATAAAATTAGGTGGATTTTGTTCTTGGAAAAGAGGTTAACAACACTGGGATAATTGTTTCTTTATGAAAAGCAGCGCACAGATATTCAGTAACATAATGCAGAAAATTAATGAAACAGTGGCATTATGAAGGGCTTTTGAATTGTCATGTGAAAATAAAACATATTTAATAAAATGCATATTAATGAGTATGATGAGCTATATTGATGTATTAAATACTAAAATGAAGAAATAAATAACTGTGTTTACATTTTAAGGGTCAAGACTGAATTTGATAAACAGACCAGTGAAATATAACGAAAAGCACAAGGATGGGTTAATTTGCTATTCAGTACTGTTTTAATTTCTTATAGGTTCATAGATTCATAGATAAGTGCTAGGTAGCTACCTTTGCAGACCATTTTAAACTTAGCCAAGGCTCAAAATAACCTATTCCATTTGGTTATAGATTGGCCTTACCCATTCCATGGTCAATAATTATATATAATGAGAATAACTGAGATCATACCATGGATAATCTGAGGGAACACATGCATAGGATAAAGCATTTAGGAGCTGCTTCTGCTCATTTGTAGTACAACGGACAGTCCTTCTGCAAATTTTCTCTTTCCCATCCATAGATCTAAGTTGCACTTGAATATGGACAGGGATGACCTTTGTTTTATGTGGATGGACAGTTTGTTCCACAGTAGTGTTACTCTCTGTGAGGTATACCTGTCCCCCCCAAACTATTCTGTTGATGTTGCAGAACATTTTTTGATCTCTAGACAGAGTATTTTTGATGACATATGACTTGCTGATATGCAATAAATCCATCAGTAATGGGTTGGAGGATGCCTTGCATGTAAGACACAAGTGGAGTTATTGTCTTCATTAATTGCTTTGGTGATCTTTTAAAAAAAAAAAAAATCCAAAAGGTTGAGCAAGTATGACCTGTCCTTGACGAATCTAACTGAGACAGGTCCTGTGGTTGGAGGTTTCCTATGTCCTCACTGATTAATTCCATGATAAGTTTTTCATAGGCTTTGAATATGAGGCTGGTCAGACTAATAGGTCTGTAACTGACTGGGTATATGGAAGGTCTTCTTTTATATAGGGGAATGAGTGTAGCTGCTCTCCGTTCACTTGGTACAAAACATGTTATGGAAGCTGATATTGAACACTGTTGTTAGGTGGTGGCTAAATCATGCTCATAGCATTTAAGATACATCCAGGGGTATTTGTCAGGACCCATCAATCCAGTATTCTTAGCTTTTGATAGCACTTTTAGGACTTGGTGTTGTGTGATAACTGTAGGCCAGCCAGTTTCAGGTATATCTTGTGGGACAGACAGAGGGGAGCCAGGGGTAAAGTTAGAGGTAAATGCATCGGCCAGTAGGTTCAGCCTCAGTGTAGGTAGCATCATTCACAATCAGATCATTGCATTGTTACATTGTGCTATTTAGGTTACAAATGTATCTAAAAAATGCCATGTGATTTTCTTTGGATTGGATAGCTATTTTAGCCTGAAACTTGTTTTTTTGTAGATTTTAGTAAGCTCATGAGTTGATTGTTTGTTTTAGTGACAATGACTCTAACATTCTAGGAATTACTCTTCTTACTTTTGGTCAAACATTATTTTCCTTTTATTATAAATCTTATTGATATCATGGTTCCACCATGCCTGCTTGTTTCTGGCATTTGCCCTGCTCTTTTTCTAAGGGGTAAGGCTGCATCTATGTAGATGTTTACTTCATGGTATAGTGAGATGGTGTACATTTCTGCCTGTTCAGTGGGGTTAACTGGGATTGGTGAGGGTCAGAAACCTGCCGATGTATCACTTAGGAGTAAGTTATTTGTCTTAAGGAAATTTCTAAAGTTGCCCTGTGTGGAAGGAATCTCTGATTTCAGTTTTATTTTGAAGGAGACTACTTTATGGGCAGACCTAACAAGTCATGAAGATACACACGTGATGGTGAAAGATGTTTCTGTTATTAGTAAGGACAAGATCTAGGATGTTATTTCCATCTGTTTGGTATTCTAATTGTTCCAGGGTGTTTGTACTGATAAAGTCCAAAAATCTCTGGGGTCGTGCACTAGTGGCGATGTAGGTTTTTCATTCTATAGTTGGATAGTTTACACCACCTAGGAAAATGGTATTGAGTTTAATACTGAGTGATTCTAGTTAATGTAGACAGGTATTGTGGCTTTCTTTTTTCACAGAGTAAATTCTATAACTAGCTAATATATGGTATGGGACCATTATGATGGTTATTTGGACATGAAGAAGCTCTAGTGCATCACATTAATTTACCAGCCTTGATTTAAGTCTCTTTTGGATTTAGACTGAGACTCCTCCACCTTTTTTCCCATCCTGTGTAGTAGCTTGTCTAGAGGTGTGGAAGGTATTATAACCCTGCACAGTTGGAGTGGTCTCCATTATTTTAAAACATGCCTCAGTCAATAGAAAAATATCAGTGTGTTCCAGGGTGAGAAAGGCTTGCAGAGTGGAGTTTCTTGTTTAGGCTCCTAGCATTGATCAATACGACCTTCATATTTTCTTTTGCTTGTTTCATTATGTCAATAGATTTATCAGGTTGGCATTGGCTAAAAAATGGTGGTTGGTCAGTTTTGCCAATAATAAAACCCTAGAGGGGACAACACTATGGGGTAGACAATTTTGGTAGCAAAATCAAAACCCTAGAGGGGACAGATGCAGGCCATCCCTGGTGTGGTGAAGCAATGTGGTTTGTCAATCATATCCTCCCAGGCTGACTTTGAATGAAACCAAAGCCAGTTATTAAAGTTATTTATTTTTTGCTCATATTGTGGCACCATCTTTGGATAAGGTAGAATGCTTCTCAATGCAAGACTCATACATGCCTTGGGCACATATTCTGAGATCTCCATCATATCTCTCTTCATATAGTTCAGGAAGGTACACCTTAAGTCTTTGACCATGGCATGAACTATGACATACTGATATTTGTTGCTCAAGGACTTGAGTGCATGTGTGCTTTGACTGATCCTGGCTCCAGACAAGAACTAACTGTCACTCTTTCCTTTCTCAGCCTAGTAAGATGCACATCTATATGTCTGGCAATATAGTCATTTATAACAATCCAAGTGTAAGAAAACAGAAGATGATACCACGACAAAAAGTATTTATTAAAATTCCAACCCACTTGTAAAGGCACTAAAAACAAGAGATGAGCGCTTTCAGCTTTTGGCCTTCTTCAGATCTGCATTTACAAATCTAAATGCTCAGTTAAATACTAAAATTGGATGATTTTAGTATTTATAGTATTGTGATGACCTTGGACAGGTGTGATGTGTGATGTACTACTGACAGTTATGGTGTCAGAGTTTACTGTGGGTGAGATGTTTGCCTCCAAAATTCACATTTATTTATTTGCTTTGCTTTTAAAATAAACACATTGGATGAGAGCATGTAAGTTGGATTTACGTATTAGAAATATTAAGAAATTTAGGAAATTTTAAGAAAAAGGAAGAAAACTTGAAGGAGAAGAAATGAATGACTCTCAAAAGATATTTTTTACGTGGAAGCTGTCAACAGAAGATTCACAGAAAAACAGGCAGATGTGGAATAGTGAAATAATGTGGGCATAATATGTTGAGGGTAGATATGAGATGTTAAGTGTGAACAAATGAGAAGTAATAAAGTAAAGGGGAAAGTTGTTTAAACATATACATGAATAGGATAACCTCTGTGGAGAATGTCATCAGATAGGGTTCCAGTGAAAGGAAGTATAACATTTAAGATTAGACACAATATAAAATAAAAGGCTGTGAAGTTTTTCTTAAATGTAGTAAAATAAATATTTTATGGGACTGCATATACAAGATTAATGAGTTTGAAGGAGTAAAACTATATAAAATAGATATGATCCAATAGTGGGATGGAAGAGCTATAAAATGGATATGATAATTGTGTCTGAAGCAATGTTTCTTTAGTTCATGGGATACCAATAATCATCCTCATATGTAAAGCCATGTAATGTTTTATAAATAACCTCATAAACTGTGATATCAAGAATCTTCTTAGACTTGACCCCTAAAGATTTGGCTTTGTGAAGGGTAGATCCTGTTCAGTTAATCTGTAAATTTCTTTTAAAGTGTTACAGAAGCTGTAGATGGTGGTCATGCAGTCTATGTGGTATATCTTGACCTGGCCAAGACCTTCAACACCATTCCTCATGCTAGCATCTTACAAAAGCTAAATGCTTTAAAAATCAACCCATATGTAGTAAGATGGATAGTAAACTGGTCGAAAGACAGAACCCACACAGTTTGAGTTACAGATGCCTCATCAGAAAGTATGAAAGTGACCAGGGGTGTCCATCAAGGCTGGGTACCAGGACCTCCTCTTTTTGCTATTTACATCCAAGCAAAGAGCCAAGACCTCTGGCAAGAAAGTTTGCAGTTGATTGTAAAACTCTGTGTGGGGTGGTAAGTCACGCTATGACACCCAAACCTTTCAGAATGATCTCTCCCTAATAAACCCTTGGCATACTAAAATGGACTTAAGCTAAATACTAAACGTGTGATATTATCACTTTTGGTAGACAATGCCCTTGATACATCATACAGTCAGGACAGCACACCCCTTATCAAATGAAAATGAAGTTAGGGACCTAACTACTTTGGGTTGATAACTCACTCTCTTTTGAACATTACGTGACAGTGGTGGTCAGGATATCCTTTTATTTAGCCCAGCTAACTGGAAAAGGAATATCATCAAAGTCTAAAGAGGTAATCACTGTCTTATACTCTGGATTAATCAGACCAATTGTTGAATACAACTCTCCCTTCAGGATGTATTTCACTAAACAGATCAAATAATTAGAAAGGCCCCAAAGCTTCCAAACCAAAAAGATCATAGGCCTAAAGTCCCTGAGCTGCCCAGATGCTCTATGCATTTATTCAGTGTCTTGAGGAGAGATCTCTTTCTTGTTTACTGTTCCATTAGAGGCCTAATTGCCCTAGACCTCCTGTTTCTATGCAAGTCCAATATCTCCACCAGTAATAGAATGAGGTACCTAAATCATTACCAACAGATAAGTAAAACATGATAGAAAGACAGGTTCATTATACAGCATAGGTACCTAAATCATTACCAACAGATAAGTAAAACATGATAGAAAGACAGGTTCATTATACAGCATCTACCAATTTTCTGGAATAAACTTCACCTGCTTGTTAAGCAGTGTGACTTAGAAGCATAGCTAGAGTGAAGTGAAGGTGGCAGCCATCTTGTGCACAAGGTGTTAAGGGACATGATCGGCAAATGTCGATCAATCAGTATTGCAGTAGCAGCATTCATTTCCCTACTGCATTTCAGAATGCCAGTAGGAAAGTGAATGCCTATATATATTTTTTTGCAATCAGAATTGAAGCACTTCAGCACTTTGAATGTGGTATACATTGTAGCAATCTGCTACATTTTATTTTATTTTTTTTAGTCTTTTTTTAAACACCTTTATTGAATTATCACTTGTGGCATAGACAAATTTACCTTTATACAAAAGTAATCAAACTATTAACAAATTAACATCAACAAACACTATATATGCTGCATATTATATAACCTAAGCAACATTACATAAATTATTCAATTCCTGTCCCCTTTCCTTTTTAAGCAAGGAACATCTTTATTAAACCATCACTTAACGACATAAGCAATTATATATTTATACTGAAGTAGAAGACTAAGCAAGCATTAAAGAGTGCCAAATCAGGGAACTGCAGCGGGAACTAAATGAGCCAGCTACAGCTCTAGTACAACTCACTATCATCCTCTAAACATAAACTAGATGACTAGCTGGGTACCTGCAAATTTAATCCAGGACTGACCAATTTGGGACCTGGTAAGGCAAGAATAGTTATGAGACTCAGTGGTCCTGGCATGTGTATAAGTCTATGAGTTATACACCATGATCCTGGCATGTATATGAGTCTATGAATTATACAACAAATGATGCAATTTAAATGAAGAATTAAACATGAAAATGTTGGTTGTGGCAGAATGAGTGGGGGCTTAAAGAAAGAAAAAAACATTCTTGATATTTATGTGTTTCATTTTTATGATTCTGCTGAAGATTATGCGTTAATGTTTACAAATTATTGCTTTTAGTTTTCTTACATTTTCAATTTTTAAGAAATGTAACTTATATGTCTGTTTTACATTTTGTGTAAGGGATTATGCTGCACTGCAATGTTAGTTCTGTTGATGAATCTAAACACCTGGTCCAGAAATAGAGCCCTCAGCCTTCTGAGCTTCATTCAGCAATGACAAGTTGTGCTACATTTTAAGCCACAAAATAAAATCCACACAAAAAAAAATTGCCTGTATGCATAGTGAATTACATGAGCAAATTAACACTTGTGTTACAGTTATTCTGCAAGAATAAAATATTAAAAACACTTGTAGTCATGTAAACTAAAAGTTGTTCGTTTTCCCGGTTAGGGGTCATCACAGCGGAAGTCTGGTCTGTTAATGATTGGCAGTGGATTTTTACAGTGCCGAATTGCCAGCCTGACACCCAACCTTCAAAGAAGTCACACGCATTCACACACACACCTACCTACATATCACTCAACCATGGGGAGGACATACAGACTGTACACAGAAGGCACTCCAGCCGAGAATCGAACAGGAAAACCTCTTGCTGTGAGGTGACAACTCTAACCGCTGCACCACTGCAGCTATGTCTTGTAGTCATACATGACTTGTAGTCATGTAGACTCGGGAGCGGTAACAAGACAAATGCTCCTGTAGATCTAGCCCTATCATGTAGAGGGATAAGGTCTTGACTGCTCTCCACATGACCCATATTTAATTGCCAGCAGTGGTGCTAGACGTAATGGATAGTGGAGGATTGAAGTGAGTGGCCAATGCCAGCTTGCCCATCCTGGAGGGAGGGAAGCAGATTAGCTTATTGTATTGGTGATGTCTGCAGGAGTGCAGGTGTACTATCTGCAGGGAAAAGCCAAGGGCACTCCTACTGTACAGTGCTGCAGTGATTAGAAAGGAGGTTATTCAGGTGCAGTGTCAGATGTACCCCCCCAAAAGCAGCTGCAGCTGGGCATATAAGCTGTAAAGTTGGGGGGGGGGTAGAATAGTACAGGCCACATGATTTGTAGACTTTGCCCTTCCCCAACACCTGAATGACCTCCCAAGGAAAAAAAATGGGTCAGAGGCCTCTTGCTTTAAAAGAGGAATGAAAGGGGTGGATAAAAATTCAAGCTGCAAGAAGCAAGAGGTCGACTGGGATGTAATCACTATAAAGACAACATTGAACCTCTAGTCATATGACTCTGAGCTATAGGACAATGATGCCAGGCAGGTTAGAATTCCAGAAAGTTTACAGTGTGTGTGGGGGGTGACACAAAGACCAGGGGAGCAGAAAGGCATTGGAATGTAACTTTAAACAGGTAATGATAAGCAGGATATAAGACTGTAGCAGCAAATCTGGAACATAAACAACTGTAAAAGAATTGAATCACTAACCCCACTATGGTCTTAAAAGGCCTTCACCCCTTATGGTAATCTTACCTTCAAAGTTCCTTCCTACTCTTTTCATCATTATTACCTGTTGTGAAAGCTGTTTGATTATTTTTCCTATCCATTGTTGTCAATAGATCCAAGTTCCCCTCTGCTTGTCACCCTCACCACACTCTAAGAGAAACCTGAATTAATTATGCACCATCCTTGGTAGATAAGAGATTTATTTTATAATTTTGTGTTTTACTACTTTATTTTTACTTTTTTATTCATTTATTTTGCATTTTAAATCAATTTAAAGGGCTGTAATACTTAAAATCACTTTGTCCAGTTAGTTTCCTTAAGTTGTTTTGTGGTGGCATTACACTCTCAAACAATCGTTTTTGTGTTCTTACATTAAGAGGACTGGGAGAGTCCATCCAGTGGCAGCAGATGGTGGCCTGGTCTTTCTAAGTTTAGAAACACATAAGAAAGCTGTAATGTAATTGTTTTACTGACCACAGTACTTAGGCACTAGTTTCCTATGTTTTAAGTATCTGTATACATTTGGCACTTTTGTGAGACACTGCCTACTGTGCAGGGGTGGTTAGTAGTTCCCTCTATAGACACAAGCACCTAGAAACCAAATTTTCCCTCAAAATCACCACTGAAACTGTACCAGAAACTTGGTGAGTGTACAGCAACCACTTTGCATGTTGAGTAGCATAGAGCAGTTAGCCTGTGCATTTAGGAGCACTGCCCCCTGAATTTACTATTATATAACTTTGTCTAGTATCTAGCACCTAAATCACTCTTAATCATCTGCTATTAATCCTGCATACACCGCATCACTGTAGCTCACCCAGTAAAGGACCTGACATCATGGATATGCACTTTCCCAAATTTTCTGCAGACAATTTGGCAGACGTGGATAGATTGAGACAATGTAACAATTGCCTAATGCTCACTGACAACCATTTAATCCTCAAAGAAAACAAATACAGTATGCAAGAAACCCTAAAGCTATAATGTCTCTGGAGGCAAAACTCTTGCATACAAACACTCACTAAAACAATCTTGTTAACAGAAGCATACATGGTACACCCCACACGTAGAACGCACCACACACACAAACTTGCTTATGCTGTGAAACATATATGCAATCTTTCCAAACCCAAAAGACCTCCCAGAGAGTCCATCTGCAAAAGTATCCTCAGCAAACTCGAAAGCACTCAATAGAAACAACACCTAACACTGCACATACAGCCACACCCAATGGTGTAACACCTTAAACTGCACATACAGCCACACCAAGTGGTGTAACACCTAACACTGCACATATAGCCACACCCAGTGGTGTAACACTGAACATACAGCCACACCCAGTGGTGTAACACCTAACACTGCACATACAGCCACACCCAATGGTGTAACACCTTACACTATGCATACAGCCACACTCAGTGGTGTAACACCTAACACTGCACATACAGCCACACCCAATAGTGTAACACCTAACACTGCACACACAGCCACACCCAGTGGTGTAACACCTAACACTGCACATACAGCCACACCCAGTGGTGTAACACCTAACACTACACATACAGCCACACCCAGTGGTGTAACACCTAACACTGCACATATAGCCACACCCAATGGTGTAACACCTAACACTGCACATACAGCCACACCCAGTGGTGTAACAACTTACACTGCACATACAGCCATACCCAGTGGTGTAACACCTAACACTGCACATACAGCTACGCTCAGTGGTGTAACACCTTACACTATGCATACAGCCACACCCAGTGGTGTAACACCTAACACTGCACATACAGCCACACCCAATGATGTAACACCTTACACTATGCATACAGCCACACCCAGTGGTGTAACACCTAACACTGCACATACAGCCACACCCAATGGTGTAACACCTAACACTGCACACACAGCCACACCCAGTGGTGTAACACCTAACACTGCACATACAGCCACACCTAGTGGCGTAACACCTAACACTACACATACAGCCACACCCAGTGGTGTAACACCTAACACTGCACATACAGCCACACCCAGTGGTGTAACACCTAACACTGCACATACAGCCACACCCAGTGGTGTAACACCTTACACTGTACATACAGCCACACCCAGTGGTGTAGCACCTAACACTGCACATACAGCTACACCCAGTGGTGTAACACCTTACACTATGCATACAACCACACCCAGTGTTGTAACACCTAACACTGCACATACAGCCACACCCAGTGGTGTAACACCTTACACTGCACATAAAGCTACACCCAGTGGAGCCTCAACTACCAAGCCCAAAAGGCAAGCCAATATACTATCCAGGACTCTTGTGATCAGGGACTCCATTGTAAGACATACTGATGCCCCACTCTTCAGGCTGAACAAGGAGAAAATAATGATCAATTGCCTTTCAGGGACCAGGATCACCAAGTTACACATACACTCAAATTTTTGCACTACAAGTAATGGCACGATTCAGTCATAGTCTGTAGGTGTAAATGATGTAAGATGTACCGCTCTAGACTATATGAAGAGAGACATTATGGAGCTCTCATTCTTTGTTTCAAAGGCTGATACATATATGTCATTAAGCAGCATTCTACCTTCCCCAAGGATGATGCCACAATACAAACAGAAACTTGTTGCCTTTAATACTTGGCTTAATTTGTGGTATCATTGTAAGGGGATACAATATTTGAAAGCATGGTTAACAAACAATGTTGCTCTATCAAATATGGTTTATATCTGTCCACACTGAGCTTTTGAATATTGGCCAATACATTGTCCTCTCCCATAGAAACATATCAAAATGTACCCAGGGAAATCTAAGGTCAGGCATTTAAACAAGCTCTACTTCCTCCAAGCTCTCTTCACCTTGTGGAGTGTGGACATCTGTGCAGTTGCTGACACATAGTTTAAAGCCACAGAGATTACATCAGCAATGCAAGGCTTCATTGCCTTCCTCAGTTTACCAGCAGCTACACAGACAGAGGTGAAGGAGTGTTGATCTACATCAATATCAAGCATTTCTCTAGGTTGGTTAAACAAGATACTGTACTAGAATTCCTCAATTTCAAGATTACCATGGACAAAGCAGTATATCATATCCTAGCAAGCTGCATGTTACCTTTATGTCCCATGAAACCCAAAGCTTATGTTTAGACCTTCTGGAGACACCCGCCATTCAGTCAGATAGTATACACATGGGGGACGTTAATCATCAATCTATAAACTGAGAATCCTACATGACCCCAAATTTGCAAGTGCAAAAATTTCTAGACTTTATAAACTCAAGTACCATGGACCAGTTAGTACTTAAGCCTACTAGAGATAAAAACACATTGGACCTGGTACTCATAAATATGGGAGAACACTGCAACCCCCCCCCCTTCAATTTGCATCATCTCTGGTAAGAGCAGACCACAAAACAGTCTTCTTCAAAATAAGAATCAGTTATGTAATCCCTATCAAACCCTGTAAGAGTTATAAACCACTCCAAGGCAAACTACCTGTTATTAAGTGATAATCTGTCAAAATGTCAAGCCCTCCAAATCCAAATAATACAGTGGAATTATTCACAAAATATCTGTACAACCATATCAATGGCTACATAGAGGCTGCTGTTCCTTCATGAAGTAAACCCAAAACTAACTCAAAAAACAAACCACCCTGCTGGAATCTAAAATTAAACAGGTTGTACAAAGAAAAAAAAAAGTCATAGCTAAGACTAGGAAGTTGTTATTCTTCTTTTGGCTTTTCCCGGTTAGTGGTCGCCACAGTGGAACTCCGGTCCACTAATGATCGGCAGTAGATTTTTAGGGTGTGAAGGTGCCAGCCCGACGCCGAACCTTCAACAAAGGCACACCCATTCATGCATGTCTTTCAAATGCCACTCATCCACGAGGAGGACATGCAGACTCCACACAGAAGGTGCTCCAGCTGAGAATTGAATGGGAGAACCTCTTGCTGTGAGGTAACAATGCTACCGCTGCACCACCGCAGCTTAGCTAAGATTAGGAAGCGTAATACCAAACAGGAGAAAAACTTTCTCATCAAACTGAATAGACAACTAAGATGAATAATTAAGTCCAACAAAGCAATTTTTAGATAAATATATTTTCCCAGGCCAACGGCAATCATAAGGCCTTCTTTATCTATGTCCAAAATCGCAAAGGCACCACACAATGGTGTGCTGAACTGTTGGTAAATAGAGCCATGTTCATGGAACTAGAAGATATAACAAATCTTCTGGTTGACATTTAACCCCCTCCCATCCCCAGCTGCCCCGCCATGAAATACCATATAATATAATCTCTCCAACTATCAGTAGAGAACATGTCTTAGATGTGCTCTCTAAGGCCAAGAATACAGCTTTGATGGGCCCTGATAATATCCCAGGATGCCTCCTAAATAGCCTGAAATATAACCTATCAGAGCCAGTGGTGTCATTATTCAGACACAGACTCTCAACACAGACTTCATGCCACACAAGTGGAGGACTGCAATAATCATCTCTGTGCACAATGGCAGACCATCAATAGATCTCCAGAACTACTGACCCATTAGTTTGATTATTCTCATATGGAAAGCCATGGAAATAATTATCATGGAAATGATTAACAATGACATAGGAAATGTTCAGACACTGAGCCCAACCCAATTTGGTTTCATCAAAGGCAGGTCATCCCTACTGAACCTAGTGGACTTTGAGATGGTCACCAAGGCAATGAATGAGGGCAAAAAGGTGCATGCTGCCTACTTTGACATAGCTAAGGCATCTGATACAATGCTCTACTTAAGTATTGTAAAGTAACTCACAGAATTAGACATAAACCCCTATGTAACTTGCTGGATGGGTATCTGGCTCACATACAGGACCCAGGAAATTAGGACTGGAGACACAACCTCCACAAAGAGGCTGGTCGCCAGTGAAGTCCACCAGGACTCTGTGCTGGGTCCTCTCCTCTTTAGCATCTATTTTTTCAAAAGTCAAGACCAATGGATGGTGCAGTGATGCAATGGTTAGTGTTGTCACCTCACAGCAAGAAGTTCTTCAGTTTGATTCTCAGTTAGCTGCCTTCTGTATGGAGTCTGCATGTCCTCCCTGTATTCGTGTAGGTTCCTCTGGGTGATCCGATTTTCTCCCATGTTACAAAGACATGAGTCTGGAGTGTTTCTCCCTGGGCATCTGCTGAAAATTAGCTCACTCCAAGTCAGACTTTCCTGGTTAAAAAATGTTAAATAAATAAATGTCAATGGCCTCTTGCTTACCAAGTTGATGATGATTGCAAGCTATTAGCAATAATAGAAACCCCCAAGATACTAACATCTTACAGGGAGGTCTAACACAGACAAATGAGTGGTGCCAAAGACATGGTTTAAAACTCAATACCAAAAATGCATAAAAATGCTTTTTGGGAAGTGAACCACCCAGGGGAAACTACCTCATTGATAAAACACTCCTAAAAATAGACTTAGTAGTCAGAGATATGAGGACTCATGCAAATAGTAACCTTGCTTTCATTTAACGTGTGTCTAAGGTTGTAAGAAAATCATTCCATGTCACTCAACTTATAGGTAAGGGCATGGCATCTAGATCCATGGATGTCATTGTGCAACTGTACTCAGCCATCACTAGACCAATCACTGAGGATAATACCTCCTTCTGTATATACCTGACCATGCACATGCAACAGCTGGAATGTCCATAGAGGTTCCTCACAAAAAGAATACAGGGTGTTAGCACAATGTGCTATGCAGATCACCTCAAACCTCTGTCTCTATAGTCTGTTTCCTACAGACTACTGAGAGTTGATATATGCCTGTCATTCAAGGCATCCTTGGATCACAGTCTGATGAACTTTTGCAGCACCAGAGCAACTAGATCTGAGGATTTAAACTTTGCTTGTGACTTAAATAGGACATGTTTGTCAGAAGGTACTTATATCAGAGAATCCTCATTCTTTGGAACAAGCTTCTCATCCCTGTGAAGCAGAGCCTTTATATAACCCTGTTCAAGCACACCATGGACCAGAGGATGGGAAACAGAAAATTCACTCCTGATGTGATACCTATGTCCCTGATGCACAGAGGCATGCATTAAATCATGCATTAAGTAACAGACACACCTTAAAATAACCTCTAAGGCACAATGACTTATGGGATACAGTTGGGTTGCATGGCTAGGCATATAAAGGCCCCGTGGTTGTTAGCCAAGTGTACACCTATGAACCTATAAGGGTCAATTGTGTTCAGGAAGATGAGCCAACAGACCAATCCCGCAAACTAAAAAGGAAAGAAGGGTACTTCTGTTTGAATATTCTGTCAACTAACAACAGAAGAAGTTGTGAAAATTACTTGATTATAACAGGCTATCTTTTTCCTTAAATGGTTATATTGATGTCTAAGAGGCAGAAACAAAAGAACAAATCTATGTGCTTAGTACCTGCTTCACACTATCACATTACTTTTAACAAAAGATATCACAGATTCAGAAGTACAGTTTAAATAGGTGTACAGGTATGTTTTCTTATACATATGTATGTATATAGACTTCAAAAGTCATAGTCTATCTGTTACAAACTTCATAGGACACCATATGTTTGCTTGTCATAATTTGATTTGATGTGGAAGGTGTATGATAACTAACATACATCATGCTGAATACTTTGCCAGAAGTTAGAGATGATTTACTGAGAGAAGCATGACACAAGCAAGTAAAAGGCAGTATTTTGTGTATCTCAGCCAGCAGGTCATGAAAAACACAAGCTGAATATCATGTTATTAGGACACTAGTGTCATCTCATTCTGTAGCCTAACTGATAACACCTGCATTTGCCTCACAACAATGTGGAGTTTCAGAGAGATGGGTAGGCTATTAAAATCTTATGCTTTGCTCAGTAGCACAAATTGATTAACACTTGATTAATGGGGATCACTATGATAGGGTGAGTGACAAAAAAATGAGGCAGGGGAGCTGGATTGGTTTAAGCTAGTACACATTCTTTAGAGTATTAACTGATTTTATACGCATTTATGGCAAACATCATCAGGGATTCATTAGCTTTTTCTGAGATTTAGGATACAGTGTGTCAGCAGAATATAGAAGCTACATATCTTGTAGAAATTTTGGTAGCACAGTTACATAAGATTATTAAGAGAACAAGTGACATTGTAGTTACACCACTCAGCTACCTATTAAACCTGGACTGAAACTACAATTCAAACCACATCAGCCAGTTAGTTTTCCATCAGGAGGGCTGTTCCTCCATAACCCAGGTTGGAGGGATTAATCTACATGCCTCCCGTTTCATTTTTCACCATATCTGATGTTACACAGTCATGAAAAAATGTTCGCATGAAAGATGTCCTGTCATATTTTGTAACCAAATGTATTTTATAACTGTCATGTTTCTATATGCAACTTCCCCATGTTTCTCTCCTGTTTTGCTATAAGGCATATACATTTTAAATAGTATAGATTTTTATCTTGTTATAAATATGCACTTGTTATTTTATTTCATGTACTTTTCTCTGCAACGTGCCTAAATGATAACTACATGTATTTCAGCTTCTTTTATTTTGACCTTTTTGGAGGTGAGTCGTGGGTGAAAAGGTTCAGAAGACCAACCGATTACCTGGAGGAGAAAAGGAAGAAAATCAAATACAGATAAATAAATACGGATGTTAAACCCGCACGTGCTCCAGCACTCAGCCTTCTGCTCACTTTGGTTTCAACATTCTGTGTCACATTCGTTTTTGATTGTTCTAGACTTACTGTAAGGCTCTGCAGGAACATAAAAGTAATTCAGTTTAATTACATCTAAGACTTAATACTATTTCCTCATCTGGAAAAAGGAAAACCAGTGCAAGCATCAGGATGTTTGTAAGACTGAGTCCTCATTATCAGTGACTGACAAACGGTGGAGCCTCTTTTGATACATACATCTGTGATTCTTTTTTTGAATTCTTGCCATAGCAACCAGTAAGAGATCAGGGTGTTTTCAGACTTTGCTTCCCAGAACAGAAAAAAAAAAATTACCATGGTAACCTTAATCATTTCATTCATAGTTTTAGATATTTTTACCTGCAGGAATGCAAAGGCAGAGTCTTAAAAGTGTGTTACAGTCTGACACTTCCCACATGCTACCCTGTATTAGTAATGTGCGGAGACACCATAGTATAGGCAAGTAATGTTTGGTTCTGCAGTAATGCTGCCCTGATTTGTAGCTGCCTATAAGAAATGCATTACAGGACACATTTATGACTGATGGAATCTGTAACAAAGCTTAACAGTCTCCAATGTCAAAAGACTAAATGCAACTGAATTTCTTCCTGTGGAGTAAAATTAGATACATCCGCTTCACACATCCTTTCCCATGAGATGAAATGTGAGAAGTTTGGGATAAAAAGAAGTAAAGTCTGGTTATAGTTTCTTTTGACCTACAATTTCTTTGAGTTCTGTTTTCTCTTCTTCACTACTCTGATTTTATTTTTACTTCGTTATTGACATTGGTTATTACCTTATCATTACTGACAATACTGACCAATATAACACATGCACCTTTATTTGCTTGTTTAGGAAAAAAAACTGCACTCTCAATGCATTACTCTGAATTGTTATGTATATGTATATGTATATCTATATCTATATGTATATATATATATAATGTGTATTTTTTTCTTTTTCCTTTATATTCTGTCCATAATGTTGAAAAAATAAAATATATATATTGATTACAATTGTCCTGTTGACTTGTTTCACTACTTTAGTATTCTTATTGATAGATGTTCTACATTTCAGTGTCCTTCATAAATAACAGTGTGACAATGCCAGAGAACAGTATATAACATCCCACTTACATGGTAAATCAACATGCAGCTCAGAAATGAACATTACAGTAAGGGTACAGGTGTAATATTTATTTCATTCAATAAGTAACATTGCAAAGCTGGGCATGGTGAAGAAGAAGAATGGAGAGATGGCAAGCCATTGGCACTCAGGGCATAGCTTACACCTGGCTCCATGGCATTTAGGTGTTAGAAACATTACATCTTCCTTTTTTGTCGATACCATAAGTGACATATTAATGCATTTATTTGCAGAGATCCTCTTTACTTTATTACATGGTGTGATTATAGTTGTATTTGCAGGTTCTGGCACTGGACCATCTTTATCCTTCCTCTCAACCTATCTTGATTCTTGACACAAAGCAATCATTTCTCTCTTTTCCTTGGGGTGTGATCAGTACCCTTTGATCTCTGCATTCTTATTCTATCTTAGATATTTACATGCTACTGTACGACCACAGTGAAAGAGGTTTCTAGGTGCTAGAACATCACATTTTAGACACAAGTTTTACAGTTATTTATGAGATTCTGTTTGTAAAGCATCACACATAGCAAAACCAAAGAAGGGAAACAACAAAACTCTTAATATTTGATGCAACTAAGAAAAAAAATTGTGGTTCATAAGATCTTCAACCAGTATATTTCCTATATGTGCATCTGTGCCACAACCATCCCAAATATGCATAACTGTCAGTGGCTTTTGAAACCATGAATCCAAAGGTGACTGGCTTAACCCTTCTCTCACATTTTTTTGCCATTTGTCTACTAATTTATAATAAAGAAGAAGGGGGTGACAGAGGTTAAAATGGACAAGCAACATAACTGAAGCAATGTGCGAATTTTCTAGAACTAAAGGAAACATTTTTTGACAGACAGACCTGGTGTGAAAAAGTCCTCGAGGTCATCTAGAGCTGGACTTGACTGATAGATTAAACAATAATGTATCCAATACCAGGTTCTGCCAGTAATGTGGGAATGAATCCACAAGGTACCTGCACTCTTTACTTATGTTATGCTGGAGAGTTACACTACTGTATCACTGCCCACTGGTGGCCCCTGGTGGGGTATGCACTTTGAGTAGTATACAGTTTATCTATTGCTGAGTATGAGTACTTAGCAAGCAGTCGAAAAGGAAGAAATGTAGAAACAAATGGATGCCCTTATCACAGCATCAATATGTATTTGGTGTTTTTGAAGAGAATGCTAGGTAACACAAAACATGAAAAGATGTCCTTGGTCTCACAGTAAGCTTTTATGAAATTTGCAACATATCAACTCTTTGAGCCATATGGGCCTAGTGACCCAGCAGACATTGACCAGGTATAAAGAACTGGTGCCGCAAGGATGATGGAATGAATGATTAATAGTTGAAACAAGAGATGCAGTTACAGGGTTTGGCCCGTTATATAAATAACAAGCTAGCTGGTGATGCAGCTTATTGAAAAATTATATTGACAGAACACACTTTTTCACTTGTCTTATAATGAATAATACATACATCACAAGCACATGACTACACAAACACACACACAAACGCACGCACACACACACACACACACACACACACACACACACACACACACACACACACACACACACACACACACACACACACACACACATGCACAAACACACACATGCATGTATTCAACCCACACGCCATTCAATATCTTACCCAAAACAGAAACAGGCAGCAATCAGATTTCTAACATGGTGGCAATCTCCCATGCCTTGCAGTTTTATACAACCACCTCAGAGTCTGCATTTACTTAATAGGCAAGTAAAACACCAAACACATAAATGCATAATCACTTGTCTCACAGAACACATATCTTTGCCACCTTTCATATAACTCTAGATCCTGACGCATATTCTAACAAACGCATCAAAACATTCACCACATCTGCCATCTGCACATACACACACACACACACACACACACACACACACACACACACACACACACACACACACACACACACACACACACATTTCATGGGCTTCACAACCAAACACACACACTGTACAAAAATCAGTCGCTCCAACAAACACACGTTGCATGCTTTTCACCAGATGTGCTGCAACCCCTACCTGCAAACACAGACTGCAGGTTCTTATCCCTAACCTGATGACACTCTTTCTACCATGCTCAGAAAAAACAGCCATTATGTATACATGCTTTTGATCTCTCACAAAACTAACACACTCCCATGCACAACTCACTTTAGTTCACTCAGTCACTCCTCATTTCCCTTCACAATGCTCACCAAATGCACCTACCTGCAGGTATCTGGCAAACTTACTGACAACTTTCTACTCACATGTATATTTCCCTGGTAGACCTGTCAACTCTGTTTCACAGTAGCAGATACAATATATACGGAGAATGGGTCCCATTCAGTTCATCGAAGATTTACTTCAGTGACTCTGACTTCATCAACCCCAAATCACTGAACTTCACTTCTGCAAATGTTTACATTCACAAAAGATTTAAGTAGGGAAAGGAAGCAGTTGGCCAACAGCACAACTTTACCCTTTTCCCCACAGTAGTGCAATCTCGGAGTTGGCATATATAGTTAGGGGATGTGTCGGGGGGGGGGCACAGTTCCCCACTTGGGTAGATTTGAAATACTGTAGTGAATGTTCCAGTGTTGTATTAGCCAAGTGCTTCCTTTTCCTGGTGAAATGTTTATTCAATGTGAACTTTCACGAAAGTGAGGTTTGGTGATTTGGGGTCGATGAAGTCAGGTTCACTGAAGTGAATCTTCGATGAAATTATACAGACCCACAGAGAACTGTACCTTCAACTGTTCTGACAGATTTGCATGACTCTTCGTATACTCAATAGTGTACCACTTGCTACATAGTGACATGTATCTTACCTTTCATGATATGGAAGAACCATTCCTATTTGACCTTCTATTTCTTAATAAACTCAGCGTGTCTACAAACTTCCATTCTAAGGTTCTAAATCTACACCCTAAATAAATAGCTCTCAGTGAAGGGATAACTTTATATCTCAGTTTTTAATCTATGTAATAAGTTGCCACTATATGACACATAAACTACTGCTTTGGCTAACTTTAAGGCTATTCTTCATGACTGGATGAGTAGACAAAGATTTCCACCATGGGTACTGTATATAGCTCAGCTTGATTTGGGAGATGAGTACTATTACATGTTTGTAAATGGTGGCATGAGCTTTTAAACGTGCCTAGTTAAAGGTATGTATTCATATTGTCCCTGTGACTATTTGCTTATTACTGTTACTATGTTCCTGTATTCCAGAGTGCATTTTACTTATCCTCACAATGTCTGGGAGAAATGTTTATTTTTCATTAAACATAAGTGTTCACTTTTTATATCCAAGCAAAGATGCTTGCTTAGATTTATTGAATAAAGGAAACAAAATATATAATAGAATTACACAAACTCCTTACATGATGGGTAGTATAAATTAAGGAGAAATATATAGGGGCAAAACAGATTATTAATATATTTGGTATGAAAAATTTCTGTGATTTTTTTCTTATGTAGTTCCCCCCCCCCTCCACCAAGTCTGCTGATCAACAAATCTCTCCCTAATCAGACATATTCTTTCAGGTTGAAATCTGTCAAGAGGGGGTCATCATTCTAGAAGCTATGGGGGTGCTTTTAGTAGCATCCTGTTAACAAGAAAATGGGTTATGGCATAACCCTACTGCCTGGATGGGGAGACAGATGACCTGTGGTGCTTGTACATGAGGGCATATGCTCCCATGTACCCACTATGAAGGCAATCAGCCATTGATGACGCAACCTACTGAGCCTAACTATTGACTCCAAGGCAGGTATTTGCATCTCAGCCCCTGCTCCAAGGGGATCTATGAAGTATATAGCCAGCTATTTCCCACTGGCTCCCTAAGGATATGCATGCCAGTCCTCTTCTGCTAGTGTTGTTGAATACCCATGGTACTAACTGAACTGTGGTTGCTTGAGCAATGCTCAGGGGTTTATCTCTATATGCCCCTGGTGTTTTGATTTGGATTAAAATTGTGTGTCCTTATGATGTGATATATGTAATAGGAGACCAGTTGCCATAATGGTTAAGGTCTTTGCCTCCCATGCACAAGGTACAAGGTTCAGTCCTGACCTCCAGCCAATACCTATTTGGAGTTGCATGCTCTTCCTGTGTCTTTGAGGGTTTCTCCTACCTCTGAAAAGCATGCTGAGTGTTTTCATCTCAAACTCACCAATGAATGGAGCTGTGGGCAGTAGCACAGACTCTAGAAGGTGCTCTATAGGGGAAAGAGTTGTATAAACCAACTGCGTTCGGCATCTACTGTGGTGCACAGTATCCTCATGAGAGCAGAACACAGATCACAGACTGTGTGCCATGGCAAGGCTTGCCACTCAATGGTGTAAAATATAGCTCTAGGTGATTTGATCACCAAATAGGCAAGGGTATTTGCTAATCTAAGTCAGGGACCCATGCTAATGGTGGGAGTAGTAAATGTATCTCAATAAGCTACAGGTTGGTCACTGCTCAGTTTCCCAGCTTGGGTTTCCTGAGATATCTCTGTTAAACAAAAGCTGGTCATAAAACCAAACAACCTGTCAAACATGAACTATGCTATACTCAATGTAGGTTCATTGACAGAATGTAGCTTGGTAGTGGTGACATGATGGTGAGGAGGATGGACATCCTATGTATCCAGGAGACAAGATTAAAGGGCAATGCAGCAAACCACTACCTTGGGATCCAAAGTCTACTACTTATGAAGAGGACGGGCTAGAAATGCTGTGGGAATTGTGGTGAGGGAGAAGACAGCAAAGGATGTCATCAGAATTAGTGACAGACTCATGGCAATCAAACTTTAGTGTAAGGACAGGGCAGTATTCATAATCTCAGCCTGTACCCCACAACTGGCATATGACAGTGAGGAAAACAGTGAATTCAGACAGCAGTTGAAGGACCTACAAGATAAAGCAGGACAACATGAATTGGTGTTAATAATGGTTGACTTGAATGCAAGATGAATAAAGAAGGAGAAGCCATTCTTGACTTCTGTCTGGCAAATGTCTAAATAGTAACCAACACATGGTTCAGAAAGAGATACAGGCATAAGATCACATACAAGAGTGGCCAACATGCAGCTCAGGTAGACTTCCTCCTTAGTCATTCCCAACGAAACAGTTGTCCCACAGCATAAACCACTGGTTGCCACAATCAGCTGCAAACAGGGGTCTGAGAAGGCTTTAAGATCAACAGAGACCAGGGTTAAGATTTGCAAGTTGACTGAAGAGAAAGCATAACAGTTTAAGAGATTCTCAGGGCTGTAGCACCTGAAGAAGAAGAGGGAATAGGTGGAGTTAAAGAAGAATGGCAGGACCTCAAAACAGCATGTGTGAGGACTACAGAACAGAGCTAGGCATGGAAATAAGGTACATAAGGAAAGCTGGTGGTGGAATGCAGAAGTCCAGGAAGTCATCAAATGAAAGAAGGAGTACAGCAAAAAGTGGGACATAGAAAAGAAAAACAGGCCAGGGTAGGAAGGAATATTGGTTGGCTAACAAAGAAGCTAAGAAAGGCGTTGCAATAGCAATGAACAAGACATCAGAGGCACTCTACCAGCTGCTGAAAAGTAAGTCAATAGATGGCACAAAGAAATTATATCAGGTTGCAAGAAAAAGACAGAAAGATAAAGAAGATAGTCAAACACCCTTCATAAGGGATATGTCCACAGGACATCAAAAGCAGATGGAAGGAGTACTTCCAGCAGTTTCTGAATGAAGAAAACTGCACAAAAGCTGTACTTCCCCAGAAACAGTACCTACAATGAGAGAAGAAGAGGATACCACCATAGAAGAAGTAAGAACAACATTAAGGAAAATGAAGTCAGAGAAAGCAGCAGTCTCAAATGAAGTCATAGCAGGTGTGATAAAGATGCTGGGTAAGATAGGGGAGAAATGGATCTTGAGGGTACCCATACCAGTGTGGAGAGAAATGTGTATTCCAGATGACAGGAGAATAAGCATACTAGTGCCAGTGTTCAAGAATAACGGGGACATTCACAACTGTGGATAATACAGAGCTATCAAAGTCCTGTCACATTGCATGAAAGTTCTGGGGAGGGTGATTTATAAATGAATACACAGAATAGTAGAACATAAGATGGGGGATGAGCAGTTTGGATTCAGATCAGGATGCTGCACAACTGATCTGATGTTTGCAGTGACACAGATAGTTGAGAAGAAGCTAGATATGAGGAAAGATTCCAAATGGGCATTCTTATACTTGGAGAAAGCTTATGACAACATTCAAAGAAAGTTGATTTGGGCAATCCTGTGGTGGTTCGAAGTCCCAAGAATCATTGGTAGAATTAGTGCAGGCTATGTACAAAGAACCAATGATTCAAATATGAATGGTGTTCATTCTCACAGAGGGATTCCAAGTGGGAGTGGGTGTACACCAGGGTTCCACTCTGAGCCTACTACTGTTCATACTGGTGATGGACTCTATTAGCAAACAGGTCAGAGGGGACAGATCAACACATTTGCTGTATGCAGATGATGTTGCATTACAAGCAGACTCTGAGCAAGAACTTCAGCAAAGGATAGGGGAATGGAATGCAAAACTGAAGATACATGGGATGAGACTGAGTACAAGTACGATTGTTGTAATGGCAGCAAATGCAAGAATTCAGAAGAAGCTGAGAATTGAGGTAGAAGGGAAAATAGTGGTACAGGTTAATAGCTTCAAGTATCTGGGAGGGGTAGTTAACGAGAAGGGAAGTCTGAATGAGGAGGTCAAAGCTAGAATCAGAGGGTCTGCAGTCAACTGGCACACACTGTCAGGTGTAGTATATTACAGAAAAATGCCACCGAAGCTAAAAGTAAGGTGTACAAAACAGTGGTGTAACTGTATGGTATGGAAATCTTGGCAGTAAAGGCAAAACAGCTGAGGAAGACAGAGGTGATGGAGATAAATTGCCAGAGATGGGTGGTAGTATGCACAGTGTGGGACAGACACAGAAATTAGGACATTAGAACAGAAGCAAAAGTAGCTCCAGTTATGGAAAAGGTCAAAGAGAACAAATTATGTTGGTTTGGGCACATGTGCAGAAAAGCAGAAGGCAATCTGGTGAAGAAGATTTGGGACAGACAGGAAGAAGGCAAGAGAAAACAAGGGCATCCAGCAAAGAGGTGGATAAATTGTGTCAGAGAAGACCTGTGACAGTCAGGGATAAGTGTCAAGGAAGGCTGGAGAGTGGCATTGAATAGAGAGAAATGGAGGCAGTTGACACGATACCCCGACTGCATGAAGAAAAATGAGAAAACCGGGGTTGATGATGCTGTTGTGACCTTTAAGGTAGAATAATAAAAGCTTCCTTGGATAATAACAACTATAGTATCACAACTGGATCCATATTATGCATCATTCAATGGCTATGAATAATTTTTACATGCTTTAGCTCCTGGGTTTCAAATACTGTGTAATATATCTCTTTTGCTAGCTGGTGATTGGAATAGTGCATTGGGGTCGCTGTTAGATCTTGTGTCCTTCTGTCTAAATCATATCAAGTAAAACACTGTTACATGTGAAAATGATTTTATACAGTATTTAAAGTTATATGATACATGACACATCAATGAACATTTAACAAGACTGTATACTCAAGCATTGCACTCAGCAGTCTGTGATTTCACAGAATATTTTTACTCATAAATTTTGGTCTGTTCTTCTTAAAATTTGTAGTTTCTAGAAAATTTTTCAGGCTTGCATTTCTGTTCCAGACTTTACAACCTTGCAAAAATGCATGCTAATGTAAAATTTGTTATTCTAGCTAGTTTCCAAGTATATAGGAGCAATCTTTAAAATTTCTGCCTTTTTCTGGTCCTTGCTCCATACTATTATTTGACACTTTCCCTGATCCTTGTCCTAAGAGTTTGAGAGGTATGTACTTACAAACAACATATTGTATGTAAATACATACATACAACATATTAATATCTAACTTAGGATGGTATTTATTGTCATTACACAGATGTGTTAAAGCTATCCTGGCTATCCGAGAATGAGCACAGCTAAGCCATGACACAGAGGCCACTTACACTGACAGATGATGGTTGCTAATGAGCAAAAGCAAATGAACTCACAGTGAGATGTAAATGAGGAATGATATGACCCAGCATATGCTAATGAATCATTCTCTCATCTATTTGTGATTCTTAGCGGAATGTTCCTGCTTTTCTGTACTGTCCGCAGATACATTATATAAAGAGGAGTCTCACCAATCCTATCTACTTTGCAGTCTGTGAAAATGCTGTCACTTCCTGCTGGCCTTGGTATTTCAATGTAAAAGTTGATTGTCTTGGTGAAGCCTAAACGACATGCTCCCAGCCAAGTTTACCAGCTAAAGAAATGGAGACATAGGCAAAGGATAACTCATTATAACTTTAATAATCAGGAGATACTTCATAAGTTCAGAGTGGACATGGACATTATAAGGGTCTTAATGAGTATGTATGACTACCATAGTGAAACTGGAGGAATGCCTATCTCTGTGGATACTGAGGAATGTATAACCCTCACTTGCCACGGGATCCTCTCAAAAACAGACTGGTGACACATTTGGCATCTCACGGATTTCATACTTGAGAATACTGCAGCAGCTCATGGATTTACTCTTGGCAAGTGTGGATCAGTACATTTATTTCCGTTGTCACCTCAAGACTGAGCCAAGTCTATCAGTGCCTTTTATGTGGAGTCACATTTCTTTGAGGTACCCAGTGCAATAGACTGCACCCATGTTGCAATCAGAGTCCCTTCTGCTCCACAGGGAGTGGTACCACACTACTATGCCTTCAATTGCCAGGTAGTGTTTGATGCATGAGTGTGCATCACCAACACCTCTGTCCAGCATCCATGTAGTGCTCACGATTCCCATTTCTGTCACACTAGCTTACCCTATCACCTCTTCCTGCATGGTACAATGCCCAGTGGTCATCTTGTTGGTAAGTGGAAATATTTTTTTTCTATTGTATTTAAGCTGTTATTCATAGTAAAACATTGCTGAATACTAAACCACTTTTTCTTTGTTTTGTGTCCCCCTTTCTCTCTCTCTCTCACTCTGTATTTCTTTTTTGTCTTTTAGGTGATGCTAGATATCCACTGGAGCCATGGCTTATGACACCAGTGAGAAATCCACCTGGAGGTACAGAAGACACCTACAACACATATCTGTCCCAGCCTGCATTTTTATTGTGAGGGTCTTTGGCCACCTCAAGAGTCAGTTTTGGTGCTGGATAAGTCTAGGGGGTGCCCTTTAGAATGCCCCATCTACTACATGCAGGATATTTACTGCATGTTGCATTCTGCAAGACATGATTATGCACCTCTCTGGTGGTGAATGCTGTCACTGAAGCTTGCATTTCCAGCCCTACTAAGACTAATGATGAGCATCCGGCAGCATTAGTGAGGGACCCCACACAGCAGGCTCAAGCATGACATACGGCTGTGCGGGTAAAGTGGCAGTGTCTAGTCAGAAAAACAGACCATGACATTCATGTTAGTGTTTCCTTTCTTGTAAAAAACACAGAACTGATGCATGCAGTGATATCTGTGGGCTATGCTGTGTGGTGCATGGTCTGTTGTCACTGTTTATCCTACATTCCTTTTCAATTTTAAATAATTATTTTTTTTATTTCAGAACAGGTAGTCATATTACTGTTTGTAAAAGTCATGCCTGAGTGCTCAGTGACAACTGTTTAGTCATCTTGCAAGCCATCATATAAGTAATAATCATATTTCTAACTGTTTTGCACAATAAATTCTAGTGAGGTGGTTTACCTACGCATGTACGTAAGGAATGTCCTCAAGTGGTACAGTTACTAAAAATGATTAATTCTGTATTTAACAGGAGTTCGTACTTTGCATTTGAATGAAAACATATCATATTGTTTTCATATTATGCACTGTTTTCTAAGTTTAAAGTATGTTGTCTGTTGAGTACCGCACATCAGATTATTTTATTTTCTCATACACCATAATTTGTGGCTTCAGTGACAAGTGTATAGTGGTGAGTGTTTGTTTCCATGGCAGGATTCTCATTTTATCTGTAATTTTCTCATTACTGTGTTTCCTTGAAAGTTTGTGTATTACTACTTTTAAGATGAAGGTAACTGTCAGCTGTAAGAATGTTACTGCATCAAGCATTGGTGTTATTGACCGCAGTCTTATGTTATGACATGCAGATTTCTTTCCAAGGCTTCCTGAGATTTTGAGCAGGACCATTACAGCAATAATGCATACAGTTTAAAAGTATCCTAAGCACCCCACCCTTTTTTTTTATTAATAACTTATTCTCTTTTTTAGTTAAACATTGACCTGTGTTTGTGAAGGTCAAATTGTAAGTAACAGAAGTGTCACTTTTGAATCACAGTAGGTAAAGGTCATATGTGTCATACACATCTAATAGGCTAGGTGACAGTGAAAGTGATTTTGGTGAAAGGATGTCATGAGAGTTGGATGGGGAGATGGTCTGATGTCATGACCTACTTGATGGAAGTGATCCTGCACACATTGATCTAGTGCTGCAGGAATGTGATCAGGATCTCAGAACAGAGGTTCTGCTAGGTGTAGATCTGCATGAAATTTGTTGTGCTTGTTCGCCCCTTGACCAAATTACAGTGCATTCTTGAGAATCACTTGTGGTGTCATGTGATCTGCCCCCACTTGTCCAGACAGTACTCCTTCCTCTTCCCCTTAAAAAACTGACTCCAGATTGAATCTGGTATGTTCAAACTGGTGTATAAATGGAGGCAGCCATGGATGCTTGGTGTGCCACCATACTGTGTATTAGTGTGATCATAGCATTATCCTGAGGTGCCATTTCCAAACAATGCTGGGAATCTTCTTGCATACCTTGAAGGACTCTGACCATTTCCAGCTGACTGTGTGTGGCAGTGCTCTGAGCAGTGTCATGCCACATTTACTACTGGCCAGGCAATGATTTATGTGTTTCCTGGGGCAGCTGTAACATATTCCTGTGCTTGTCTTCCCTTTGTAAAGGTGTCACTGTAGACACTGTTACTTCTACATGTCTGCCATCATCCTGAGAGTGTTCGGCTGGTTTTGGAGATACTGTTGTAGAGGTGCATGAGTTTTCTCCCTGTACCAGCTGGATTGTAATCTCAGTATGCGCTTGACTTTGTGATGCACTGTCATTTCCTTTAGTTACTAAATTGTTGCAGGGATTTAAATCCTGCCATTTAACACTGGGGACTGTGTGCCACTTTATTCAGGCTGTCTCATAAATATAACTATGTTATCATCGTCATCATCATCATCATCATCATCTTCAACAGCCATTCTGTTGCTGACATTCTCCAAATGTATTGGTATAGTGGAACTGTTTGTTTCTGCTGCTGATCCTGTAAAATGATTTGAAAACATTACTCATAAATAGCATACACTACTGCATGCTTATTAAGGAGGTGTGGGGGACACTTACCAGGCACACTGCCTTCACTGTTATTCTATATAAATGTGGAAGGTTCACCCATTAATAGTCATCACCATGTGCTTAATGTAATCATTCCAAGTTAGCCTTCAATTCTCTATATGAATAGATAATATTGTTTTTAAACAAACCTCCCTGAGCAGACGAGTTTTGCTGCTGCAGATGTTTGTAATAGCCAGTGTCCACACCACCTCTGATTATTCCATGACATCATCATCATTTGAGTCACAGTCATCCCCATGAATGGACAGGAGGTACTCCTCGTAAGGGTGTCAATGGGATAAGTGCTGAAGGCCCCTGTCCGGTACTGCTATGGGCAATTTTGTTCTGTCTTGCCTTGCTTCTAACACATCCTACCATATCATCTGCCCTCTTCATGCACTGTTTTAATGTGTAGTTTCTGCCACCCACTGCATTAAGTTGCATGACAACTTGATTCCAGGCTTTTGTGTTCTCAGCTTGTTTGTGCTCCCATTTACCAGATATTTCCCAAATGTTCTCAGGGCTGCCATAAGGATGCAATTTTTCTCATGGCTGAAGCTGTCCTTTCTCTGCCTTGGTCCCTTGTTTTGCATCATTACTGCACATGAAAAAATAGGTCACAGTCACACACTCCTATAAAAAAAAAAGATAACAGAAACCCCATAATTATATACAAGTGCAAAATCTCAGTTCAGCCAAGTAAAATTGTGCTTACTATTGTCCGACGTATCATAAATACATTCAAAACAGTAAAGCAATCACTTTTTTAACAGATTAATTCTTTCCCTAGCCCCTCCCACTGCCTTGAGTTCATAATACTTTCACTTTTCATTCTTTAAGTAAGGACACATATGTTCAACCAACAACACATAATTACTACTTCAGCACTTCACAAATAAAACACATATGTATGCACAATCGCTAAATGACACTGAAGTAAATGATTGTGTCAGTGATTGTGTCAGTGCTTTCTTGAGAATGCTTACCCTCGTACACCTATTTTCTCCGCACTGTTACTAGTTATTTTCTCTCGTAACCACATTTCCTCACTATTACACAATTTTTCATTTTTATATTATGTAACGTAGTCCATTTTTGTTATATGTAATATCTACAATCAAACATATCCTGCACATTTGCTCCGCTAAATATACAACTTAGAATCTACTTTTTTGTATTGTATTGTAATTGTTTTGTACTAATCTCATTCATGGAGCTTTTCTCCCCAAGCCTCCACTGAAAATGAGCTTTGCTTGGCCCAGTGGACTATCCTCGTAAACAAATGCCAATGAATAAATTATAAATAAATAAACTTCCCAGTGCCACTGTAATGATTTTCTACTTAAATGGCAGCTTTATACTCTTCACTACAGTCAAGATAATATGCCATCATATCAGTAATCTTCAAGGAGCTCAGTAATATCACATAATGTTGAACTGCGTCATATTAAATTTCAATACTTTTAATATTTTTTCCAACTTTATAAAGTCCTCTGTTTCCTAAGTAATTTTCCTCCTAACTCAAGTAATCTCAAGTTAATATGGTTGTGTTAAACTATTTCTCATAGATTCAGGATCATTTATGCCTGTTGTCTGCAAATTAGGCCCTTTTACACTTATCTCTATGAATCACAGTAATATGTAAATGTGTAAGCGCACTTATGCACATAAGTCATCCACGGCTACTCAAAAATGCGGCCTCAAGTTCATGTGAATATGCTGAGGAAAGCGGCAGAGTCTGCAACAGTTGTCAGCAGTCTCATTCATTCAGTAAAAAGATGTGGATAGCCTCAGATATGCAAAAAGTGGAATATGTTTAGAAAAATAAAATGGTGTCATATGTGTGACAGGTCACACAACCAGGAAGTGCAGTCTTTGCCCATCTCACATCGTCTTGCACACCTTGTCACCTCAAACCACTCAACATTTAATAAGAGTTGGCAATCATACATGAATATGTATTTTTGCAACTACCCCCACAAGAACAAATTATTACTGCTGTTCTTTTGTGAAAATAAATGACATTCAGGAACAATACTTTAATAAAGAGATCTAAGGATAGTAACAATTGTAAGTAAAACAAAGAAAAATGATGACTGCATACTGTTTTTTATGCACCATATAAATGAAATGTGACTGCATTCCTTTAAAAAATGTATGTTACAAAGAATTTTTGGTTAAACCAAACTTGCCAGTAATGACAGTACCAAGTCTAATGCCCCTGCTTTTTATCTGGTTTTGGAGAAGGTGGTAACACACCCCTGAGGGAGTGGTTCTAAACCTTCCATCCCTAGCCCTATTCATACTTTCTTCATTCAGGTTCTGGCACTTCAAACAATGGCAGAACCTGTGAAGGCATGAGGGCACACTCCAAGCTGACCTGACAAGGAGGTCTGGTCCACCTTCTTAGGAAGTCATATCTGGTTAAGCTCCAGCTATACACAAGAGAAAGGGAATGGAAAAAGACTGGCATCTAGCAGGAGGTCAGTGAGCGCATGCCATCCCTGACTGGGATCATCTGCTCTAGCCAACAATGCTACCACAGGTATGATGACCTACAGAAGTGTAGGTCTGACCAGCAGTCTGAGTGGGCTGACCAGATAGCACCAAGAAGGCCAGAGTTCTATAGTATTATTTTTTTTTGTGTGGGGGGTCATATTAAACATAGGTTTAAAAATAAACAATACGTTTGCATAACTGAAGGTATTTGCAAGAAGAAATACATGTGTGACATATGTACGAGTAAGATTATAATCTGTATATATATGTCTGTAAATCACAGGTATATATCTGAATGAGTACACTTACAACTACTTGTTCATGTATTTATACAGAAATAAAGAAAGAAAAACTGTTTGCTTTTCTACATATTTTTATTTAGTATTGCATTAACCTAGGTAGTAGTTAAATGACATGCAGTTTGTGTAGGCCAGAAAATTATTTATTTTTTTAATCATTTTATTGACTTATCACTCGTTCAGTATACTACCTCAAAAAAATTTCCTTAGTTACACCAATTTGTTTTCTCAGTATTTCTGACAGAGTGGTCTGTATGGAATTTTTAAAGCCTGCCAACTAATTACACTTCCAAAAAATATGTTCCCAGTTACCTCTTTTTTCCCCCATCACACCTCCAACATTTGCAATCTACCTGCAGAAAAATCCTTTGCATTCTGCTTGGGAATAAAATACCTATGCAATCGCTTCCAAGCAAAAATCCTAAATCTTCTTGGCTTTGCATATTTGGGAGCGAATATATCCTCCATTGTTTCTTTGTGCATTTCTTATCAACCTCTATTCCCAATTCTTTCTTACCGCCTCTGATTGATTCCTATAGTTATGCAATATTTTATATGCCCTACTAATGAATTCTTTCTTAACAACAGCGTCTATTCTAAATTCAACTAAATACTCTACCAGTGCTGGTCTTTCACTTAGGATTCCCCTATCCCTTTCTCTTTACCTATACTCTGATATCAGTCTTTGTAAAGGAACATAGTTTCTAGCCTGCAGTTCAAATGCATTCTTGGCCTCTTCTCATTCTATTATCTTTCCCTCTCTCCTAATACATTACTTCCTTCACCAGTTTTCTCCACTACATTCTTGCCCCCTCTTGCCTGTTATTTGTAGCCCTACTTGCAGTCATCCTTACTGACAGAATCTCCTTTCACCATTCCTGTGTTGGATTAGCTGTTAGAATACTTTCTGCTACTTTATGAATTTAATGTTTCAATCTTTTTTAATTTCTCCAAATCTTTTGGGTTTCTAATACTATGATGGGAATGGACCTCTTTCCTAAGTCAAAGTATGATTGAAGTTCATGAAATTAGTGTTGTTTCAATCTTTGATGTCAGCGAAAAGTGCTCTTCACAGCACTTACAATGTGCCCAGTAATGACTCCTTCTGCAATTCGTACAGGGTTACATGAATTGGCAATATATCTAAATACGGTTGTATATTCTTTTTTATAAGACCAGTTGCTCCAACTACTATTGGAACTGACTGGATATCTTTCTTCCACATTGCTCTCATTTCTGCTTGCAGATCCTGATATTATATGACTTTGTGTCTCTCTGTACACAAGACACTGTAGTCACTGGGTGTAGCAATTTCAATGATCAATGCTACTTTTGTCTTCTTATCTTGGACTACTATATCCGGTTTTCTAGCATATATCTTTTGAATTGTTGGTAATGGATGATCCCATGTGATAAAAACTTCATTTTCTATGATGCTTTGTGACTCATGTTTCCAATGTTTTTCAGCCACTTCAGTGTCATAATGTTTGCACAATCCCCAGTGCAACAGTCTTGCCAAATTATTATACCTTTCAGTATACAGTCCTTCTGCCATTAGTATGTCACACCCAGCAACGAGGTGTGTGACTGTTTCCAATTCAGTTTTACAAAACCTACATTTGTCTGTTTCTCCCACATGTTCAATGGACTTTGTAAACCAGCATGTATGTAACCCACTGTCTTGAGCTGCCAATATTAACCTTTCATCTCTTGGTATGAATTCATCTCTCCTTAACCATTCCTGTGTTCGTTCCTAATCAACATGAGGTTCTTCCAGAAGTTTTCTATACTTACAACTATATTTATGCTTTTTCCATATTTCTTGCCTTCTCATCTGGTCCTTCACCTTATATTCTTTCTTTTGTTTTTTGCCACATTTAGTTGCTGCCTGATTTTTATCTACTTAGGTTCATAGGTTTATAGGATGATACTAGGCTATTGGCTACTTCTGGTTTGATTTCCATTCCTGCTTGATGCCGACATGCTTCTGCTAAATTAAGCAGAGAAGTCATCTTAGATTTATTCTCATCATGTTTCAAGACTTTCACTACATTTGGGTCTTGTGAGGTCAGCAGATATGTGTGGAGTCGCACGATTGCAGATCTATACATGTAATCAATTTCAAGGAGGCCCATCCCTCCTTTGGAACAGGGAATATATAATCTTGGTATACACTGATTTTTATAAATCATTTTGGTGAGTATGAAGCATCTTTCTTGTTTTCCTATCTAATCTACCCAACATGTTTTGGAGCCAGTAAATCACTCCAAAACTGTAAGTTAGGAGAGGAAGAGCAAATTGGTTTATAGCCTGGATTTTCTTCCTAGATGTCAGCGCTGTTTTCAGAATTAATTTAAGTCTTCTAAAGTATTCCTTACTAAGTTTTATTCACATTAGTTCATGTTTTATTGTTGATCCTTCATCAATTCCCAAATATTTATACACTCCCTCTTGTTCAAGTACAAGTTCAAGTTCTTTTGTATCACATTCTTGTCCCAAATTGATGTTTTCCTGGTGCTGCAGTTTTCCTGCTTCAAAGGTTGCTTTTGCACACTTATCAAGACCAAATGACATTCTTATATCATCTGAAAAAGTTTTCTGTATGACTATTGTTATTCGCCTTAAGAATCTGCATTCGAAAGCTTACTCTCTCCTTATTTTTGAGCTTCCCCCCTGTTTCATCATCACCCCTTTCCACTTTGAATTATAGCTTTCTGCATGTGTTATGTGTTGGAACCTTAACTGTGTAGCTCTAAAATATCCTTTCAGTTCAGGTAATCCCAATCCACTTCATTATATTGGAAGGATCAACTTATTCCACTTGACTCTTGCTCTCTTCCCCTCCAAGATAAAATCTTTATTTGTCAGCTTCTCCTCTGGTTGATAAAACATGCCTGACCTGAGTATAAAACTAAAGGGGCTACAAACATTTTCACTGCTTGTATCTTACTATCTACAGCCATAAACAAGAGCTTCCAGTTCCCTAGTTTTTGTATTATTTTTTAGTCTGGCCCACACATTCTTAGCTGTATTAACAGAATCCTTTTTAGCCCATACTGTTAAATACTTTAATTTATCATGTCCCCATAAATATGGGTATTGCTGAACCAATTTGTGTTTGCTACATAGTTTACAGCTATACCCTTTGTTTTATCTTCATTAATTTTATATACTGAAAATACTTTAAACCATCTCAGAATGTTCCAAAATACTGAGATGTCCTTTTCAGGTTTTATCAGATGCAAAGTAATATCATCTGACAATAAAGCCATCTTTTTTGATTACCATACCAATTATATCTTTGAATGTCTGAGTCCCTTATTTTCTTTGCCAGTGGTACTAAATATAATGCACATAACAAAGGGGAAAGAGGGCACCCCCTGCGTAGTTTAGTTTCTCATTTCAGACAAAACTTATCAGAGAAGATCCCCACACTTTAATTTTCACATCAGATGCATCATATATCCTTTTAATTAACCTCATTATTGTAGCAGGAATGCAAATACGTCCGTTGCCCTAATCATAAAATTCCAGCTTACTCTGTCAAATGCTTTTTCTGCATTAACATCCACCAACAATATGGTATTTTCTTACATTCTGCTTTCCTCTGGATCATCATTGTTTTATCAATGTTGTCAAATGTTTGCCACTCCCCTCCCCAAAACTACATTTATCCATATCTATTATTTTTGCTAACACCTTTGCCATTCTTTTAGCTATTAGAGACATATACATTTTATGATCATGGTTTAGAATCAAACTGGGCCTATATAAAACTAGATCTGATGGACCTTTACTATCTTTAGGTATTACAGCCACCACAGATTTCTTCCAGGATGTTGGTGGTTCCCCTTCTTTTAGATTATTGCTAAACAAAATGTTTTAGATCTTTATCACTTTCTTCCCTCATAGCTTCCAAACTTCCACAGGAATACCATTTATTTTATACATCACCATTTTATCTCATCTCCTCCTGTCCTAACTGCTAATAATTGAGTCTCGTCTACCTCTAACCATGAAATATTTTATTCTTCAATAAATGTTTCCATTTGTGCTTTTTCTTGATTTCTGCATTTCTCTGCTTTATACAGATTTTCATAAAATTTCCAAGATATTTCTAATACCTCTTGAGGATCTCTAGTCATTTTCCTTGTTAAAGGCTCCCTACGTTTGGCCACAGCCATTTCTTCATCCTGTTGCCTGAGTCATTGTGCTAAAAATGTTGTGCTCTGCAGTTGTTATCAAAAAGAGTTGCTTAACAGCAGTCTTCCTAAATGTATACATATTACCCATGTAGTCCCTTATTTTCTTTTTAGCACTCTACAGTTGTGCTGCTTCTTCATCTGTGAGATTCCCCTTATTTCACAATACTTTAACCTTTGTTAGTTCTTCTAAATAATTCCTCTTACTTCTAAACCCTATATCTTTTTCCTTTATTTCTACGCTATTTTTAAACTCTACTTTCATTGTATCTCACTCCCTAGCTACATCTTCTGAAGAAATGTCTATCTTTCCTAATAATTCCAGAGTAGTTTCCACCACCCATTTTTTACATTCCTCTCTTTTTAGCAGTTAGGTGGGGAAGCACCAATGTTTCCTTTCTGCTTCATATACAGCAGAAGGTGAGAAACACAAATTGTCTAAAAAGGGAACTGTATACAGACTGGTATTAAGCTCCACAGTATAAGGAATGCATGTGTGTGTGTGTGTGTGTGTGTGTGTATATATATATATATATATATATATATATATATATATATATATACATACACACACACACAC
>NC_056732.1:95289083-95314083 GCF_019279795.1 Protopterus annectens
CCACCAGACCCATACTAACTCCACTAGTCAGCCTAGTCCTCTATAATATATACAAATAATGACCTGCTATTTACTGCAATAATATAGGTTCTAAGGAATGTATCTAGCTCTTTTGGTTTTTACAATAGCAGTATTATAAATATTCAGTATAGGTCTGTCACTGGTTTATAAATATCTTCACCCAGCAGCAGGACTGGATCTCCCAAACACAACTCTGAGCTGTATAAGTGCCAGTGACAGGCCAACAACCATACTGCCATGTCTGACCCCTCAATAGATTGATCAACTGTCCCTGGTTTGATGAATTGCTGTATTTTCAGGCAAGATTTAGGATGTCCCCATTTTTGGAGGTATGTCTCTATTTTCAGGCTTGATTTACCCCTTCACACAATTTTTAAATCCCCTTTCATCACATGTAGGTTTTGAAGGTGTCTAGTACACAAAAACTGCAATACTTAACCAACATGCTAGTGGCAACAATTTAAAGAAAGAAGCAAAATTAAATGACCTCATGTAGTAGAATTTTGTTTTATTGAGACAATCATTTTTCTTCAAACCTTTAGGCATATCACCAACTTACTGTTCATTAGCAACGCATGTAAAACAGATCCAGTACAGTTACAGGCAAATGAACATCATCAATTTTCATAAGAAGCACTAAAATCTAATATACATTGTGATAGTTTCATTGTTATAGACAATCTGGTAAATAACTGCTATAAAAAGCTATACAAGCTCACTTTTAAGAAGTGCTACTAGCATCTCTTAAAATGCCAAATTCTTTACATATTATTGCAACTATTGTTGTCTAGAATTTCTAGGTTTGAGGGCCTTAGAACAATGTAATGTCTAAAATAAGAATAATTCTGTCAATATTCAGATGTGACAAGTAATCCTTTTGCAAATTATATTAGCAGGAATTAGAAGAGAAGGAAATTGTCTGCCTCGTTCTGCAGTCATTGTTTTTTATTTATTAACTTTATGAGACTATTAAAGTAAATACATAAATAGATAGATAAATAAATAAATAAATGCTGCAAAGACAGGTCAGTATGTCCTACTTCTAGAGAAAACAGTAACACCAAAGAATTTTTAAAGCAACCCCTGATTATTGACATCCACTCACAACAATAATAATAGAACTCAAGTTCCTTGTGAGATGTAAGAGGATGTCAAGAGCACTCAGGACTGTCCACACAAGTTAGCAGGTGACTGGTAAATTTAGGGAGGCAAAGTGGGCACATTTTTTTAGTATAGAAAGCAGGTGAGATGTAGGTGCTGGCAGAAAGAATAATAATAATAATAAAAGAAAAACAAACATGTTAAAAGTTAAATACAATTAGCTAGTCTCCCCTATTGACTAGCACCAGGGATAGGTGCTACATCTCACTCACCAGGCCTATTGCTCTGAATCAGACTGTAGTACCAATGGCATCCTTCTACAGATCTTTTGATATCATTAACACTAATTACCTGGCATATTATTTTTTTATTTATTAGTTATTTACATGTTGTTGACCAGGTTAGTCCCACTAGGCAAATGATCTCTTTTCAGAGGAGGTTTGAGTTGGTATTCATACTGACGTGGGGAAATATGGCCAGTCCACAGGGTATATCGCCTATTCTTTGTAATAAGTGCTATGGGATCTTTTATACTTACCTGAGCTATCACCAGTTCAGGCAGATGGGACCTTGGTTTAACTTCTCATCCAAAGTACAGCACACTTAGGAATGCAGCACACCCCTTATGCTGTACTGCAGTGTCAGAATTGGAAGACTAGTACATCTGCCTGGTATGGGAGTAGAACTGCAGCATTCTTGTAGAATTTTTTTCCTGTTCCTGTACAAATTAGTGTAATGTTTTTTTTTTTCCTGTTCTATTTCTATTGCATGTATTCTATATGCCCTTCATTGTAGCCCATATTCCGCTTAGGGATCTTTACGATTTCTACTTTTCAATTTATTATGTTTAGTAAGATAAAAACATGGATGTTAAAACACAATAGGCCAGCAAACAAAATGCAGATGAATGCATTTTTTTCATCTCATGCTATTATTCCATATCCCCTGTTCTGGACATTTCACTCCTACACACCTCCCTATTGAATTCTGGGGATGTCTGAAGATGCAGAATCATGAAAGAATTCAAATTTCATGCAATATCATGAGATTCTGTGCTATGTTCAATTGTTTTAAATCGGATCTAAGTCTTCATATCAAAATCTACACAATTTAGATACATCTACAATTTAGCCCTATTTACTACTGTAGTCCAAGGAAAATCAGGGTAAACATGAGGGCATTTGCAAGGCTAGAATGAGAAATTCTTAATGACTACAGTACTCTTACCTATGTCCATCTTCAAGTCCTTCTGTGAACTTCAGTCAAAATTCGCTTCTCTCTCTCTCTCTCTCTCTCTGTATGCCCATTATGAAACATTTAAGTGTTGCCATAGTAACCAGTCAGAGAACAGCATGTCTCAGGCTTTCTTTCCCAGAAAAGAAAAAAAAATACCACGGTAACCTTAATCATTTCATTGATAGTTTAGTTATTTTCAGCTGCAGCACAAAAAAGCCCATATTCTTAAAGGAGTGTCACTGTTTATCCCATCCCATATGGAACCATATATTAACAAAATACAGGGGCATTATAGTGTAACCAAGTAAAGCTTGGGTCTTGCAAAAGTATTAAAGAGATTCTGGAATTTATCTGCAATAATACTGCCTCTTTTTGTAGTATCCCACATAAAATGTATTACTGGAAGTATTTATGGATGATGTAATCTGTAACAAAGTCTAACAGTCTCATGTTTCAGTGCACTTTATATAACTTAATTCCGACTTGCAAAGTAAAATTAGGTACATATACTTCCCACACTGCATCATCTGTACCTTCATTTGCTTGTTTAAGTAAAGAATGCATTCTTGATTTAGTAGTTTAAATATATATTTTTCGTTTTCCTACCCATACAGTGCATAGTGCTAAGAAATAAATAAAAATAATTGACTAAAAATAACCTTGTAGACTTTTTCAGGTACTCTGTTAGTATCTCAGTCTTACTGATGCTTGCCTGCATTTTAAAATTATTTGCAGATAGCATATGAAAGTATAGCAACGGATAAACATCCACCTATGTGGTGAAATTAGATATAAATCGGGTATAAATTATACAGCGAGGGTACTATGTGTAATACTCATTTCATTTAATTATTTGTATTATATAGAAATTTTTTTATTGATTTACCTTGCAATGTAAGTGGTATATTAGTGTGTTTATTTGCAGTTAACCCTTTAACTTTGTTTAGCAGTGTAACTATAAACATATTTGCAAGTTTCTGCACTAGACCATCTCTATTATTCATCTCTACCTACCTAGATTGTTGTGGCAAAGCAAGCATTTCCTTATTTTCCTAGGGTGCAATCAGTACCCTTCAATCCCCGTACTCTAATTCTTTCATGGATATGTTCATGTTGCTGTCTGACCACAGTGAAAGAAACTTAACTAGGTATTACAACAACAAATTTCAGGTAAATATTATGCAGTGACATTTATGATGCTGTGTTTGCACATTAGTCAGTGAAACTGCACAAGGTAAAACACAAACTGGGAAATGGCAAATTCCAAGCATTGACACATTACAACACAAGTAAGAAAAATATGGAAGTCATAAGATATTTGCCCTAATTAGTCCTGCATGTACATCAGTGCAACAACTTTCCTAAATATGTATAATTCCCGTTCACTTCACAAACCATGAATCAAAGGCTTTTCTTGGATTCATTGCTACTGAAATAACATTTTGATACATTTATTGCCAGCTTTTGAAGAATTTATAATGAATGAACATTAACCCAATACCTTGTCAGGTAGGGGAGGAGGGATTGAGAACCCAGTGTATATGTTGTCCTTTTTGTATAGGGGAGAAGTACGCCATTATATCACTGCTCACTTTGCTTCTCAACAAGCACTCAAGCCTGCCATTGTCATAAATCATTAAAGGCCAAGTGACCTTCTAGATTTTGGCCAAATACAATAGAACTTGGGCCACTGGGATAATGGAAAGACTTGTTAGCAGGAAGTATGACTGGACTGATAATGGTCCAGCAGTAAGGAATGGCCTAATGCTTTAAATCAAAGTAACTGACCGTGTATGACACAATACAATCAGTAATCAGTACAAGTCATTTAGCAGCTAACAATGACCATCAACTTCTATTCATTTGTAGTCACATGCTTAGAGTTGCTCCTCGTGGCTAAATGACCCTAGCTTTCATAAGTTGCCGTGCTGCTTAATAATACTTCAACATTTGCTTATACATTTGTCAAGTTTTCATAACTTGTGTGTGAAGCAGGAGTGCCTAACAGCTCCTAAAATACTTATGTTAGGCTATGAATACAAACAAGATTTAGTTTACTAGTTTATTCTCCCACCTCAACTTGGTTACAACATAATAGGATATTTCTACTTGCAATTGTTTACACTACATTTGTTTTTTTTGTTTGTTTTTTTTTTTGTTCTTGTGCCAAATTGGACTTTTAACTCCAACATTCCAGGGACCAGATTCCAAAACAGACTAGGACAGGGACGACACCAAAGTTGTGGATGTCTCAGTATATAAACTAATCTAAGAGAACTGCATAGTGGGAAATATGCAAATTAAGAAAGATGTTAGCAGCTTGTGTGATGTTCTGGATTATGCATGATTCTATTAAGGCAAGACACCTCACAGTGATATTACAAAACAGAAGTAAAAATTTGTGGAGCACTCTATTTTCAAACAGCATTTCAGTTACAGACTGAAATTTCTGAAGGCAATATGTTAGCAGCAGACACATGGATGGGTTGTTATTGCAGCAGCTAACACCAATTGCTGCATATCCTATAGTGAAAAGATACCAGGTTAAGTGACATCAGCCCTAAGAGATCTTTGGCCAAAAGACCAAGTGCTGGCACTGTGTGCTTTGTGTGCAGTAAACATGAATCCACACAGCTAAAGGGTTAATAGTATTCCACTAGAAACAAAAGTGGGCCTATTGCTGGGCATAATCCACTAACATGAAAATAACAGAGTGGGGATGTCCCAGACTGCAACTTGTGTCATCATTAACAAGTTCCTGAAATATGCAGGTTATAACCTTTTACAGGATGGTATAAATAGCTTCACTGCACTTCCCCCCTCAGATGGAACTAGCAACTATGTTGAATTCTACACAAATGCTTTATACAAACACCTGAACAACTGCATTGATTCGGCTTGATAGGACCATAGGTTCATAGGTAGGTACTAAGCTATCAGCCCAAGGGCCAAAGCAAGCCTAGCCAACAGTGTCTTGGCTTTCGCCCCCCATGTAGTGTTAAATTCCTGCCCCTCTATCAGAACAAGCTCCTCAAGGAAGAGCAAACTTGTCTGCTGGACAACTGACATTAACAAGCTTTACAATAAGAGGAAGAAATTGCTGTCTAATAGCAAGAGGGAGTGAGCCCTAAACTGCAAACACTCCCTCCTCAGCTTAAATAAGCAAATAATACTTCTTGTGAAGTCCTCCAAAGCTAACTGTGAATCAAAATTTGCTTCCTCAGCTAAGGACAGCCATAAGGCATTCTTTAGTTACATCTGTAACTTAAAAAGAAAGGCCCAGATTTGTGCCAAACTGGTAGTTAATGATACCACATATATCGAGCCTGTGGACATTGCTAACCTGTTAGCCAACAGGTTCTGTGAAAACATTACCCCCCTGTCTCTGCCACAGTTATGCCAAGACATCCCTACCACCCTGACCTCTGCCTTGTATCTCTAAAGAGCAGGATGAAAACATCCTCTCTAAGGTCAAAAACACAGTATCCATGGGACATAATAACATCCCAGGCTGCATCCTACATGGGCTCAAACAAGAATTATAAATGCCAATGGATACTCTTTTCAATCATAGTCTGAGCACTGGCTTCATCCTAGCTGAATGGAAAAAGGCCACCGTTATCCAGTTGCACAAAGGTAGTGGTTCCACTGACCCTGGGAACTATAGACCTATTAGCCGGACTAGCCTTATTTGCAAGGCCATACAGAGAATCATTATGGACCTTATCAACAAAGATATTGATAACCTCCAAACAATTGAGCATACTCAATTTGGATTTGTCAAAGGGAGATCATACCTGTTAAACCTGGTGGACTTCTGGGAGACAGTCACCAAGGCCCTTGATGAGGGGAAATCTGTTCATACAGCCTACCCAGACTTAGCCAAGACTTTTGACATTATCCCCCACTCAGGCATAATTGACAAACTCACCCAGCTAGGTATCAACACATCTATCATTAGATGGGTCAGTGACTGGCTCACTGATAGTACCCATATAGTCAAAATAGAGGAATCCACCTCCAACAGCAAACCTGTAACCAGCTGTGTTCCACATGGATCAGTCCTGGGACCTCTTCTTCTTCATTCAGCTTTTCCCAGTTAGTGGTCACCACAGCAGATCACCTGTCCGCTCATGATTGGCAGTGGAGATTTACGGTGTTGAGTTGCCAGCCTGGCACCCAACCTTCCACAGAAGGCACACACATGCATGCACTCACACCTAAGGCCAATTTAGAGTATCCAATCCACCTACAGCATGTCTTTGGAATGTGGGAGGAAACCCACGCAACCACAGGGAGGACATTCAGACTCTGCACAGAAAGCACCCCAGCTGAGGATCGAACCTCTTGTTGTGAGGTGGCAACGCTAACCACTGCACCACCGTGGCTGTCTGCCCTGGGACCTCTTCTGTTTGGAATTTATTTCTCAGCAGTGCAAGCTAAAACTAAAGGTCCATGGCTGACAAATTTGGCTGATGACTGCAAATTGGGAGCCATCATCGAATCTCCAAATGATGTCAACGTACTACAAGAGGATCTTACACAAACAAATAACTCATGACAAAGTCATAGCCTGAAACTCAATATAAAAATTGTATTATCACCCCTTTCAGTTAGTGTGATGTTCCTGCTAACTACCATATCAATAACAGCACCCTAAGTATGCACTCAGTGGTGAGAGACCTGGGCACACAAGTTGACAGCAACCTTACCTTTGATCACCATGTCTCCACAGTGGTAAGAAGGGCATTCTATATTGCTCATCTCATAAGTAAGGGCATTGCCTCCAGAAAAAAAAAGAAGTTATAACCTCCCTGTACTCTTCCCTCATCAGGCCAATAATTGAGTACAATGCCCCTTTTGGTATGTACCTTTCCAAGCAGATGGAACAATTGGAGAGACCACAAAGATTCCTGATAAGGAAAGTTTAAGGTCTTCATCATCTGTCCTATGAGGATCATCTGAAATCAGTGTCACTTTATTCTGTTTCATGCAGTCTACACAGATGTGATCTCTGCCTTGCATATAAGGTAATCTTTGACCCTGTTTTATTGGAAATGCTGCATATCCGTAAGTCAATGGTACATGGGTTACTCACTCTAATGGCTTTAACCTCATTGGCCCTCATCAAACGCAATCTGGATGATTGGATGGGTAACCATAAATTCGCACCAGGGGTTCCACCTATGTCCCATTTGGACAGGGGTGATAGGTGCTGATAATGGAAATAAGGGTAAAACTTGACTAGGCTTGTAAGGGACTTAGGGCCATTAACCTGGCAATGTCCTATGATCCTATGATCCTATGATCCTAAGTGTTGTGAAGCTGGGAGTCACATAAATTTCCTATCAAGAGCAGCTGAGCAGAATGCTGTCTTGGAAGTTGTATGGTAGATTAGGAATTATCCTCTTTCTGGCTCCAATATTTTCTTTCTTTCTTTCATTTTTAATCCTTCTGGTCAGAATATCTTGATTGGCTTTGATTTTGGAGCTGTCTACTTTACTTTTGTAATTCCTACCATTTATGCGTAGCTCAAAAAAAACTCATATCACATTCATTTGAAACCATGTAACCATTGTAGCATTATGGTCTGTAAAAAGCAACCTTGGTTTCACCATGGTGATTTCATACGTACTTCGAGGGTATAAAAATAAGGAGGGAACCTGTGCCAGTGGCATAACGCCCTGGCTACATCCCAACAACAAAGGCTTGATTAGTGGTGCTGGTGGTTGATGCTGCAGGTAGGTGATGAATGGCATGCCCACTCTGGAGGGGAGAGGGAAGTGGGCACACATGGTGATTCCCACTTGGCTTATACCACTGCTCTAATGATAAGGCTGCAGGTGGAGAGCTGAAGCCCTATATGATACAGTGAGCCAACACTAGGAACCCTAGGTAGACATGAGTGTGGCCACTCAAGTAATGTGTAGTCCCTGTCAACATATATGGGTGTGCATGCATGTGCAGACAGAGAGGCATAAGCAGTCTGTGCATCACCAGCAGGGGCAGCAAGGTTATGCTCAACCAGTGAGAGCACAAAGCACACCCTCCCAGACAGTGCAGTGAATCATCAAGTGAAGGCTTGATGGTTAGCAGGCACGAGGACAAAAAAAGAATAAAAAATATAAGAAGTGAAATTTAGGCTTATTTTATTTTGCTTTATGAATCTGCTAGTTGTATGCGCTACTCTGATCACACATGCTTTTTGTAATGCAGTGGTTTAACCTGACATGTCTTCCTTCCGTCTTTCATTAAAGCCACCTTCAGTGTTGATACTGTACATTTCTTGAAAGGCCCAAACTTTGAGAAAACGTGTTGGTTGAAAATACAACATCATGCACTGAAGAAATATTCTGCAGGGCTTGATTTGTTTATATGGTTATATAAAGCCCTTATTTATATTCTGCAGGGCTTGATTTGTTTATATGGTTATAAAGAGCCCTTATTTCTGACATTTGCTTTTACTACTCTGCAGTTACTAGCAAGTAGTTGCTGTCTAAGTTAATTTTATTAGTATCATCTCACAATGAATTTAGTAAATTTGTTTAATTATCTCTGTTTCTAGTGCAATAATTATTTTACTAGAATCCACACCCTCATATTGTCAGCTATCTTTTTTTTAATTTGCAGGTACCCCTTTTTGTATGAGATTCTCTTGTTCTTGGGACCTTTGTTTGCTCTTCACAAAACTGGCTTGATTTTGGCTAATTCCTTGACATGCAGAAAGTTGAGGGTTACTAAAACACATCATGTTGCACTATGAAGTGCTCTGTTGTTATATACTATGACCTGCATGACCACAACAGGGTTAGAAACACTGACCACCACATTGGGGTTAACTGCCGTTTAGACAGCAGCCTTTCTTCACTTGGGATGATGCTTTGGGAGTCAAACTGCCATCTATAATCTTTAAGCAAGACCTGCCTCTCTGGTTCCCTGCCCAGGACTGTGCTTTATATCATCAGTTCAGTTTGAAACAAGTTGGACAGTGCCTTAGACTTACAGTGCATGTGCAGCTGGCCTGGCATTTGCTTGGAGATCTGGTTGGATGACAGCTTTAGACTCAGTTTTTGCTGCTGTTCTTGTAGGTCTCTATATTATTCTCAGCCTTAAGCAGGACAGTATCAGAAGTGGTATAGGTTTTATATTGAAAATGGAACTGACCAAGGTGAATGATCAAGCTACCAATGTGTTTGAGTACATCCTCAGAGCAAGAGTGAACACTAGGTTTCTGTTGGTATAACATGCATCAGGAAACTGCACTTCTTGAATCTCCTTATCAGTGATGTGCAAAAATGTCCCAGATATTTAATCATGAGAGATTTTAATCCCTATGTCAATGATGAGATGAAGGAACCTACAGCAGAACTTATCGATCTTTTACAGTTTTGTTTTCACAGGAACACAGGAACAATACTAGGCAAGTAATCACAAAGAACATAAGATGTCTAGCCATATTCTCCTGTAAAATACTTAAATATTTGTGCCTCTGTATTCAATCAATTAATAGTAATTGTCTCCAACTTGAGCAGGGCTGACATGGTAATGCTTGTATAAATTTGTGTCTACTCATCCAGTCATCAAGACTAGCCTTAAAGGGAGTCAAACCAGTACTTTGTTTGACCCGCACTGGTAACTTATTCCATGGGCTGGCAATATGATGAGCAAGTAACCTATCTTTCCACTGAGTTTTGTTAAATTGTTTGTGTAGATTTAGGTCCCCCTTGAGGACATTTGCAGAGCCATTGGTTTTGCAGAGAAATAGGAGTTCAAATAGGATTGAATCTTTCATGACTCAAAAGTTGAGACACATGTCATCTTGTAACAGCCTGTATGCTGCTGGGAGTGAGGATAGGTGGGCTAAACTATTGTGATAGTTGGAGGATTTAAGACTTTTAACTTTCTTGCTTAGGCATCTTTGTGCCTTTCCAGTTGAGTAGTATGCTTGGATTTATATATAGCAAAACTGATTCAATGTTGTACAGTGATAGGATGACATCTTTGGATATTGAAGATGTTCCCTTGGAAATTAACAGGGCCAGAGAGAAGGATTTCCTGATTTTGGTGGAAACTTGATGATTGAATAAGAGACAGCTGTCCACATACATTGCCAGGATTCTTATAATGGTATCTGTAAAAACAAGTACTGTTTATGGCTCCTTGCCAGAGCAACTTAGTATCAGTGGATGAGCAGATAACAGTGCCCAGCTTGTAGTCACTGGCAAACCTGGTCAACCACACTTCTGGAATACTGGATTGGATAATTACAAAATAAAACGGTGTAAGAAACTTCTCTGCATGGAAGATTTTCAGTCCATATATCTCTAGTTAATCACTGTTAATCAGATCAGACAAAAGTTGTAAGTTGTAGAAGTAGAGAACTTAAACTCATCTTAAGTAAAAAAAAAAAAAAAATATATATATGTATATATATATATATATATATATATATATATAATATGAAATATTGTACAGAATTACTAAGTATTCAAAAGTAATCCAAGCAAGGCAGGCAGTCTGCTTCCAGTCAAAAATCCTTTATTAAGTACACAGACAACTGATCCAAGTAAAACAAAATGAACAGAGTAATAGTTTCCTCACACGCTTTCTAAATATATATATATATATATATATATATATATATATATATATATATATATATATCTATATATCTATATATATATATATATATATATATATATATATATATATATATATATATATATATATATATATATATATATATATATATATATTTATCAGGTAATGGAGTGGTTTATTGTGTTGTAAAACAAAGTGTTATTGCTACACATGTTAAATTCACATCCCTTCCCACATCAGTGTGACATTCAAGCTGGTCCTGCCCTGCTTAGTAGCTGTCATAATAATATAACCCTTATGTACTTTAAGTACAATTTATAATGATGTGGTACCTCTTATTTAACCAGATTATTAAGTAGATTGTAAAGTCTGTGAATTTATCCAAGCCAATATACTACATGGCTGGAAATATATCAGCCTTAGTCCATTTGGCAATCAAAAAAAATATATAAATATATGCATATACACTTTGCATGTAAAAAATCAGTTGTAAAAATCATATTCTATTTTCATAACCTATTGTTAACAAAGATCACTTTCGTCCTTCTAGACTTCTTCCGGTCTGGTGTACATGAACCCTAAAAACTATCTATAAAAATATATAATTGTATAATTAGTATTATTAACCAAATCAAGCTGCTGTAAACACCAATAACTAGTCCACCAGGTAAAATGAGAAGAGATTTATTAAATCCACAAATAGATGAGCGCTTTCGTCATACAGACTTCAACAGATCTACTGTATTATTATTACACATCATTTTGAATAAAGTGGAAAAAAAACAGAAAAAGAAAAACTAATAAGAAAAAAATGTATGATGATGGAAACAAAATATACACTTAAATTATAACTGATTTAAAATGGTATTTAAAACCAACTGGTAGAATACAACAAAATAAAATAAAATTAGTCATGTAAACAATGTGACAATTTTCTAAGTTACAGTGCACTTTTAATTGAGCAGTAATAGTTTATTCCAGGCTTCTTAAAAGAGTTCAGCTTTAATTGCCACATGAGTTCATTTTCTCCATCGCTAGTCTGTGTACTTAATAAAGGATTTTCAATTGGAAACAGACTGCCTGCCTTGCTTGGATTATTTTCGAACACTTAGTAATTCTGTACAATTATATACTTTTTATTTATTTATTTTTTTTACTTAAGACGAGTTTAAGTTTGCTACTTCTACTACTACTGTCTGATCTGATTACTATACAGTGATTAACTAGATATATATGGACTGAAAATTTTCCACACAGAGAAGTTTCAAACACTGTTTTGTTTTTGGACCCACTACATGTTTGTGGGCTGTTTTGAGACTTCGGGGATACCACGGAGATTACTTGATAATTACAAAATAAATACCAAACATGAAAAGTGCATAGCTGTGATCCCCTGGTATTCCACTGGTTACAACTTTATATTCAGTAAGGGTACCAGCAATGTTCACAACCTGGCATCTTTTGTATTGCCAATTTGCAATTCAGTAGATAATGCAGTGGTTTGCATTAAGTTTATTGATGGAGAATAGTGTCAAATCCTTTGTCCAGTTCAAGATAGGCAGTGTGCAATGAGTGACCACTGTCCACAGCCAATGTAATATTTTCAAAGAAGTTTACTAGCTTCAGCAGACAAGAATTGCCATTCACAAAACCAAACTGATCGGGGTTTTACATCTGTTAAGCTGCCTATTTCTACAGAAATGAGTTCTGCTATAACATGTTCTATGGTTTTGCATATAAGGCTGCTAGAGACTGATGGGCCTATAATTACCTAGGGTGGCATAAGGTATCAGCCTTGTAAAGTGGAGTCACAATGGTTGTTTTCCAGATATCAGGCACAAACCTGTGGATATGCTGAGGTTAAACATTTTAAGTAGAGGGTCAGATGTTGCATACTTTACACTGTTGAGAATGCAGACTGGTTTGCTGTTTGGTTCCAATGAAGTACTATTTTAACCTTTTATAGGGATTCTAAGAATAGTTTCAATGTGACTTCAGGGGAACTACATTTTCAGAGATACTGGGGACAGCAATATGTGTAAATAGGGCAAGATTACCACTAAATTTGTCTGCTAATATATTGGCTACATCCATGTGATTGGAATGTGTGATATTATTATAGATAGCTCAGTGCATTGTTAGACATTATACAACTCCCCCCCATCAATATTCAAAAACGTGCATGCTGATTGGTCAGCGTGCATGTTGTAAATCAGAGTTATAGTAATGGAAAAAGGTCCGGTCGTCCGGACTTTTTTCCATTACTATAACTCTTTTTTTCTCACTGTCTCGCTATGTTAAACTCCTTTAACATAGCGAAAACAGTTTGTAAAAAGCAACAAAGATCTTGTTTTCTCCATTGCTTTTTTCAAAACTGTCTCGCTATGTTAAATGGGTTTAACATACAGAGACAGCTTTAAAAAAAGCAACGGAAATTCTCTGTTGCTTTTTTTTTAAGCTGTCTCGCTATGTTAAACCCATTTAACATAGTGAAAACAGTTTGTGAAAAGCAACAGAGATCTTGTTTTCTCCGTTGCTTTTGCTCACAGTTCTGATGTACTGCATAGGCATACGCATGCGCAGTACATCAGAACTGCCGCAGAATACCAGACAGCTGCAGAAGGGCAGCAAGGAGGTATTATACAATGCCATTATTTAAGAAAAGTAATTTTTTTTTCTTAAATAATGTCATTAATATAATAACCCACTTCTGGGTGTGGGTAATGCTGGATTTACCCACGGTTGGCTTTGTTTGGCCACTCGAGTTTCGCCCTCGTGACCAAACCACGCCAACCGTGGGTAAATCCAGCATTACCCAACCCAGGCGTGGGTTATTGCTATATTATTCTTTAACTTCCTGACATTGCTGTTTTCTTTGGCACCTTTAGCATCCTTAAGCTCATGTTATGCTTTATGTTTTTTAATTGTACTATTAAGCTCCTTAAAGACATGCTTCAGTGAGGTCCTGAGATAAACGGATATGGGATGTCTTACAACTTATTATTATTTTCCTTATTTTGTTATGCTGTTTGTTGATATGGGAGTTACACCAGAGAGGTTTGTTCCTTAATTTACCATTCTATATATGGTGGCCAGATACTGACTTTTCCATTTAGTTGTTTAGGTGCTGGTAAAAGTTGGAGTTGAGAATCCATCTGGATGGGACAGAGACAGGGGTCTGTTTGCACCACTGATGATCTGTGTTCAGGAATGAACTTGTGCCACCTGTGGGGTTGGCCTACTCTCCTATCCCAGGGGAAGGGTTAGGGAGAACCTGAAGCCTGTGCAGTCTCTTGTGGAAACCTTCACAGGACATCTCAAGATAGTACAAGGGTGTAGCAATGGCATCCTAATGTCCACATCTATAAACACTGACCAGTCACCAGAAGAATGATGTCTCACTGGCTTTGTGTTCACTGTAGTAATAATAGGTATGACAAAAATGACTTATGATTAGATTTAATGAGTGATGAGGAGATGCATGGTTGGCTACAGGTAGGGGCTAGATTAGTAAGGACCATGTCAAAAAGATTAGTGGCTCTAGTGGGCTAGGGATTAGATTAGTGAGGACCATGTCAAGAATATTAGTGGCTCTACTGGGTTAGGGACTAGGTTAGTAAGTGCCAGGTCAAGAATGTTAGCGCCAATAGTGGGTAGTTCACAACTTGCACCAGTACATTTGTATTAACAAAGTTTAGGAAATTATGAAAATATCCATTTTATAAGTACAAGCATGTCAATTAATGCATAGATAATTAAAGTCCTCCTAGCAAGAAGGCATTTGGTCTGATATTTAACCCCTCATTTGGGGTTAAGGTAATTTCTGTGATCTCTGGGGACACTAATGGGATCTGTAGCTAACAATGACGCAACAGATGGAACTGATTACAATGATTTGGATCTATATAAGCCTCACGTTAGGGTTGTCGGTAATTTAGGAGATGATTGTGTAGCTGACAAATACAGATTCTCCCCTATGATCACCCAAGGGCCAGAACGTGTGATAGTTGCTAAACCCTGTTATAAAAAGAGTGCTGTCACTACACTGGAACACTGTCTTATTAGCTGAACAATTCTGAATGTGTTTAAGTTACAGGAATGCTTAGAGTTCATTCATCTTTCTGTTTCGACTTCTATATATGTAGTACCACCATGATGTTGTCCAAATTTGGTAGCAATACCCAATAGTAGGCAAGATGGGAACAGCAAAGGTTTAGCCAGAATGCAGAAGCCCTGGTATGAGAGGTATAACCTATCTCTGACCAGACAGGAAGTCTTACCTACCATCTCATCTCAGGTCAACACATACTGGAACTCCCATAGAATGGTACCTACTACTTAGCCAGTTGTTAAAGATAATTATCTTGTCTTGGTCTCAAGGTATCATTTTGGTGAAAGCAATATTCTACCCAAGATCAGTGTCTTTCCTCCCTATAACACATACATAGCAAGTTCAATAAAGTCTATCTGCTTGTCTCTCTGGGTGCAGCACCTCAGGTCATTCACTGCTAGTGGTGTGTTGTGATTGGTATGGTGTTTTGGAGGTATGATACTTACTGACAGTAGGTTGATGTGAGTGGTTTGCCTCCATGTTTCTAAAATATTTACATCTTATGCAGGTTGTACTATCAATTGGTAGAGGTCATGAAAGGTTGGTAAACATAAGGCAGTTATTACACCAACTTAGAAGACATAATGAGATCATACTGCCCACAGGTGGGGTGACAGCAGACTATTGTGCCATGCTGCCAAAGGGTGGGAGACTAGAGCTCATCACAGTACTCAAGGCTGCCAAAGGGTGAGAGACTAGAGCTCATCACAGTACTCAAGGCTGCCAAAGGGTGGGAGACTAGAGCTCATAACAGTACTCACGGCTGCCAAAGGGTGGGAGACTAGAGCTCATCACAGTACTCAAGGCTGCCAAAGGGTGAGAGACTAGAGCTCATCACAGTACCCAAGGGTTGGAGGGAGACACTGAAATTTTCTTGTACAGTACGTAACCTAGCAGTACTTAAATAAAAGACAGAATTAGGCCTACCAATAATGCCGAATAGTGGTGTTTTAACTATTAGCTACTATTTGGCTACTAGTGTTGGTCTTACCTGAGCTTCATGCAGTTTGGAATCAATGACCTTTGCACCTTTTCTCACCAGAAGCAAAATAGTAGCACTAATCTCAAGCCAGTTTCTAAAAAGCTTGTCACAAGGTCTTCTGCAATTAGTAGTATTTTCTCTGATGTTGATAGGGTCAGTACACTCGTTAGAATCTTCTCTTCGAAAATGTCTTTGACAGGAAGTGATGCAGCTCAATACAACAGATTCAACCTTCACAAAGCTTTAAATAATTAAATCGGAAGAAGTTTCCACTAAAATGGTAACCAGACCAATCAGGGAAACCCCTTCCCCCCTCAATATTCAATCACAAACAATAAGGAATCAATGTCTCTCTGTTCATTCTCTCACCAGGAGCAAAGTAGTAGCACTAGTTCTGAAGTGGATCCTAAGAAGCAGTTCTAAGGCTTTCCAATGATTGGTAATCTATAAGAAGGCAAGGAAATAATGTAATTTGTCTCATTCTCTCACAAAGAGTAAAACAGAAGTACTACTCCCACTCTGATTGATAAGAAGCAGTTTGTAGGCACTCCAGTGATCAGTAGTCTTGCCCCAGATGTTTGTATATCAATGTGCAGTAAATGGGTAGGAAGATATCAAAGTGAGGGTAACATGAGCTTTAACAGCTTTTGGGGACAGCTTTCCTGGCTTACTGATTACTAGTATGAGCTGAAGAGGTGAGACTGGGCAGTTCTTCTAAAGTCAAATTTACAGTGGAGGTGCGCAACTCAAGAGCCAGTTATTTTAAATATACTAGAAAAAAACAAAAAGTAGAAACCGGTGACCAAACAAAGCTTTATTAATAAAACTAATGCTTTTGTCTATTGAATGTAGACTTCATTAGATAAAAGAACAGCTACATTAATGCATTTTTAAATACCCGCCAATCACATGACCAATAGCAGGAAGAGGAAAATTTAAAGAGACCAAGACATAAAAAAAGTCACATGTAATATATCCACAGCATTTATGAATAATAATAATAAAACACATGCATTTAAACACCTTTTCACCTTTCATAAAATATAATCTTCAACAAACTAGAAATGCTAACAGAATCATTTAAGACTCTGGGAAACTGTGGCACTCAAAAATATTTGCCAGCAAAGTTCTCTATGTTCCAATAATAGAAGAAGAAATAAGATCAACAGGACCTGTTCAAACTACAAATAAATCATCCAAAAGGGACCTTTTTACCCATCGGCAAAACAGAGAGAAAATTTAAGCAAAGAATGTATGAACATATTTATGATATGAAGAGGCATAAAAGCACTAATACCCTATACAAGCATCAGGTTAAGTGCCACCATCATGACTTTCTATTTTCTATTTTGGAAAAGGTAAATGTAAATCCGAGGGGTGGTTCATAGTCTATCTTGTTGGAGCAAAGAGAACTTTGGTGGCAAATATTTTTGAATGTCATGGTTTCCCCAGGTCTTAATGATTCTGTTAGCATTTCTAGTTTGTTGAAGATGACATTTTATGATAGGTGAAAAACTAAATGTATGCGTTTTATTATTGTTATTTGTAAATGTTGTGTGTATATTACTTTTTTTATATACTAATATTTTATTTTTTAATATCATGTGATGTTTTTTACGTCTTGGTCTCTTTCAATTTTTTCTTCCTGCTATTGGTCATGTGGTTGGCAGGTATTTAAAAATGCATTAATACAGTTGTTTTTTTATCTGATGAAGTCTACATTCGATAGACAAAAGTGCGTATTTTATTAATAAAGCTGTGATTGCTCGCTGGTTTCTACTTTTTGTTTTTCCTAGTTGGTTTAGTTTTCGCTTTTATTTTAAATATACAATGGACTGAGTGGGTAAGTATGAAAAGACATGAGTCAAAGATCAGAAGCAGAGCAAGTTACTGGTCCCAGTGATTAAACCTTTTCCTGCTTCTCTTATCTTAAATAAGAAATCTTACTACTCAGGTCCTCCCACAAATCAGTTAAATTTAATTCCGTTGCAATCAGTGAATAGAAAACAAACTTTTGCTAGCTGACCCTAATCAAAACTTTTAAAACTCTAAGAAAAAACAACTTTTAAGAAAAACAAAAAAATTTAAATCAGCAATCTGCAATAAAATAAGACTAAAAAATCAAGAAACAATGGAAGTATGTTATCCTTAAATGAAGAAATCCAAAATAACCGCACAACTGCAGCAGTCTCAGAGCAGTTGTAACTCCCAGTGACTACGGCATTTGCAATGTTACTGTAATTCTCTTTGCTCTTTGCACTGTGTGGTCCACCTTGATTTGGAAAGTAGGGAAGTAGCATTGGGAAGAGTCTCATTACTAAACATAATCTTCATTTTAGGTTGTCACTCCTATTAGTTTTACTACCCAGTACTGAGCATCATTATTGTTGCAGTCTGTGGAACATAATTTGTTACACACTGGTGCTTATAATGGGCCAGCTCCTGCAGATGATCCTAATTCACTACTCACAGTATTGTGGGCACTCTGGATACTGTCGGTCCAGCTTTTGTCAACCCAAGGCCTATTTTTAATGTGATCCATAGCCTGACTCTGAGCTTCACACAATCCATAGACTGAAACAGGGGTTAGACTGCAAATACTGGAAAATGTGCTGCTTATTGCACAAAACTGAACTTCTGTCAGTCTTTTTATCTGTCTTTGAGTTTTCTGCTATACAACATCAGTCAGCTGCTGATGTCCTGAATTTTTGCTGAGTTGATTTTCATCATGAAGACTGCAAGAAGGTTATGAAAGCTTTCAGTTTTGTACTCTTAACTACTGTGAGACAGATCTTAGTATCTTAGTTCAGCCAGGCTAGTAAAATCTTTATTACTTCCCTTGGCTCACCTATTTTTTTCATATCGTCCACTCCTCGATGATATTGTGTTTCTTCTAGCTTTTAATAAAAGTGGGCTGCATTAGTTTAACCTTAAAAAAATCATTAAATCAGAACAGTGGTGGCACAGTGCTGTACAAATTAGCATTGCCAACTCAATGTGCTGATTTTCTAGTCTGGATCTCGATGGAGGTTCTTTCTGTACAGAGTTTACATGTCCTTTCTGTATCTGCATTTTTTGTTTTGTTTTGTTTTTTGTTTTTTGTCAGACAACTTAGTTTTCTTCCACTTTCCAAACCCATACCATAGGTGAGCATGTCATCCTCCACCTGTCAAAAGTGTTCATGTGATACTTGACTGGAACACATACAGTCTAAAGGGATGTATAAAAATGTGGAGAAAATCACACAATAATCCTCACATTACATGGAGGGGATGATTGATAGATGAATAGGAGAAAGTAAGACAGAAGATTAGCAGTTCAGATTCAGTTCAGGATGCAGTACAACTGACTTGATGTTTTTTGTTTTATTTTGTTTTAGTGAGACAAATAAAAAAGTCAGAAGTTAGGAAATTCTCCCACAGGGCATTCCTAGACTTGTTGAAAGCATATGCCATAGTCCCAAGAAAGCTGATTTTTTTAAACAAAAACATTGAATATTATTTTCTTAATAAAACAAAAGGTAAGAATTAAAACATTGCATAAAACTGATTCAATAGAGGATTTAACATATAAGTGAAGAGCGTTATCCCCCAAATTATTCATTTCCCTCATCAAATATTTACATTGCAACAAACAAACATACATTAAATTTTGTTACCTAACAAATTTCTTCTGAGCCTACAATATACTCTATTAAAGAGAATAACTAAATACTGTGTTATCCCACCTGCTGCTCTAAATAACCAGTACATGAAAATGCAACTGTACTAATCAAATTCAATATAATTAGCTTGTTCAAAGGTTTGTACCTTAAACTCGGTCAGCTATAACAGTAACTGGTGTTTCCAGTTCATAAGTAAAGATTTCCACTTTTTAGAAAACACTCCTATTAGGGCTGCTGTTAACTGCACAATCCATGTACTTACTGTACATGTCATATCCACCTTATATCTGACAACTCCCAGTAATCAAAATAGTGGTTCAGTAACATCCAGTAAACATACTCTAGTAGCCACGCTTTCCACTAATATTGTCTCAACCTATCTGGATTTAAAAATATCACAATCCCAAACCATATGTAGGTACTCTGCCAACCCAGGCTTGCATCTCCAGCATCTAACTGACGTTGCCCAAATCCTTATGTATGCCTGCTCTGGGAATTAAATGCAACCTTTATATGAATTTCATAGTCATGAAGCTGGATATAATGGCATTCTAGCATTGGAAGTCTGAGCCAGAATCCCTCTCCAGTAAGCCTCAGTAAAAGAGGGATTAAGATCCCCTCCCATCTCCTTTTGAGGTCTTCCAGATTTCCTTTTTTCCCCAAAAAATTTTGTACATGGTTTTCATGAGCAGTCTCTGCCTAAAATGCCCTTTTAAGGGTATCATGCAGTTCATTATTCATTAATGATGAAATTTGAAGATTTTGTCACCATTTTTAATGTTATTCCCATTGAAGGTAACAAGCTGGCCACCTCATTGGAGGTCAACAGTCTATCACTTCCCGGACTTATCCAGTCTTTAAAAAGTACTATTCCTTCTATCACCCAGTTCTGCTAGTGTATAGGATGATTACCAGTCTTAACCCACTTTATTCCCCATATCTAATATCCCATCCACATACAGTCTGGAGATAATAAAGAAAGCTGATTTTGCAGCCCTGTGGTGGTTCAAAGTCCCAGAGACAGACAGAATTAGTGGTGGCTACATATAATCACCCAGTGACAGAAGTAAAAACAGTGTTTGGACTCACAGAGGGGTTCTCAGTAAAAGTCAGTGTGCATTCATTTAATTTCAAAATGCATATATCTGTTTTAATTTTTTTTTAGTTTGAGTAGTGAAAAGCAAACAGTTTTATAGTAATATTTTACAAATAGTTTAATATATTTGTTATTTTTTTAACATGTTACATTTGTTTTTCAGTGTGCTTAATTAAACATTTATGAATAAGGCATTTGATTGGTTGGACTAAATTATAAAGGAAGTGTTTTTTTGATTGTGTAATTACTCTGATGAAGTTCAAATGACTTAGAAGATATGAAAGAGCTTAGTATGTTTTTGCATTTGGCTATCGATGCAATAAAGTTGAGCAAAAGAGATTGCATTGGAATTTCCTGTGTTCGTTATTCTGTCTGTGGACATTGGTATTTTGTGGTTCCTTATGACAGAAGAATGCCAAAGAAGCTGAAGAGTAAGATGTATAAAATTGTGGTGTGACCAGTACTTCCACATGGTACAGAGACCTGAGCAGCTAAGGGAGCTTGAGGTGATGGAGATGAAGTGTCCAAGATGAGAAGTAGGATGCATACTGTAGGACAAATTCAGAAATTATAGAATCAGAGTAGAAGTCAAAGTAGGCCTTGATGCAAAGTTCAATCGGAACATATTTTGTTGGTATGGTCATGTGGCAGGAAAGCAGAAGACAATTTTGGGAGAAACAGGAAGAAGGCATTATGAGACAAAGATGTCCAGCCAAAGGATGGATGAATTGAAGAGATCTTTGAGAGACACGCATGACCAACAATGAAGGTATGAGTGTGACTCTGAATCAAGAGATGTGGTGAAAGTTGACACCGCAACCCCATGCAGAAATGAATTAATAGGGTACCACCGGAAGAATAAATGAATTTGGACACATTGAAAATTACTGCCTAGTGTATAACCTTTTTCTTTATAGATAGATGGATGGTGCAGTGGTGCAGCGGTAGCATTGTAGCCTCACCGCAAGAAGTTCTCTGGTTTGATCCTCGGCTGGGGTGCCTTCTGTGCGGAGTCTGCATGTCCTCTCTCTGTTTGTGTGGATTTCCTCTGGGTGCTCTGGTTTCCTCCCACGTTCAAAGACATGCATCTGGAGCATTTCTCCCCAGGCCTCTGCTGAAAACTGGCTTTGTTCCAAGTCGGACTTTCCTGATTAACAAATGTTAAATAAAAATAAATAAAAAACACAGTGGGTATTAAGAAGGTATTGTAATCACACATGTAGTCCTGTTTGACATCATGTGCTATCTTTGACCCATGCCACTCTAATTGTGGATCTAAGTACAACACTGAGACAATCATTATTCATTTTGTAAATGATTTCTTAATGGCAGGAGCTCAGGGCTATATTCCAGCTTTGTCCAATCTGATCACCCAGTGGCTTTGACATGTGGACCATGGTATCACAGTCTGTTCTTTCTGATACCATGCTTGAAGGATTTGCCTTTTACCTTTTGGACCACTCATATGATGTGGTCTCTAAAATAAACCTCAGGTGAATATCTCCTGAAATGCAAGGAGTCACAGTGTACATTGCTGTCACCATTTTTGCTCAATGTGTATATGATACACTTAGAGACATCTTGCAAAAGAGAGGTATTCATTATCAATCATATGCTGTTAACATTCAAGTTTACCTATACTTACTGAGGACCCTATGCCAGGTTTTTCTATCCTAGGAGAATCTCTGGACTCCATCCTTCAATGGATGTCAATAAACTGACTGAGGGTCAAGATTCAGGAAATGCTGTTGCATGCCACTATCAATCCATAACATCTTCCTCACCTTCCACCATACTATAGATTAGTGAGTAAACTAGAATTTGTATCACATGCAAGTAATCCAGGAGAAATACTTGATGACAGACTCACACTGAAGGGACAGGTGTCATATATCTCCAATATATAATGTTGCCATTAAAAAAAAAAAAAAAAAAATATTATCCATTAACTTTTTTCCATCATCAGACTGTGGTGGTGATCCATGTGCTGGTATTACCTTGCTTTAACTACTACAAAGCCTTTTACCTTGGGCCTTCAGACAAGAATGTGATTTAGCTGCAGTTGTTCAAAATTCTTCTGGAGGGCTCCTTGCTGAAGTCCCCTATTCATGGCATATTTTACTATTGTTTTGGAAGCTGCATTAGTTGCCATTTGTGCCAGTTGTGTTGTTAATATTCTAGTCCTGATGTATTGGTCTCTAAATGACCTGGACCATGCTTATTTAAAAGAACTGCCGCTGACCTAAACCCCAGCAAGGTATGTTAGGCCATTCAGGAGAACGGCTATTGGCTGTTTCAAGGATCTGCCTTGAAACACCTGCCAGGCTGTTTTTTTGTTTATCATACCTTCATCCTCTGGCAGTATTTTTCCTATTATATGTGTGGGACCAGGGGTCTCATCCGAGATGTCCCTAAAGTATTATTTGTCTATGAGGGTATTTTTATATCTGCTTAAGGGTTGTGATTTTGTTTTTCCATTTGTTTAATTTATTTTTTTGTTTTTATTCTTTTGTGACTGATTTTTACTGTATTTATATTGTAGATTTGCCATATTACTCTGTTGTGATGTTGTTTTAAACTGTAAGATATTCAGCTTTTAAGCATTTAAATGCTCAGGTAAATTGCCTGTCTTGTCTCTCCACTTTGAATGATGGAATGCTTTAATCTAGCTCAGACACACTGAAATATAACAAATCCCTCATCCTGACAGTGATACAGGTCATACTGTAGCATCTTTAATGCCGAAATATAATGAAGGCTCCAACCTCTTTCACTTCTGCCTTCAGTTAGTCTGCTGTTTCTTTAACATTGCACACTACTCTATCTCCACATTTTCTACAACTTCTCATACAATCCTTTCCTGATATATACTACCCCACCCTTCTATCCTTTATTACTCAATTGTTCATAAGTAACCAATATCCAAGGATTATGATGTAACATGTTCTCTTCTTATAGGCTTGTGTCTGAGTTATCCAAACCATTTTAGCTTGTATATCTGCTATTGGCACTTCTAGTTTGTCAATTTTTCAGCCTATATTTTTAGAACAGCTACACACTCTTGTGACCCTACTAACTTTACATGCCTACTTCTGCTGGGCTTCCCAAAATATCAGGGTCCTTTATCTTGTTCCTGCTCTGGTTGCTACAGTCTAATTTATCTCTTATCCTCTATGTGTCCCTCATTTCATTACCATCCCTGATATTTATTTTTGCCTGCTTCATTGCCTTTTGTTCTCTTTTTCCTGCCTTTATTGTTATTACACCTCTCTGTGTTCACTCCTTGTTGCTTTCTGGCCTTCATGTTGCTTTCCACAACAGAGTTATGTTTTTCTTATCCTCAATACTTAGGCCTCTTTACTTACCTACTGACTTCTTCCATTTCCTCTACCCCATTATCCTTACTGATTGCTCTCTAACTTCCTCTTCTTCATGCCTTTATTGTTATTACACCTCTCTGTGTTCACTCCTTGTTGCTTTCTGGCCTTCATGTTGCTTTCCACAACAGAGTTATGTTTTTCTTATCCTCAGTACTTAGGCCTCTTTACTTATCTACTGACTTCTTCCATTTACTCTACCCCATTATCCTTACTGATTGCTCTCTAACTTCCTCTTCTTCCTGCCTTTATTGTTATTACACCTCTCTGTGTTCACTCCTTGTTGCTTTCTGGCCTTCATGTTGCTTTCCACAACAGAGTTATGTTTTTCTTATCCTCAATACTTAGGCCTCTTTACTTACCTACTGACTTCTTCCATTTACTCTACCCCATTATCCTTACTGATTGCTCTCTAACTTCCTCTTCTTCCTGCCATTATTGCTTCTATATGGCATCACTCCAATTCTCTCCTCTTCCATCTCCATTTAAAGGTAGAATTGTCAGGATATACATTATCATTATTTCATTAATTCCTGACCAACGTTCTGATCTTTTAATGTGAAGTGATTAATCTGTCCCCCTTCTTTCATCAGTCTCCTGTAAATGGGATTCCCAGTTTTGTCTGAAGTGATGTTTCTTTCATCTTTTTGATTGTCTTACCTTTTCCACAAATACTTTACTGCTTCAGACATTCATATCCCTTTTCTTTTGCATTTCCTTCATGTGAGGCTACTATGTATGTCAGCTAACTTGTATGGATTCCCCCACTGTACATGTCACCTGATCATGATATATACCCCCCTTCTCTTCA
>NC_056732.1:95319083-95344083 GCF_019279795.1 Protopterus annectens
TCACAGGTTTATTGTGCCTGCTTATTTGAACTGTTTCTTTCTGCAATTGGTGTGCCTAGTTGCTGTAGCATAGACCAGATTCAAGCCTGCTGAATCTAGCTTTGTTTGTATAACTTGAGGACTGATCCAGGCCATCTTTTTTGGAGAAGGTTCCCCTGCACCCTTGTGGCAGGAATGTGCAGTTAGAACTTGTCTGATTGTAGACTATTGGAACAGGGCTCAGTTTTCAGCTTTTTTCTGGTTAATTGGGTAACTTGTTTAAATCAGTTTGTTCGTTTTCTATTGTTTTATATATATATATATATATATATATATATATATATATATATATATATATACACATATATATACATTGCACTTAATTCATCTGATTTTATTGTATTTGTGTTTCTTCCTACTTTATTACAAGGGACATTGACTACAACTCTGATCTGAGATCTATAACAATAAGTATCCTTTTCTGTGCATTTAAAGTGTTTTTTATTGTATCTGCTTTATTTTCTGAAAAACAAACAAAAAAAAAAAAACAAACAAAAAATATACTTGTTTCCCACCTTTCTAAACTAGTATAATCTAGTTTTCAGGTTAGTGCTGAATTCAGGGCTGTGTTACAAGTCTCTGTGTTTGCCCATACCTTACTTGGATAGAAGGAAATTTCTCTGTTCACCTGTGAGAGAGGAGAGTTTTGAGCAGCCTATCTGTCCCTGGAGGAGTGGTATCAGCCCAGAAATTAGTAGTTTATTGGCCATTTTAGGCTAATTTCTATGTCTTTCATTTCCCTGCTATAAAAAACGCATTTGCCCGGTTTTGCGCGCCGGTTAGGTAGGGTATAATTATTACCGGCTCCACAAAGTCTCCTCTTCAATTTTTCCCTTGGAAGTAGACAAACTTTCAACTTAAGCACTCAAACCATTCATTTCTCAGCCTAGCACTTGCTCAAAACTCATAGCAAGCACTTATAAACCCTAGCACTAGACCCCCACTATACTGTATAGAAGGACAAGGCTCAGTATTCGACCTCACCAGCCAATCAGTAAAACAGCTCACTGTACCTATCCAGGCATGTCCAAAGGGCAGTTTCTGGTGTACTCTCCAGTCCAGCTGGTGAATCTGGGCATTTTGAAGCAATGTTAAACCTGCCTCATGTACAAAGACAGCCCTCTCCTCCTACCACCAAACACTAATACATGTGTGAGATGCAATTATACAGCCAAACTGGAGGCTAAACTCTCTCAACCCAAGACTGGATCAGACAGTCAAGAGGAGAAGGGAAATACTTGCATCACACCACCAGTCTCACATAGACCCATTAAACCAGCACCGGCAAAAAACACACATAAGTACACGAAAATATACTTGGAGGCTCTAAATAAAAATCTGCAAAAGCAACAGAGACCTCCAAAGCAGACATCAATGTAACCTCCACCCCGAACACAAACCATGAAACACATACTTCCCAAAACCAGTGTGCCACGCAATCATAGCCCTTAAGGCAAAATAACATACCCCACACACTAGTAATAGGTGACTCTATAGTCAGGCACACTGATGTCCCACTCACTATGCTGAACAAGGAGAAGGTTACTGTTAGCTGCCTATCGGGTGCCAGGATCAGCCACATAACACAAGCACTCAAGTCATTCCAGAACAAGTACAAATATGACTCTGGCATTGTCCATGTTGGTGTGAATGACGTGAGCCATACCTCCCTGGACTACATGAAAAGAGACATGGAAGAACTCTCTGATCACGTAGCCCAGGCTGGTATGACCCTGACACTGAGTAGCATCCTGCCCTCACCAAGAATGATACCACTGTATACAGAAAAAGTTATCAATTTCAACAATTGGCTAAGTTTCTGGTGTCATTCAAAGGGGATCCAGTGTCTGTCCACCTGGGATGACATGCTCGACAAACCACGCTGCTTCACTAGAGATGGCTTGCACCTGTCACCCTTAGGCTTTCGAATACCGGCCAAGGCTCTTGCCACCCCCATAGTGCCTTTTTTAGGCAAAGCTCAGAAGACAAATCCACCACCGTAAATAGCACAAGTAACAAAAAACTAGTCTAAACCTCAAAATGCACACACTAGAGGCACTCCTCAGTATGGAGAAAATCGATATATGTGCAGTAACAGAAATGTGGTTTAAGGCTCCAGAGAGCACCCCAGCACTACCAGGCTATAACTCATACCATACATTTCGGCCACAGAACCCGGACCGAAATACAAAAGTGGGGGGCGTATCCATATTCATCAAGGATACCCACACTTCCAGGTTAGTGGCACAGCAAGATGCTTGAGAGATCATCCGCGTGCAACTAACAATGGGCAAAACTGCAATTCAAATTGTAGTTTGCTACAGATCACCCACCATGTCCCAGGACCCCCACTCCGCAATTCTGGAAACACTGGGAAACATAAAGGTCCTACCAAACACCCTAATATTGGGTGATTTTAATTACCCAAACATTAACTGGGAGAACTACTCAAGTACTAACTCCCTTGCCCAACATTTCCTAGAATTTATAAACTCAAATGCCCTGGATCAACTGGTCGACACTCCCACCAGAGGTGAAAAATATTGGACCTGGTCATCACCAACATGGGCAACCGGTGTTCCACACCAGAGATCAACCCCTCGCTGGTTAGATCTGACCATAAACAAATCACTCTGGATATCCACATTCTGCCCCCCACCCCTGATCAAGGAAACCACCATGAAAAAACTTTTCAAAAGCAAACTTAACGTTACTTAAGACTGAGGTGGAAAGTTTCAAAGCCCCATTGCTAAAGGATAACGCTGTCCAAGCTGCAAAATCCTTTACTAATGCATTCTACAGACACCTACAAAAATGCATGGCTCATGCTATCCCAAGCAAAACCAAGACTCACTCTTCCAAGAAAAGGAAAACAGTCAGGTGGACCTCTGCCATAAACAAGCTATACAACAGAAGGAGGAAACTAGAAAAGAGCAAAATCCCAAGAAGGGAAGACATCCATAATCAGTATCATCAAGAACTATGATCCCTCATAAAATCATCCAAGGCTAGCTTTGAAAGAAAAATTGCCTAGGACTCCAAAGATAACCACAAGACATTCTTTAGCTATGTCAAGAATTTAAGTGGCAATGCTCAGATCTGCTTGGAGTTAGTGCAAAATGGCACAAAATACACTGAACCGACCGATATCGCCAACATCCTGGCAGACAGGTTCAGTGCAAATTCATCCCCCTCTCACCCCCAAAAGGGCCCATAACCATACCAGAAGAATGTAGAGCCCCTGAAATCACAGACATTCAGGTTAAAACAGCCCTCTCCAAAGCCAAAAACACAGCATCAATGGGACCGGATGGTATCCCAGGCTGCATCCTACATGAGCTCAAAGACGAACTAACCCCTCACCTAAACACACTGTTCAAACTCATCCTCTCCACAGGCTACATACCCATAGAGTGGTACACAGCGACGGTTATTCCATTCCACAAAGGTGGAGCCACAACGGACCCCAGGAACTATCGCCCTATAAGCCTGACTAGCTTGGTCTGCAAGGCTATGGAGCACATCATCATGGAACTCATTAACAGAGACATTCGGAACCTCCAAACACTGGACCCTACCCAGTTCGGCTTTGTTAAGGGCAGATCCTGCCTCCTACACCTGGTGGACTTCTTTGAGTTAGTTACCGAGGCTATAGACAAGGGAAAGGTGGTACACACAGCCTACCTAGACCTCACAAAGGCCTTTGACACCATTCCCCATTCTGGTATTATAGACAAGCTCACCAGCCTGAACATAAACCCCTATATCATAAGATGGGTTGCCAGCTGGCTCCTAGGCAGAACCAACATGGTGAGAGTTATGGGAGCTAGGTCCGACTCTAAACCGGTTATAAGTGACGTTCCCCAGAACTCAGTCCTAGGACCCCACCTGTATGGCATATACTTCTCAGAGGTACAGGCAAGCACATGAGGACTATGGCTGACCAAGTTCACAGACAACTGCAAACTAGGGGCTATAATTGACTCTCCGGGTGACACAGACATCCTCCAAAAGGGTCTCACTGAGACAGATACCTGGTGTCAAAATCATGGCCTCAAGCTAAATGCCAAAAAGTGCATAGTCATCCCCTTCGGAAAAAACAAAGTACCCACAAACTACCACATAGGTGGTAGTCCCCTAAATACGGAAGACGTAATAAGGGATCTGGAACACAAGTAGATAGTAATCTTTGATAATCACATTGCCAAAGTGGTTAGAAAATCCTTCTATGTGGCCCACCTAATCACAAAAGGGTTCGCATCCAGATCAAAAGAGGTCATTGTGCCCCTCTACTCATCACTCATCAGACCCCTCATAGAGTACAACGCCTCATTTGGGATGTACCTTACAAGACACCTGCAACAGCTGGAAAGACCACAGAAGTACCTCACCAAGAGGATCACTGGCCTCAAACAGATGCCCTATGCAGCTCGACTGAAGAAACTCCAGCTGTACTCAGTTGCATGCCGCCTACTCAGAGGTGATCTCTGCCTGACATACAAGGCCATGTCCAACCCAGAATTGATGGACCATAGAGCCATATGCTCTAGGGAACTAAACCTCACCACAACAATAAATAGGGCATGCTGGAAGGATAGATTCCTGTCCCAGAGACTTTCCATGCTTTGGAACAAGATTACAATCTATATTAGGCAGAGCTCTTCACTAACACTCTTCAAGAGAAACCTTGATGAGTGGATGGAAAACGAAAAGTTTACCCCGGGGATTACTTCAGTGGCTCTGCTGGACAGAGGCACACGGAACTAATCTAAGGGGGCAGCGAAAGCCAACACATTCTGGCTAGGCTTATAAATGCCTTCGGGCAGATAGCATAGTACCTACCTATGAACCTATGAACCTATTTGTAAGCCATCCGGTTCCCTATCATCTTCTTTTCATGTACTAAATGCAAAATTATGATTAATTTACACTGCTTTCATCCCTGTTTGGCATTTACATGCCCCTTTTCCTAACTATTATTACTTATGTTTCCCTGACATCCCCTTCCTGTAGCCATACATCTCCAATGCCTTTTGGACATAATACTATATGAAATAGTCCAAATTATTAGCCCCTTCTGCATTCATGCACTCTCCTTCTCATCCAACTTACGCTACATCTTATCCCTTCCAGGTAGTTTATTTACCACCATACAAGATTCTTCTCCATATCCCACTTAATCCAATATCTCACCTCCTCCTCCCTGTTTCCAGTCTTCTTATTCCTAGTAACTTCTGCATATTCCTAACCCACACAGCAACGGCATTACTCTATGCTTCCCATCCTTTCTTCAACTCCTGTGATTGATCATCTCTCCCCCAACTGCTCACCCTTACTTTCTTCTGCCTACTGCATAGCCCTGCCTGATTCTTTAACCTTCCACATTGCTTAGTGAGAGACCAGTTGTTTTACTTCTGTATACATTTCTATACAATCCCCTTATATGCTTATACTTATTAAGCAGCAAATTACCACTGTACACAGAGTCATGAAGCGTATGTACTGCAGCCATCTGTAATAGTAAACATGGGTGTTTAATGAAGGTTGATCTGGAAGGAAGTTAAACTTCCTTATAGTTGTTACATTTTTATATGTATACAGCTTCTGCCTTTGACTTTAAGGTAGAACTGTGTTGTCTAAAGAAAATTCACAGGATAAATACTAGAAATTGAAACTTAAGTATGCAAAACTTAGTTGAAATTGGACTTTCACTGTAAATGTATGATAAAATTCCAGGCAACACCCCTCATCCAAACAGACAAGCTGTGCTAACATAAAAATGCAACAATTTGAAGCATGATGCACTACTACTATTTCAACTTGTATTAAAGGAAATCATCAGAACAGATGAATTAGTTGTAAATCTGTATGGTGATCCATGAGCTACTGTTTCCATGTTTAATAAATGAAAGTATATTTTAAGTATGAATAAATGTTTAAGAAATAAGCACATGTACTAAGCAGGTGTAACAGTAACTGCAATACCTTGCAGAGCAGTATTAGTAGTCATATCAGAAATATTACGGAAAAATGTCATAGACAGGTAAACAACCATACTGTTATGTTTTCTTCAGGTAGCTTATAAGGCGATACAGTACAACTCAGCTCAACAACATAGTAGATGGGTAATATTGACTAAGAGTGCTCGTAAGTATGAATAAAAAAAATTCCATTTAAAAATGAAATCTTAAGTAATAAATGCTTTTTTCTGTCTTTGACTGATTTTGACACCATGACTACAAGAGCATTTATAAGAAAAGGTAATACAACCATGGAAGTGCTTTCAGTACAGTATGACAGCCAAATCCAGAAAGAACAGAACTTTAAACTGCATTACCATTTCTAATTTTAAAACAGCGTATGTCATTAGTAGCAGTAGACCTTAAATGTAAAACCCACCACCATTGCATACATGCACACTGACTGTCCCCATGCATCCATTAGCTTTTCCCAAACATTTTATTTTAGTTGAATAATGACTTAATAAAAGTAAAAAAAAAATTGGAATGATAAATAATGGGCCGGATTCACGAACAGCTAATTTCCACTCTGCTATTGTGTGAGCACCATTGACAGTGCTCTGTTTTGTATTCATTAAATGGATCTACATGTCATGTAGAGCTATTAAACAAAGGTAAATAACAGAATATGCTAATGAAAGCAAAAGCAGCTGAATTATTATAACTAGCCAATCCAAGATGGCAGAGCTAGAAAGTAAACATGTGGAGTTGGTATATTCCTTTACCATGAACTCTAAAACCTATTGGAATACAGTCACCATCACACTTAGAAAAAGAAAAAAACAACGTTATGGGTTGCTGCTGGTCTGTTGCATATGTATGTGCAACTGGCTCATTTCTGTGCTGCTGCTGCTGCAGATATACCTCAACCAAGGAGTAGAAGAGTGATCAGACCCCTTTAACATAATATCGACTGCACAATATTGAAATAGTATAGTGATACAGGGTTGATAGGGAAACACTACAGGAAGTATACAACCTCTGCCACCCCCAACTCAGACCCAGGGGAAATCGAGGAGAACCTATATCAGTGGAAACAAAGGCATATGTAGCAGTAAGGATGTTGTTACTGGTAGATTCCAGAGACCAACAGACGTTATACTATGGGTGTCACAGGCCTCAGCTTCCAAACTATTGCACCAATGTCCTAATGCTATGCTAGAACATGCAAGGGAGCACATATTTTCCCTGCACACCAGAGGAGAGATCAAGAACAATACAGGAATTTTATGCTGTAACACATTTCCCTGAAGCACTGGGGGCCATGGACTGCACTCACATAGAAATAAAAGCCCCACCTGGTGAACAGGAAGGATATATATCAACAGGAAGGTGTTGCAAACAGTCAAATGCCAAGTTTGACTGTATTGCTAGAGGGATCATCCTCAATGTCTGTGTAGGCAACCCAGGCAGTTACCATGACTCGCATGTGTGGAACACCTCACAGCTGTACCCAAGGTTTGCTAGGGGTGATGTTCCACAAGGCCATCCACTGGGTGATGCAGGTTATGCACTGGAACTGTTGCTCATGACACCCATTAGAAATGCATACCCATACACAGAAGAATGGTATAACAAAAACCCATGCTCAAACTAGAAATATGACAGAGCATTAGTTTGGCTTGCTGAAGTCATGGTTCTGCTGTCTAGACACATTAGGGGGTGCTCTGCAGTATGACCCAGGCACCGGTGCAGGAATTTTCACAGTCTGGGTCATGTTGCACAATATCATCTTGAGGAAACAGCTGCAACAGGGACAGCAAGGGCCGGTACCACACATTCCTTAACCACAAGCAGAGGCAGCACCTCCAGAATATGCAGATGAAGATTCTGAGGGAGAACTTGCAGCTGTAGAGATGGCTGGAGATGTAAGTGTGCATAATATGCCCTTACCATAGCTAAGAGGGAAAGGATAGCATATATATTCACCACCTAAGACTCAAAGGTTAGTGCGCACACTCAGCAGCTAAGAGGCAAATGACAGCACACACACTTACACAAATGTATTTATTTGTTCAATTATTTATTTACTTATTTATTGACAATAATTTTATAATCTAAAGTAAAACAAAACATCTGCTTTTTAAATAATTATAACAAATTAATGATAATTTAAAAACATTGGTCAAGAATCAGTACAAGTTATATGACAATCATTTAATATTTATAGAAATTTTAGAGTTTATAGAGAAATCAAAGGTAAGTTAGTCTAATATAAACATAAATTGCAATATCAAGTGAGGAAAAACAGGCTTATGATATATTTAAAAAAAGTCAGGGAAGAGAATTTGATAGAAGTACGGAAGTAAGTAAACACAGGAGAATAAGGAGGTATAAGGAATGAAAAGGTACTTGTTCAGATTTAGAGATATAGTTTATTCTGGTATTGAGGAAGAACAAAGCCAAATTTTACCTAGGAAGTCTTTCAGAGTGGTTTTGAAAGATGGGAGTATATTAACCTGTTGGATACAGGTAAGGAGTTTCAGGCCTTAGCAACCTTGTATGAGTACAGTAATTCCCAACAGATTTGATAGGTTTGCAGACAGACAGAAGTTTTTGGTCACTGGATTACAATGACTGACTGGGAACATAGTTGTGTAGAATGTCTTTTAGTGCTGGACAGGCAGATGGATGCTTGATAATTTTATAAGTGATAAGAAGCTGTGTATATGGTAGTTGATGAGGCAAGTCTAACCAATTTAAACTTTTTAGTTTTATACAGTGTTGGTTTCTGAAAAGGGTACATGCTGCAAATTTAGCAACTTTGTTAAAGCATTGTTCAAGTTTTAATTTTTATGAAGCCTGGAGATCAGTAAGGATGGGAGCACCATGAAGAAGTGTGGGGAGGAGATGAGTGGCAAGTGTAGCTTTAATTGTGCCGGCTCTGTAAACCATCCCTAGTTTTTGATGAGTTTTTATTATGCAATTTTGTACATGCAGGTTGATTGTAAGCTTATCATCAACTACCACTCCTAATAACTTGCTATGAGAGGTGACTTCAGTGGTTGTATTATCAAGAGAGAGAACTTTACATTTTGTTTTGTCTTGAGAGAGGGATTTAGGGGAAAAAAGTAGTAGTTTGGTCTTTTTTGGAACAAGCATGAGTTGTGAGTTACAAAGCCATGTTTCAGTGGCTGTTAAAGCTTCGTAATTTTTTGGAGGTGTACCATGTTGCCAGTTGTGCAAATAAGTAGAAGTATCTGTGTTTTGTATTAGGATGGCCTGTTGTGTGGCTGTACAGAGGGTGTTGTTGAAAATGTTAAAGAGGAGGGGACCAAGGAGAGAGCCTTGTGGTACACCAGTGGTAACTGGTAGGTAAGGAGTGAGCATGGAGTGCCATTTTACTGACTGATACCTCTAGGGCAGGTAGCTTTGAAACTACAGAAGGGTGGGCTGAGAGAGAGACCTAGTGATGACATTTGAAGTAGAAAGTTGCTGTGATAAACTGTGTCAGAGGCTTTAGACAAGTCTAGAAATAAGGAAGAGACTAGCTTGCTGTTATGTCTAGCTTTATGACAGTATCTATACAAGTTAGAAGGACAGTGCTAGTTCTATGGGAAGGACAGAAGCCATGTTATGTAGGGGATAGGAGTTCTTCCTGTAAAAGATAGTCTATCAATTATTTTTGAATACATTTTTCAAGTATTTCAGGGTGGGGAGATACAATTGCTATAGGACTAAAGTTATTAATGTATGTTGAATTTCTTCCTTTATACAGAGGGATATTGTGTGACTTTTTCCAGAGAGAGGTAATGTGGCATTCCTGCACTGACTTATTTATAAGGGTTGAGACAGGACATGCAATTCTATTGGCTGGTATTTTTAGGTACTTGCTTGGATGGTTATCAGCAGAAGAAGAACATGGTTTAAGTTTGTTTTAAGGGTAGTTTTATATAGGATGCGGGCACAAATTTGAAGGTGAGAGTGGATGTGGTAATATGTGGCTGTTGGGCAGGGTTGGGATTAGATATTGAGGAATCCTTGGTTAGAGATTCTATACTATCTATAAAATAAGAGTTGAACTGTATTGCAGTTTCGAGTGGTGAGTTATTGGGAGAGGGTTGTGTTGAATACAAATATTAAAAGAGATACCATCTGATGTCCACAAACTTTACTTACCCATGTAATGGCTGTGTACAGATAGCATCAGACAGAGACAGCCCCAAAGCACATGACTCATAACTACGGTAATGTCAAGGTAATGTGGAACCTTTATTATATGAACAAATGTGTACGAAGATAAACTACCTGCATACTGTTAGTCATAAATGTACTCAATCAGCAAAAAGCAGGAATGCAATATCACTGATTTGAATACATACTTAGTATATTTCTCATTTCTTCCTGGGACACACTTGGCCTGCTGTCCACATCATGCCAACATCAAATCTGTGTGAGCTCTTTGCTGAGTTATCTGAACCTCTGACAGTGGACAGGAAATGCTCATTTTCAGTGAGTGGTGGTTCTGTAGCAGGACCACCCCCCACCGTAGCAATCTGTTATCATGTTACTGCAGCTGCCCTCCTGCATGTCATTGTAATCATATCAGTGGCACAATGCCACATCTAATTATAGTTACTGGCATAGCCGTCCACTGCATTTATGTGAGTGACCACCTGCTTTCATATGCGTCTTCTGGCAGACATATCACCTCTGTCTCTGTCAAGCAAGAAGTGTGCATGCTAGTGTAAGGCTTCAATGATGACCATGTTCTCTGCATCACTGAATGGTGGCTTGCATGAAACAGGTGGTTTGGGACCCATAATCCTGTATGACATGGAACAGAAAAAAACACATTTGTAGCACATACAAAAAGCATTCTCCTCAAACAAAACCAGTGCAACCATCCTCAACATAAAAAAAAATTGAACACGCAATGCTCATTTCAGACTTCATACAGGCTAAAGGAGCCCCTCTCCACCAAAAAAAAAAAAAAACAACATTAATGCATTAATATTACATCCATTCTGTTAACATTTCTGTAATGATAATCACAGTTGTGTAAATGACTTCTGGATGTCAGCGTTGTGAATAATTAGTCAAAAATTCAAAGTCCAACAACCCAGGCAATTTCCATTAGTCTGTTCATTATTTTGGAGGTAGCCATAGAACATCTGAGAAGGTCTTTGGCTAACAAAGTTTGCAGATGACTGCAAACTAGGAGCCATAATCTAAACTCCTAACGATGTGGACAAACTACAAAAGGGCCTCACTGAGACAGATACCTGGTGTCAAAGCCATGGCCTGAAGCTCAATGCCAAAAAGTGTATTGTCATCCCCTTTGGTAAAAACACTGTACCCATGAACTGCCACATAGCTGGTAGTCTACTTAATGCCGGAAATGTGATAAGAGACCTTGGGACACAGGTGGACAGTAGTCTCTCCTTTGATAATCACATCGCCACAGTGGTCAGGAAATCCTTCTACGTGGCTCATCTCATCACAAAAGGATTCTCATCCAGAAAAAAAGAGGTCATTGTTCCCCTCTACTCATCACTCATTAGACCCATTATAGAGTACAACACCCCTTTTGGTATGTACCTCACAAGACATCTACAACAACTGGAAAGACCACAGAAATACCTCACAAAGAGGATTACTGGCCTCAAACAGATGGCCTACGCAGACCGTCTCAAAAAACTACAGCTTTACTCCATCGCATATCGCCTACTCAGGGGTGATCTCTGCCTAACATACAAAGCTATGTCAAACCCAGAGCTGTTGGGCATACTCCACTTAAAGAAATCCCAATCCCTCCGAGCTACACGCTCTAGGGACCTAAACCTTGTCACCACAATAAACAGAACATGCTGGAGGGATAGATTCCTGTCCCAGAGACTTCCCATACTCTGGAACAGACTACCTATCTATGTCAAACAGAGCTCCTCATTAGCACTCTTCAAGAAAAATCTTGATGATTGGATGGGAAATGGGAAATTCACCCCAGGGATCACTTCTGTGGCTCTGCTCGACAGGGGCACAGGAAAATAATTTTCTTGGTTGGCGAAAGCCAGGGTACATTTTTTGGCTAGGCTTATATAGGCCCTAGGGCCAATAGCCTAGTACCTATCTATGAACCTATGAACCTAAGCCTAACACCTCTGCTAGCTACACATGCATAACCCTTTGAAGTTGATAATTAACAGAGTACAGTTGTCTCCAGTAATGGGTAAAATTCCCATCCCATATGATAACACGATACTGTGATGTAACTTGGAAAGCACAGTAAGAACTAACATATGTGCAGTATACCAGCAGTGAATTTTTAAAATTGCATACTTATCAAAATAATTTTTTCTATTGCATATTGAAATACATTCAAAATATGAACATGTAAGCAGTTTATGAAGATGACAAACATACCTTTTGAAATAGTGCAATAATTTGTAGAACAGTCTCCTCCAAGGACCTAGATGTAATGGTCGGTCTCTATCCAATCAGTCTCCCCTCCTTACACTTCCATAGCTACAGTACATCATTATCTTTATATAGTGTAGACTCAGTCCTCTGAGCAATGTAAAGATGCAAATGTGGTGTGCAATCATTAGCATTCCTGAATACTAGATCACTTGGTGTAGGGGATGTAAACATGGTGTAGGTAGCTACATAATTGCACGCACATACTCTAGGACTGCAGGGAGGAGAAATGACAATTGTTAGCTGGCAATAACTTGCCAGTGCTACTGATTGCTGTGACTAAAACAACAAGCAATACTGAACAGACTCTTCTCACTGAAGTGTATGTATCATGCAGATTAGACTTAACATAAAAAGTGTAAGCACCTTGAGAGCTATCAGAACTACCTTACCAACACTGATATCCTTGTACTAACAGCACACTATCCATCCTCTGCTTAAAATCTGTCTGAAATGCTGATCAGCTATATTACATACTGAAACAAAGATGTAAATAAATGACCATGACATTGCATTCATATAGTTAAGCTGTGAATAGAGGAAGATGCTCAGAAAATAAAGAGAAGAGATAGCTGGCAGTGTTGGCAACCTGACATTAATATGGTGTGAGTTATTATGAGCGTGAGGCTTTTGTCAATATTACATTGATCTAAACATGTTCAAGTAATGAGAAAGGAGCATTTCTATGATGCTTTGTTGGTGGCAAAGTGAGATAAGGAACACAACTAAGTGTGTGTTGTTACTGACCTGAGGGCTCAAATTCAGATAGTTTACTGTCTGACACAGTTAATGCATGTTTTCTGAGCATATGATCAGGTTGTAAATCACAAAGATCTGGGAAACTTCATAATCCTGCATTTTCATTGTGAGTCCCTGATAGTTTTTACTACTGACAGTTTTCTTGTGTGTTCCTCATTTGTGTGCATTTTGAAGCAGTGAATGACAGTCCACTGCCCAAGGTACAAAATGAAGCATTTAATTTGGCATGCCATCAGTAGCACATTTCACAGTGGCACAGGTGTGTTTTGCCACATTAAGAGAAGAAAGTCTGCATTACATCTAAGCATTATTGTAGTACATGGGTTAAATGAAATGTTTTTAAAGAAACAGGAAATAGGATGCAGGGTTTCAATCTAGTTTAAAGCCACATGCCACTTGAAATGTTTGCAGCAGATGTGAAAATGCAACTTCTGTGGTATGGAATATAAACTCTTATAAATGTTTTTTTTTTCCTGTGTAATTTGAACAGTGCTTAGCAGAGCACAAATAGGGCTCATGGTTGAAGGGAAGAGTGAACACTCATTTCTGTAATCTTCATTTGAGCAAACAGTTTTGTAACAACTGTGTGGTATTACTAATTAGTGAGTGATGCACATATGCTGCATTCCTGTTTATGTGGGAGAAGCTGTAAATGCAATGACTTTGGCCTCTTAACAAACTTGTTCTGGGGATCAAATCTATACTGTGTGAAGGGAATGTAAAAATTATTACTCCAGATTTATGACTTACTTTCAACAAAATTTCATATGCTTTTTTGCCTGTTCTTTGCCTTGTGCACACGCTCACTAATGAGTGTTGTGCTACCAGGGTTACCTGCTTAATGAAAAAAGTGAACCATTTTGTTTGGACAGCCTTCTGCAGTGCAAATAGGCTTAGCAGCAATGCGCAGATGTCAGCTCTCTGGACAATACTGAACATCCAATTTTCATGCAACTGTTTCTGTGGCACAAGGTGTAAATTCACTCACTTTATAGATAGAACCATGTGAGCCAGAGTTCATTCTAGGTAGCACTTTTTTTTTTACAAAGGGTGTTAGAATGCAGTTTATACAACACTTTGATTATGAAGGTAACACTATATACAAATGATTATCATAATTATGTCTCATTAATGCTTTGTTAAATAATTTTTCTCAGTAGCATATCTCATTAATGATTTAGTTGTAAAGCAAAGTTGAATGTATGTGTGACTGTTTAAGCAGGATAATTATGACAATGAATTTAAAATGTACCTGCATGGTTGTTAGTGGGCAGAACACCGACATTAAAATCATCTTCTCTTGTTACACAGTCCAAATCTGTGTTTAGGACAGTATGTATATATGTATCTTGCCTCACCCTGTATTAATCAGCTTATGAGTCTATCCATCTGACATGTGTTTACAATCAGTAATACTGCCTCCTCCATGGGAATGCATTTCACAGGGCTTCCTAAAATCACACACATACAGGCCTATCTTAAGTATATCTCCATGTATACTGATTGCAGTTTATCTGCAATGAACATGATTAAAAGTTAGTTCTGCTGTAGCACTGACAAATAGTCACCTTCATTGAAATTTGTGCATTATTCCTTCCTTAGATTTGATTCCCACATTGGTTAAATAACTTCTTACAGTGTGTAATTCTAGAAAGTTATGTGCCAAGCCATCTTATTTATCCTCCAAAACAAGATTAACAATTCAAGCCATTAAGCCTGTCAGTGCTGACCATCTGAAAAAGTGTAAATATGTTGAGCATCACACATTGTAAATCTCACTCCCATGTTTCACACCTTCATTGCTGTTTGATAAAATACCTTCCTCTTTGTTTGCAAATACCTGGCTGTGTTTCAATTGCACAAATGCAGTAGGCATGGTAGTGCATGCTTGCACACTAGCTGTTAAACGCGAGGTTGGAATTTGACTTCAATTCAGACAGAGAGTTACTGCTTGATTTCTGCAGGCATGGCAGGCCTGGAGTGGGAGATGATGGTGCTAAATTTAGAGCACAGAGGTTGCATGTTGAGGAATTCAGGATTTTTATGGCACTCCTTGTGAAGCACTACAGCCATAGATTGCTGCAGGGGCACTATACTGGTGACTATACTGGGTATCATATAATACTGAGACTTAGAACAGAGTAGCCAAGGCTGTCGCCAGTGCAACTGACATCCCACACACTAGAGAGAATTGTTCTCACCATTATAGTGACCTGAAACAGTGCAAGAAGGACCTCCTTGGTCAATGGGAGGATGAGTTTAGAACTGCTGACAGCCCTCAATTGTGTAAGTATACTGATCCATGAGTATTAAATGAGATACAATGCAGGACACAGCCAAGACTGTTATTCAGTATGATTTCCTGTCTCTTCTTCTTCTCTGTTGTACAGCTGCTGAAGACATTGCAGCAAACAGGGAGGTGCACCAAAAGAAGTTAACTCACCTCAGAGAGGCATGGCGTACTTATGCTTCAGGTCTTACTGTAATCCTAATAACTATTGTAATTGTATGCAATATTGCAATACTGCAATAAATAGTGATATTTATGATATTCTAGCAGTGCAACTGATTAATGGTACAACCGAGTAAGACCTTCCCATCATACCTGGATGTGGCAAAGGTGTACAGACTGAGTAATCATAACTGTTTATTTTTTTTTGGAATTCATATAATCATGTGATAGGCCAAGGATCTAATTATCTCTCTTTTTGTCTCATCCCACCCCTTCCCTCTCATCTTTTTTTGGTGGGGGGTATTTTATACGCCTTACAAATGTTCTGTTGTCATACATTTCTGCTTACAAAAACTGACATGCAGCACAGAGAAATAGACCTACCACAGAGGTTCAGCCTGCTATCCTTCCAAAGGTTGCAGATCCGACACCCAGCACTTCAGGGTCCCAAGCTATCAGTGCTGCCTCTGCAAATCCTGCTCTATTTGCCCCAACTGCTTCAGGTAGTTCTGCCCAGGTAGCTGGCACACTGGTACCCTCCAAGAGTAGCAGTAGTGGTGGTGGTGATTTTGTCACCTGCCAAAATCTGACAAGGTTGGTGGAGGGTATAATGTAAAGGGGCCTCAGTGACTAAAGTGGCCACATAGAACATGTGTCTTGTCACATTGCCAAGATGATGCCATGTCGAGCAGCAACACAGGAAACTGAGACAGAAGACAGTGATGACAGTTCTGAGGGTAAGGACTAGATTCTCACTGTTCTCAGGCTTGACATGCGTACACCTCCAATGTCTCCTACCTTTCCCCTATCATGTTCCCTAACATTTTGTGTCCATCACCATCTTTGTCTGTGTTATTTGTCCTATATGTCTCTACCTGCTTCCTCACCTAACCTTCCTATCTGGCCCTCACATTCCTAAGCTCCTTCCCCAACATTCCTCTCTCTTTGCAAGTTAAAAAAAGTAAAAAAGTGAGCACCTGTCCCACAGAAAAATAAAGACCCATACATAGCCCTCCACTTCACCTATGTGTCTTCTTTACACACTTGATAGGGTACAATTGGTTCTACAGCATTATTCTGTTGTTGTAATTTACCCTTGTTGTGGCCACAGTCCAAATTCAGCAAATTCTGTCTACAGTTCTACATTTGGGTTGTGAAGAAGTGGATAGCTATGGTTCTCTCCCACTCCCTTCCTGCAAATTCATATGTTCTTTCTTCTGTGTCCTCCCCTCTGCTTGCCCCACCATTTTGTCACTTTACTGTTAACCCCATTTTCACATGTTTAATCTGCTCAAAAAATAGAATCACATATAACACACAGGACCAAAAATGGCCCCATAATAAAGCCTTCACTTTTTTCCCCTCAGTATTTGCACAGACATTGGTATCACACACCAGTCCCAACTGACACTGAATGGCTGTTCATGTCCTATGGTAAAACCTTGTCAGTCATTGCCATCACCTACAGTAGTCTGGTTATCCTTGAGCAAAGGTGCTTAAACATGTTGTGCTATTGGAATACAGAGTAAAGGAAATCATTGCAAACAGTTACGCTAACAGTTCTTTGGCTATTGGATGTAGCCAAGTGAGTATTCTGTATGGGCTGCTGACATAAATCAGTTGTCTAAAGCTTCATTTTTGACCATAGCATCAAGGGTTCGATTTCAAATGTATGCCACACTATTTCTTACTGTGACATTTACTTCTATGATATGTTTCATGACACATATCTTACTTTTTATCTAGTTAAGCATTTGCCACCACATCCATGACCATAAAGAAGATTTAGTAAACCACCTTTACTCCACTCATATCTTCATCAGTCTTTGCTTCTTCATCCCCAGATCCATGAGTTAATGTTACAGATCATGACAAATAAATATTGAAGACATACTATAAAGATATGCATTATTAACTCATAACACCACCCTGCCATATGTATCTTCATATCTGTCTCTATCTTTTTCAACCCTTCTTTCCCGCTCCTTTGTGCTGTTGACTATTTATTTAGCTGATGGATGTAAGCATCATGTTATGGCATTTTCAGACTGACATTACTTTGCTGAAGAATAATTCCTGCACCTTCCATTGACTGAATAGGTTATCACTGTCCCTTCAAAGGTGTGATTTTGACATGCATAAAGTATGACTTCCTTGGTTGTGTGCTGAGATAATGATGAAGTCTGTCAACTTAATTTTTTTACGTTTTGACAACTGTTCATTGTCTGTTTTTTAAGTGTCTTTCCTGTGACTCCATTGCCTATATATCTGTCTAAGCCCTTTCCATTTTATCAGTTGTAATTTCCAGCATTTGTGCGAGGTCTGGCAATGAGCAACTGCAGTATGCAATGCTAAATGGCATTTCAAGGGTTATTGCAAAACATGGTAAGTTTTTGTCTTACGCCTCATTGGACACCCAGTTCCGTTGTGATTTCCATTGAAGCATGTCTGATAGCTGTTAAATATAAAATATTATACCATGATCCCCCCAAAACGTGCACGCTGATTGGCCAGCGTGCCCGTTGTAAATCGAGTTATACTAATGGAAAAAGGTCCGGTCGCCCGGACTTTTTTCCATTACTATAACTCGTTTTTTTTAAACACTGTCTCGCTATGTTAAATGGGTTTAACATAGCGAGACAGCTTTAAAATAAGCAACGGAGATCTCCGTTGCTTATTTTAAAGCTGTCTCGCTATGTTAAACCCATTTAACATAGCGAGGCAGTTAACGGAGAAAGCAAGATCTCCGTTGCTTTTAGTGTCTCGCTATGTTAAATGAGTTTAACATGGCGAGACAGTTTAAAATAAGCAACGGAGATGTCCGTTGCTTATTTTAAAACTGTCTCGCTATGTTAAACTCATTTAACATAGCGAGACACTAAAAGCAACGGAGATCTTGCTTTCTCCGTTGCTTTTGCTACAACTCTGATGTACTGCGCAGGCGCGGTACATCAGAACTGCCGGATGCCAAGACATCTGCGGAAGGGCAGTAAACAGGCATTATACTATGCCATTATTTAAGAAAAGTAACAGTTTCTTTTCTTAAATAATGTCATATAATAGCAATAACCACTTCTGGGTGTGGGTAATGCTAAAGTTAGCCACGGTTGGCTTTGTTTGGATCCTCGGGCGGCGCCCTCGGGACCAAACCACGCCAACCGTGGGTAAATTTAGCATTACCCACACCCAGGCGTGGGTTATTGCTATATTATTTCAGTATGCATTACACAAGTTTGGCAGTCAACATATTCAGAATATACATTCCTATGTATTCATAAAGTCATGATTAAAAAACTCCAGTGGCTCTACTTGACAGAGGCACTGGGAACTGATGTCAGGCGGCATGATGCCAGGGCACTTCTATGGGCTAGGCTTGTAAAGGCTCCATGGCCATTAGCCTAGTACACACCTATAAACCTATGAACCTATCAATTATGATAATCACATTGTGACACTCTTTGTAAAATGATTGGCATGCTGGACTCAGATTCTGCTTTTTTTGTTTAGCTCACTGAGCATACACTTTGTGCCACAGAAAAGGTTAGATTAACAGGTACATTTTCTCAACTAAGTACTGTCCAGTGTGCTGGTGACCACCTATTGCAGCTAAGCCTGTTTGCACTATAAAAGGCTACCTCAGCTAAAGTATTTCTTTCTTTCTGATGTTTGGTCTTTGCCACAATTTGCAGAAATGGGGAAGGCAACCACAACACTTCATTTTTTGAATTGTGCTTTGGCCCTAACATGGAAAGGTATGATACAACATATGTATGCACCATGTTAGGATAAAACAGATCTGTTGTAAATGTAATCAGAATCACATTTCATCTCTGATTCTTATTTGTGCAAAGGTTGGTGTGAAGCACCACTGAACACCACTAAACACTGGTACTTCATACTCTGAGATCAACACATCAAAGTATAATCACATATGTGGTAACACTTTGTCAACATCTGTGCAAATACGTTTCTCAGCATTAGACTTTAGGAAGAGATTTTGTACAAAAATAAGTATTGTTTCTGAATTATATTACTTCATTACATGGAAGCTGCTTCATGTACTTGTATGAAATGCAGTGAACTGTGTGGTTAACTGACCACTTCATTCCGGACAGATTGTTCTGCACTGCAGCACTGACACAAATTATATACAACCACATACAGCCTAGGCACACATACTTCATCATTTATCACTCCTGCATTGGAACATTAAGTATTGTTTGGTAGTGACAGGGCAAACTGCCTGTGTATGAGCAGATACCATAGCTAATATTAGCACCATTCATTAAGGTGTACGTACCATCATCATAACCTGATGATCCATGAATGCTTCATTATCCATTCTGTGTTTCACAAGTGTGTGTCTCATCTACACAACACAGGTACATGTCACTCTCAGTCCTGAAATGTAAATTAATGACAACATAACTGACATAAGTTAGCAATATGTTTGTATAATTGATCATAACATTGCACTTACCCACCATATCAACAAGTATGGATTTGCAGGAAAGCTTTAACATCACAATATGTTCTCTGACACAGAATGTGAAGCTAATCTTATCTACACTGCACTTTCACAGTGGAAAAGTCAGGCTTCCACAGGGGTGCTTGCATTAAGTACCATGACCTCTAGGTAGGGGGTTCTAATCTCACAGCAGTCAACTTGTGTGTGTGTGTCTGGAGTTGTATGAATATGACTACAACTACTTCTGGCCTAAATCAGGTAGTAGTCTGGAGTTAATTTTGCACTACAGGGTGAGTCTACATCACTATCAGACCCTTTTCCCAACATCATCTTCTTGGCAACACAATGCTGATCTCAACTTCTTTAAAGTGTGATCTCACACAAAAGAAGTCAGACATCTGCGGTGGCTTTTGCATTAAGTACTGTGTCCTCTAGATTGCATAGCTAGATAGGGGGCTTCTAATCTAACAGACATCAGCTTGTGTGTATATTTGGAGTGGTGTAAATATGACCTGACCTAGTGCTAGCCTCAATAAAATAGTAGGCTTAAATTAATTTTACACTGCAGAGTGAGTGCACATCAACGTTAGACTCTTCTTCCAACATCATCTTCTCTGCAACACAATGTGATGTCATACTCTATAAAGTGCAATCTCAGATTACAGAAGTCAGACTTCTCTGTGGCACAACACATTGATGAGGTCATCCTTTCCATAACGCACTCTCACACCTTTAAATTCATATGGTGGCACATGCATATAGTTTAGTTGTGTGTTGATTTTGTCCGTCAATAGGTAGGAAGTTTAAATACAACAGTGAGGCTCTTATGACTGTGTGTGTGTGTGTGTGTGTGTGTGTGTGTGTGTGTGTGTGTGTGTGTGTGTGTGTGTGTGTGTGTGTGTGTGTGTGTGTGTGTGTGTGTGTGTGTGTGTGTACTGGAAATAGATGCAGGAGTGTTTTACACCTCTTAGTATTAACAACTTTTACAATTTCACATAGCTGTAGAAGTCATTTTTGCATACACATCTCCCTTGCATGACACAGCTGATGTCATCCTTTCCAAGGTACAGTGTGGCTCACATGCAATCTGACTTCTCCTGCAGCATGTGCACATAATACACTTGTGTGTAGATTGTTTCAGTACATAGGTAGTGAGTTCAGATACAGGCATGACCTTCATTTGTGAGTGTGTTTCTTCCTCTCATTGTCCAGAAGAGGCTACAAATACATATATGAGGTATATCTGTGCATGTGTGCTTGTGCTGTAAAATCACTTTTAGCAGAAACCTGGCAATACATAATGGTGATGTCATCCACTGAAATGTGCAGTGTCACAGTTGTCAAATAAATCTGTAGCTGGGTTTGTGCTTGAGCCAACCGTCATTAGCCTGTGATGTTAGCTATATAGTTCAGATCCCAGTGTCACTGCTTACAGTCAGTGTACATGTTAACAGTATTGTCCCCTACATGTGCTATGTTCATATGCAGATGTTGTTTTCTGCTACAAGAGTTTATTCTACATTTCCTGTGGAAAGGCTGTATTGAGACTGAGCCTGCCATTTGACTGGATTGTCATTCCATAACAGTTGCAGTGAGACACCTCCTTAGGACTGAACACATGTGGCAATGTAATGTATGTTGTTGCATAAGTAAAGCACAGGTTCCAATATGGGATTATATCTGCATTGTACATAATTGTTGTTCTACTGTCACAGTGACAACAGCAGGGGGCTACAGGTATGTTTGGGTATGCCTAGCATCAGACAATGCTGTTTGACATACAGCAATATTCTGAATAAGTAATTAAGGTGTACATATTCCTTGATTCAAACACATGATATAATGCTTTCACGTAACTACACATACGATAAATGGCAATGTAGTTATACCATGGCACATTCATTGATCCCACTATGGTGTTGATTTCATCAATGTTTTGGCAAGTGTTCCAAACCAGCAGTTTTTGACTGTAAGAATTTGTGTCCTTAACTGTTCTGCAGGAAATACATCTCCCACAATTATACTTTCTATGTATAGAGTGGCAGAGGCCTCCCCTATCAATTTTATCAGATATAAATTATGGTCAAATAAAGTACAGCTTATTGAATGACTTCACAAAGGTGGAGTTTGGCAGCTGTGATAACAGGTCCACTGTGGCACTTGCATTTAATAGCTATATTGTTATTTAGAGGAGTTGTACAGCTCGATGTTCAGTTCCAGCACAGGATTCTTTCTATTTGAACATACTGACATCACACAACAGCTATTGCATCACATCAGTCTTATCTAGTGATATGTCACATGAACACATGTGAACATAGCTTTGGCTTTCATGGCAGTTGATATTTGTTCTGCCAATGTCATGGTGAGACTGTTGCTGTAGCATATGCATTGGGTGCTGTGGTGCACACAAGTGTGCTCCAGTTCTTGGGTGGCATGTGTATAAACATACAGAGAAGCCTTCCTTGACCACAAAACATTGATATAGGACCAATTAGAATTTTGTGCACATGAGCATACTCATTTAATTGCATCAGCTTGACATGCTGATATGACATTCATTATCATTTGATTGTGACAATACCCATAGCTATCTCCTGTGGCACATGCTGACAATATACAGCTCTTGAGAATACATTGCATCATAGCGTGGTGTTTGCATCTGTTATCTGCCTGCACAATAGCTGTGTCAGGCAGGAGTGCCTTACTCAAGGGTATTACATATATGTCACACTCTGCTCCCATGTTTTAACATCACAGACACCTACATATGGGATGAATAACCACTACAATATTGAACTGCATAATTCTCTTCAAAGATGATCACCCCCATACATGCGCTGAGCCTATTTCTCTGGTGCACACAGTTAATATAGAGGTCAGTGATAATACTAATAGTATGGGTTTGATTATTGCAAAAGGAAGTTGTGGCTTCTAAGCCATTCCTATTTTCCAACATGCTATATTAATGAAATGCACCCTCTGCTTCTATCCCATAATGCATGCACTGTCCTTGAGAACTGTCCCCTCAACTCAGCATGTTAATGACACTCATATGTCATATAACACTGATGCAATGCTAATTTATGTAACTGTCACATCCTATGATGTCATGTTTGCTTTTATTTACCTATATTTGCTAAGGAAGTATGACCACCATTAATTATAATGACATACATACTGCAAATTTTATTATTACAAAATTGTCTTTGTGACATAAGCACCTTCACATAAATTATCTTACTATAATTTGAACATGTACCCTCCCTTCTATCATATTTCGTATACATCTCTTTGATTTCTGTACACATCATCCTCAGTGCACTTTCCCTGTCTGGTAACTGATCTTTTACAGTTACCCTTGCTGTTTCCCCTGCCCTCTTACTTATTTCTGTATTCATATGTTTGAATTATGTTAATATTACACTCAGTACACTTTCCCTGCCTGCTACAGCTTGCTTCATTTGACATAATGTCATAAAGGTTAAGGTGTTTGCCTCATAGACAAGGGGTACAGGGTTTGATTCTCAACACCAAAAACTGCCTAAGCTTCAAATGACCCGCAAGGGCAGTTAGCCTAGTACATACCTATGAACCTATATGTAGCTTTTCATGCTGTCTTTGCAAGTACCCTTAACTGGCTTGCCCATAGGCCTGTTTGTTAACTGTGTGTGCTCTTGCTGCTCAACACATTTCTCTGGCTGCCAACACTATTGCTGGCCACAAAAACATGCTTGTATTCATGTTAACACGATGAGTAGCATGCATATGTGATTAGCATTGTTGCTAAATGCTGTAACATGTCAACAACATGTAGGCTTCGTGCAAAGCCTACACAATTGCTCATGAATCCCACAGAACATGCATGTGTGAATTTATTGTCTGAATTTCATTTTTGTCCCCCCCCCCTTCTTTCTCTCTCTCTCTTTTTTATTTTAATTATGTATTCCTTTTTTTCCTTCTGTATTTTCTCTCTCCCATTTCTTTTTATTTTTCTTGTTGGCCCAAAATCCTTAATGGCAGCCCAGCCACATGCCATCAAGGTTAGGAAATGTTCACCCTCTGCCTGTTCAGGGGTGTCTTCACAGGATCAGGGTAGGGGCTTTGGCCCTGTAGGCACCTTGTCATGTAGCAGTCTGGCAAGTCTCACCGACCTTGGACTTTTGGACTTGATTGAGGATTTGGTAGATCTTGTAGTAAAGAGATGTCAGCCAGTCCTGGTCTCTCTTCAGCAGGGTGAAGACTCACTATCCCATGTGAGACCAAACACCAGGCCACCAAAGACCCCATGCTTCCTCAGCATTGGGGCCCTTTACTGCAATGATATCTGGCAATGGAAACATTTGAGGTCCTGTAGACCAGAGGATATTATTGGGCTAAACTTCTTATCACCCCTCTTCCTTCCCACATCCTCTCTCCTATATCGTCTTACCTACTACACACTCAAACAATCCTCTTATTAAAAAAACAGTTGAAAAAATGGGTGGGGGGTTCTATCCCCTAACAAAAATATAGCACCCCTCCTTTCCCACCTCTTTGAGCACAACCCTCTCAGTGCTTTTCTTCTGGGTTCCCTTCTTTATCTCTTCCCTTTTTCAATATTCCCTATATCCCTTTTTCATTCTTTAAAGCAAGCAACAGGGTGTCCACACATGGATACCCATATATAAAACATATTAAACCCCTTTATTTTTCTTCAATGTTGATAATCACAGTTGCACTGTCTGCTGCATGCCTTTAGTCTTTCAAGCGTACCTGTGTATGCATACAATCATAAAAAGCCTAAGGTTTTCACATAGTGCTTTGCACATACTTAAAGATTAACCTCAGCTACTTTATGTTTTT
>NC_056732.1:95354083-95521583 GCF_019279795.1 Protopterus annectens
GCGGGATGGTGGGCAATTTTAAGGCAATGGTTTTCCTAAGTCAGTTATTCTCCTTAGGTTAGCATTAAGCAGTAAAGTTCCAAGCTGGAAATAAGCTACCTCCTGTGCTCATAATATAGAGTCTGATTCCTCCCATTTTTATTTACCTACTGTGACCAAATCATCTAAACAGTGTTCCTAATGTCCCTGAAAACGGACAATTTTGTTCAGTAGGCTTTCCTAGTAGCAAATGGATAAAATGAAAACTTTGAACTTTGTCTAAATAATGGATTTTTGCAGTATTTGCAATAAAGTTCCATCATTTTGATAATGTAGTCTTGAAACCGTTAGGTCATTACTTTAAGAATTGTATGAACCAAATTATTTGAGATTTAAAATACAGGACACTCCAGCCTCCTTGTTTAAATTAGTGTTTCTATTCTGAACCCTGCATCCACTATATAATTCATCTGGCTAAATGATTTGAAAATAATTTCCCCCAGGGTATTATGATATGAGGCCACAAGATGTCAATGCTAATATTTTATATGAAACTATTTAAGAGGTAGGAAAGAACAATCCACAGGCTGTTACCTGCAGCTACAATGAAGCATGGATTCAAGAAATCTGAATCATACCTTTGAACTTGTAGACAGTGAAAAACAATACAGTAGAGAGATTATCTGAACGTCGATTATCCAAAACATCAGTTATCCAAACCAGCCTACCAAAGTTTTCGGGCAGGAAATATCGTAAAGTCTGAATATGTAAACATTATATCTATTCACTTGAGCATGTATTTTGAGCTTGTAGCCAACTCGTATGTGAAAAATATTCTTTATTGTCCACTGGAATCACTGAATGGTTGAAAAGTGTATTCTTGCTTGCAAAATAAAACAAGATTTTAGAAGTTTTTTTATCCGGTTCAATTATATGTTTGATTATTCAAACTACCCTAGGTCCCAATTAGTTTGGATTTTGGACAATCGGCTCTCTACTGTATTCTTGAAAAGTAGACTAATTCAGCCAAATACATGGATACCATATTTATAAATTTTCCATACCAAATAGTAAACAATTTCTCAGTAGGAGTGTGTATACAAGTCAGAAACACAGGCTTAAAAAATGAGTGACAAAAATGATGCAAAAATATAAGCGTGTTATAAAAGACGCAACGTGAAATCTATAGACTTTAATGGATTATATTGCCAGAATCTACCTCACAAAGTAATTTGTTCTTTGTTTCTGAAAAACAGAGATGTAACGTGGATCCTGAGCTGTCATTTGGCACCCTGAGCAGTCTGCAAAACTGGTGCCTCTTGTAGCTGTTTGCTACAGTTACTAAATACAATGTACATTGCTGTCTTAGTAACTGTAGCAGGCAGTTTTTACTTTGCCACAGATGCTAAACACATTCATTTAAGAAGCCACAGTAGTACTCCACATTTCACTTATTGGCAACTGCCGATCATGAACCATAACAGCTCAGTTCTGAGCCACGCTACCCCCTTCAACCTGCCCTATTTATGGCATTGTATGGGTTTTCATTCTTTTAATTATTGATGCAATAAATGTCTTGGTGATATGCATGTGGCCTGGTTTTCTATGTACTAAACAGTTTTAAAATTCTCTAGGGTTCATAGATTAGTATAGGCTAACGCTGCTCCTGTGAGCCTAGCCAATTATCCCATGTGAGAATTAAACCATGTACCTTGTGTCTGTTAGGTAAACGCTTTAACCATTACACCAACCTCCCACCCAGACATACCAGCCTATTTGGAAAATTGTGCGAAGGGATAAATCAAGTCTAAAAATAGGAATGTATCTCCAAAATAAGTACAGTTGAGATGTCTGGGATGAATGCAACTGCAGGTGTAGAGTCAACTTTCTATTCCTCATCTGGATATATACTCCTTTAAACTGCTGATCTATGCACATACATACACACACACACACACACACACACACACACACACACGCACACACATATATATATATATATATATATATATATATATATATATATATATATATATATATATATATATATATATATATGATAAAGATAAAAAAAAAAGTGGATACTGCACTAGGATGGATATGTCTGTCCATGTATGCAGGCCTTCAAACTCCTGCAGCTAAATGTCATAACACATTCCTGACATACAACTATTTCTCAAACCTTAGAGTGCAGAACAACAAAGACTTTTGATGAATTGTTCCAGTCCTTTTTGCAGACAGGTAATTTACCCCTATGTGGACAATGATTTTGTGTTTCTTACCATATGTAAGTACAGGAGAGTAAGGGCTCTGAAGTCCTATATCTAAACAGTAAGGTCACAAAGGGTGACAGCACAGGGCATCCACAAGAAAGAATGAACACTAAAAATGAGGAACTGTGTGAATCAGTCCTTACTCTGTGTTTTTAAATAGCTATGTAAGCAATAATGTTATAGTTCTAGAAGGAAAATGTGCATTTTTTCAGATGTCAGACTATGCATCAGATTTAACAAGTAAGAAAGTTTATAAATTTAAAAAAGTAACTCGGTGAGAAAGAAGGAATTGCCTGCTACTTAAGTAGACAAATAAAGACTTCAGGGCAGGAATATGCAAAGGGGAGGGGAGTAATAAAAGCAATAAAGTGACATGATGGGACAGTAACAGCAGACACTGATACAACATTGACACTTAATGGCACTGCCCTATTCATTGACCTAAAGATATTGCATATAAATTTCAGAGGACAGCAATGGCGACCAGAGGAAATATTATAATACACTGGATGTACATCAAGAGTGGGGAATGATACGTTTCTGTGTTTCATTATAGAAAACATGATGGGACTCCTTCTAGAGCACTGGGCACTAAGCAGAAATTAACTCTGTTGAGTGAAACAAAAATGGTACACCATTTGCACTAAGAGTCAGATAGAACAATTTAATGGTATGTAATATGTATAATTTCAAAGAAAACAGAATGAAGGAATATGACAGAAATTTTAAGTACTTGAATCAAACCAGTTATGGCAAGGGAAGCAGCAGAACTTGAAAAGTGTATCATATAAAATACCATATTCTCATCGATTTTATATGAACAAAATGACACACTCTGAAGATTATCCTTAAAACTTATAAGTTTGACTTTAGATATGTCATTCTTCTATATTTCAGCCATTAAAAAAATACTTTTTTGATTTTTATCAGAGCACAGTAAGGATTTAAGATTATTTTAATGAAAAAGAGTATTGCCGGTTGATGAGGGAATTACCTATTTTCCGTGAGTTATAAATTAACTCATAAAATGTTTTTTTGTGAGCACAATCTATTTACTATATTATATTAATAATTTTCCACACATGCTTATGAGTCAAATGAAAAATTAGTCTAGTTGAAGAACAGCGCAACATATTCTGTTGTGCTTAACTATAGGGCTCATTTCAAGTTAGGGTGACATTTGCCCTTAAAAATTTCAGAAAAAAATACATCATCAGTACTATGAGCTATAAGAATCCTCCTAACTCTCCATTTTAATGCCTATCTCATCATCAGTAAATGTTCCAAATAAAATCATCCTTTCCTCAAAACTATGTATGAAATTCTATTGCAGAAAGAAAAGTACAGTCGTATAAGATAAACTTAACAAAACAGTAAATATTCACATGATCACTGCTGCAGTAGCCTTAGCTATCTGGGTTGTATCCTCCCAAGGATATAACAGCTGGCCAGCTTCCAAATCTTCAGGGTGCTTTCCATGTACCCAAATTGTCAGGCAGCTTGTGCTGAGCTGACTAAAAGACAAGTTTGGGTGAAAAGCCAAGCTTTCCTGCCAGCAGACAGCTGGAGACTGACCCCTGAAAGAAAAATGCTAGGAACAATAAATAATAAATGTCCACATCCTAGTAGAAAAACATGCAAAAAAAAAAAAAAAAGAGAGAGAGAGAGAGGCGGTAGGAAGCAGCTACTGAACCAGTGATTATTTGAACATCTACTGTTATAGTAACTTTAACTTTGACAACTGCACTATGTTCATCATATTAATCACTGCTACAGTAGCTTTAGTTATATGGGTAGATTTTCTATTTGTGGCTGGAAGACTGACTGACTATGGGACCCATAGTCAGCTCAAAGGTTAAGCCAAAAATCGTGCCTCTTACCTGGGGAAGACAAGCAACAGTTGCTGGTAAACACTACCAATCCACAAAAGTTACTTTTTTGACATAAAAACACAGTAAAAGCATCTTAAAACAGCTATGGCCCCATAAAACTAAAATAAACACAATTTTTCCACAAAAAATGTTTTCAGTTACTTTACACCACTTTTAAACTGACAGAAAACATAAGCACTCCATTCAAAAGTACATTACAGTGTCGAGACAGTCCATTAAAACACAACACTCCTAGCTTTAAAGTAACTTTCCTGAAGAAGAAAATAATAACACATCAACAAAATTAAGAAAATGAAAGTTTTTTTTCCCACAAAGAGAACTTATTTATCCAGCAAAGGAAAGCACACTCGCTGTTCATCTTTCAAAACCTTAGAGAAGCGTACTCTTTGGCATCAGTAAAGCTCTGAATAGTTTGTGCCCGGTCTTCCCTTTTAGTCAGCTCATCTTGAGCTGCCTGACAGTTTTGGAGCATGGAAGGTACCCTGAAGCTTTAGAAGTTAGACACCTTTTATATCCTTGTCAGGATATAAGCTACAGTATATAGCTTTGGCAACTGCAGCAGTGATCAATATGATGAACATCAAAAGTTCAAAGGTTTAAAGGTGAGATTTACCATTCTGCACCCTATATCATATTGGATATAGTCACAATGTGCACCTCTGGTTATTGCATAAAAGAATGACCAATAAGGAGTTATCAGGGAGTTAACACCCGGCCAGACACATTGTGGGGCCCACAGTTGGAGGATGTATTTCGTATCCAAAATATAAGTATGCATCCAGTAAAAACTAAGCACATTGTGATAAAATCCCTAGCCTGCAGTTTAGCATGCATTACCACAGATTTGGCCCCTTTTCTCAAAAATATGAATAATCTTGAAAATGATTTCTTAACCAGAGGATATGAATCAAACATGTTACATACGATCCTGGATCCCATTAGAGATTCTAAAACTAACAATGTCCTTATGTGGAATAGGCCTTTTGGTAGAATTATGCAGTGAGGCCACCCTAACCCAAAAGAAGAGAAAAGTAAGGACAGTTGCATTCTAACTTACACCTGTGAGGTCAATACAATTAAAGCCATTATTAAGTAAAACTTGGCCATCCTCACTGACAATCAGTAGCTTGTCAGGGTTTTAGGGGAACACCCTACTTTTGTATATAAAAAGAGCAAAAGCATACATAGCTATGTGGAAAAGAAAATTAAGGAACCCCAGGATGACATGAGCACTAAAATATGTGGGCCACCTAACTGTACTTTCTGTGAGTACTTGATGGAGTGTGACTCATTTGAGTGCCCCTATCTTAAAAAATGGTGAAATCTTCAGCAGACGGTAACTGTAATACTGAAAAAGTTGTATATAAGGCCATGTGTAATGACTGCCCTGCATTTGTTGTGGGTAAGACTATGAATAAACTGAAATGGAGGATTTCAGGTCATCTTTCTGACATCAGACGTAAATGCCAGAGGAGCGCCTTATCCAAACATGTATTAGAATACCCCAGACATTCTGGTTTCAAATTTATCATTCTGGACTGTATGGAGATGGATGAGCTTGAAGGGGACGTCAATGATATTTTGGAGAAAAAAGAATTATGCTGGCAGCAAATGCATTCAGAAAACCAGGACTTTACTATTGCTCTATTAAGAGTGTGTTGAATTTACGTACGCTGCCACACAATCAGTTTGTAAAGAAATATGTTTATGTACTAAAGGTACTAAACATAACTAAAAATAATAGAAAATGATGTTTAGAATGTGTATAAATATATATATATATATATATATATATATATATATATATATATATATATATATATGTGTGTGTGTGTGTGTGTGTGTGTGTGTGTGTGTGTATGTTCAGTTACTTTAACCTCAATTCTGATTTGATAAGATTTAGAACACTCCTGCATCATAACAGAGATTTAAATGGTACGATTCAAAACACACTTCTTTTTCATGCCACTATTACCATAACATTTTGGTATAATTCCCCCATTTAGCATACTGGTGCACACTCAAGCACACACATGCACACACCTGCACACTTTTATACGTTACTAGTTTACTTCATCCACTGTTTTCAGCATTTTGTTTTTTTCCTACTGATTTTCATTGTATAAACATTTTTTGGATGGAGTCTGTAAACAAGAAAACATTCATGATGGGTAGTTTTTTTTTCCTCTCTCTCTCTCAACTGCAAAGTACTGACATTTTTCTGAACTGTAAATAACTTAGTTCTTATACACACTAATACATATGGATGGATGCTTACTAGACAGACACACGCACACAAACACACACACACACACACACACACACACACACACACACACACACACACACACACACATATATATATATATATATATATATATATAGTGTTCTAATTAGATAATGTTTATGGTTAGATAGCTTCTTGTATCTATATAGTGAGCTCTTTTAACTTATGTACCTATGTATATGATTTTAGTTCTTGCCACAGACCTGATGAAGGCTTTATTGCATTAGTTAGCCGAAAGCGATTTTAGTTAAAAGTCATTCCCCGGGATTCATGAATCCTCCGTGTAAGACTAAAGTAGTCTTACACGGAAACGCCAGTCTAAGAGTAAGATGGCAGCGCGCCATGCATATTAATGAGGGCGCGCTGCCTCAACTCAAAGGCTAACATGGAGCATGCACGAGTGCAGGGGGCGTGTCGGACTGCTGAGCAGTCCAAAAATCCATGCCCCTGCAAGTCTCTCAATTGGGAAATGTCAACCGACATGAGCGAGTCCGCTCAAATGTGTACATACCCAACACTACACTCCCCCACATTCTAAACCCCAGTACAATTATAAAATGTAAAACTTTTATTTTTTTTTTTTTTATTATTCCCGATATAGCTGCCTGTATTTGCGCATGTTTGCATGGGTTTGCACATTGCTTAGCTACAGTTAGCAGTCAAGACATCAAAGAGGATAATAAGAAACTTATATGCAAATTAAGCAAAATAGCAATAGTGTAGTGGTAGAACCTTCGCATAAAGAGGAGGCATTCCCAGTTCAAGTCCCTCCACTCCCCTTTTTATTTTCTGTTGGAAATCTGTATATGAAAAGAATTCCTGACATTTATCATTGAAATTTTAGTAAAAAGCATTGAAATGGCCTATGTAGTAGTGAACGAATTTTAGATATATATAAGAAAGTGAAATGGTTATGCATACTGATGAATGCATAAGTAACATATCTAAAGCAATGTGAAGCACTGCTAAGCAAAGTTTACCAGTATTAAGCATATTTCAGTATAATTGTTCATAGCTTAGCACTGCTTTAACTAGTGCAATAGCTTTGCATGGAGCTGCGCATCGAGCCAACTAGCGCAAACAGAACATGTTTGCGTGTAGCTGCGCACTGCGCTAACTAGCACAACACCGGACAATGTCGAGCAACATCGAGCAACGTAGAGCAACGTTGGGCAAAGTTGAGCAAAGTCAGCTAAACACAGCCACACCTCCTAGCCGGTCTGGCCAGTAGTAAAATAAAAGGCAATGACAGGCCTCGAACCCGGGATACTGTGCACCATAATCACAGTACTGAACCACTAAGCCATGACAGCTTTTCATATGCATGCACTTTCAACAAACACATACATATCAATAGAAGTTTACCCATTGCTAAGCAGATGTGCTTTCAGCTGAGTTTCCTCAAAACCGGCCAATCACAGACAAGTGCAGGAAATGAGGCATATTTAAGCTCCATAGGGGGAATACTTGCCATAACTGGTTGTAGCTCCCATCTGCTGTGCCACCTTTGGGTGGAAGCACTGCAGGGGATGGGGCCCGTCCCCCCCGTGCAAGTGTGGGCAGAGGAGGGCCTCCTCTCACCCTCCGAACAGTCCAGGCTGTGGTGCATAGGGAGATCCAGCATTCTGTCACTGATCCTCTATGCCAGCTTGAGGCACAAGTGGCGCGACTCACGGGTGAGCCTGCCCCTCCTACGCAGCCCCCAGCACAGCCACCCTTTGGTCTGTGAAGGTGCAGTGGTCACTGTCCATGGGTGGGGATCTCAGTTCCACTGTTGCCATCTGTGGGCTCATGGGCTTGCGGTTTCCAAACATCCTTCCCCGTCAATGTTGTTCACCCCCCACATGTGTCATATTCCACCCCTGTATGCATCTTGTTTGTCCTGTCTGTTTACCTCCCCAACCTACCTCCCCAAATATACCTACATCCCCTACCCCACATTCCACTCTCACCTGGAAAAAGAAAAAAAAAAGGGCAATCTGCTCCAAAAAAAATTACGCCCCATACATAGCTGCCCATTTTGCACACATCTGCTGGACATATAAAATGTAATTTAATTGTCAGTACAACATACTTTGTTGTCCTCACCCCTCTCTCAGGGGTGGAAGGTTTCATATTTCCCTCCAAAATGATTGCATATGCACAGCTGTTGCTGTAAAAGAAATGGGCAGCTATGGTCCTTCCCTACACCCGTCCTGCACATCCCGAGCTGTTTTCCCAACTGTCTTTCCCTCTTTGTGCCCCTTTTTCACCACTTTCCTATCTCCTCATTTTCTTTTCTTTCAAAGAAATGAGCACGAGGGTTAGCGGGAGTAAGCACTTTTAAGCAGTAGTTAGCGGGTTTGCGTGAGTGTGCGCTTGTGTGCGGTTAGGTAAGGATTACTAAGCTTCACACAAACCATTGCAAACCTGCTTACAACTGCTTAAAAGTGCCTTAGTCACCCTGCATGTGAGGGCCCTTGTTCTGCTCAGCAGCAAAATAAAACACCTCTGTCAGTCTCAAACCATGGACCTTGGACACACTAGACTGCATGAAGTACCACTAAGCCACAGTAGATATACAGCAGGTTGTTGCTGAAATAGATATATCATGCATCAGAATGAGTGAATATAAAGGAAAAATAGGAATGCCATAACACAAAACCTGTTCTGTGGAACTTTTCCAGCAGTTGTTGTGGAATTGCATTACATGACTGTGATAAGAGAACCAGCCATTCTAGCAGTAAATTGTGTTACAGCAACACTTTACAACCCCCACACAGTATCATAGCAGAACAAACAGTGGCATATCTGATTAGGGCAGAGGAGATACATCCCAACTGTGTGTGTGCAAAGATAACATATGTGTTCATGGAGAAAGCAGGGTTCCCACCTATGAAATAATTGAGTTCACATGTACATATATGTATTTGTCACACAGCTACCTGACGTGCAATGCACATACTGTTGTCATTGTTGCATGTCATACAGTAGTAAAAGCAAAACCCACAACACATTGACCAACTGTGTCACACACATACTCACCAAGTGCAGGATTCAAAATCCTACCTAACTAGGTTATGATACTAGAGCAGTACACATTAACACGATGTGCTATACACATTACTGGGAGCTCTTCTTTCCACAGGTATATTTGTAGGATGGTGACATCATCAGACTTGACAAATATGAGTATACCACTTTTAAGGTGTTTCAGTAGTCTTCAAAAAGGTTGCTCTTCTCCAAGGAGACACACACACTCACATACAGTTGGCAAGTGCAGGATTCAAACCCCTACCTAACTACTTTAGGATATCAGGGGAGTATGCATTAACATGACACGCTATACACATTACTTGGAGCTCTCTTTTCCACAGGTATATTTGTAGGATGATGACATCATCAGACTTGACAAAGATAAGTATACCACTTTTAAGGTGTTTTAGTAGTCTCCAAAAAGGTTGCTCCTCTACAAGGAGATACATACACACTCTCATACAGTTGTCAAGTGCAGGATTCAAACCCCTACCTAACTACTTTATGCTACTAGAGCAATACGCATTTACACGATGTGTGATACACATTACTGGAAGTTCTCCTTTCCACAGGTATATTTGTAGGATGGTGACATCATCAGACTAGACAAAGTGGGTTACTTTAGGTGACATTAGGTGGGCTACATAGAAGGAATTTATAAACACTTTGGCAATGTGATCATCAAAGGAGAGCTTACTATCTACCTGGGTCCTCAGGGCCATAATTACATTCTCTGTACATACTGGATTACCACCTATGTGGTAATTTGTGTGCACTTTGTTTTATCCAAAGGGGATGGCTATGCATTCTTTGGCATTCTGCTTGAGGGCATTGATTTGACACCAGGTATCTGTCTCTGTAAGACCCTTCTGGAGGATGTCTGTGTCAGCCATAGAGTCGATTATGGACCACAGTTAGCAGTCATCTGCAAACTTGTTCAGCCATACTCCTCCCATGCTTGCCTGTACCTCTGAGCAGTATCTACTGAACAGGTGGGGTCCCAGGACCAAGATCTGTGGGATGCCATTTGTGACTGGTTTAGAGTCGGACATGGCACCCACAACTCTGAACATGTCTATTTGATCTGTGAGCCAATTGGCCACCCATCCTATGACATAGCTGTTAATGTTCAAGCTGGTAAGCTTGTCCATGATGCCAGAGTGGGGAATGGTGTTGAAGGGCCTTAGTAAGGTCCAGGTGGGCTGTGTGGACTACTTTCACCTCCATCTATGTCCTTGGTAACTGTTTCAAATAAGTCAACTAGGTTTAGGGGGCAGGATCTGCCTTTAACAAAGCCAAGTTGGGTAGAGTCCAGTGTCTGGAGGTTCCCAATGTCTCTGTTTATGGGTTCCATGATAACTTGTTCCATAGCTTTGCAGACCAGGCTGAGTAGACATATAGGGCAATGGTTTCCTGGTTCTGTTGTGGCACCCCCTTTGTGGAGCTGGATGACTGTTGCTGTATGCTATTCTTTGGGTACATAGCCTGTGGTAAGGTTGAGTCTGGACAGTGAATGTAGGTGAGGGTGTAGTTCCTTTTGGGGCTGATGTAAGTCACAGCCTGGGACACCATCCAGTCCCATTGATGCTGTGTTCTTAGCTTTGGAGAGGGCTGCTTTTACCTGCATATCCATGAAGTCTGGGGCTCTGCATTCTTCTAGGATGGACACAGGCCCTTTTGGGGGTGATGGGGGGGAGTTTGCACTGAACTTGTCCCCCAGGATGTGGGCAATGTATGCTGGTTCTGTGTATTTTTTGCCATTTTGCAGTAGCTGACAGCATATTTGACAGTTGCCACCTAAATGTTTGGTATAGCTACTGAAGGCTTTGTGGTTGTTATTCTTACATTCCTTGGCAATTTGTCTTTAGAAACTGGCCTTGGATTATTTTATGAGCGATCATTTTGTCTTCCTAATAATGATCAGCGATGCCTTTCCTTTAGTGAAGTTGGCTCTATCATGTGTTCGTTTCCTCCTTCTGTTGTATAGCTTATTTATGGGTGACGACCACCAGATTGGTTTCTTATTTTCGGAGGAGTGCATTTTGGTTTTATTTGGGATGTCTCGATCCATGCATCCCTGTAGATGCTCATAGAATGCACTTGTAAATGATTCAGCAGATTGTATAGCATTATCCTATAGCAAGGGAGCTTTGGAACTTTCCACTTTGGTCTTGGGAAGTGTGCAGTTTGCTTTTGAAAATGGCTTCACAGTGGTTTCCTTGACTGGGGGGGGAGGTGGGATATGGATGTCCAGTGTGATTTCTTTATGATCTGATATTACCAGCGAGGGGTTTATCTCTGTTGTGGAACACTGGTACCCCATGTTGGTGATGATCAGGTCCAGTATGTTGTCACCTCTAGTGGGTGTGGTGACCAGCTGTTCCAGGGCGTTTGAGTTTTTAAACTCTAGGAAACATTGGGCAAAGGACGTTGTACATGAGTAATTCTCCCACTCACTGTTTGGGTAGTTGTAATCTCCTCATATAATGGTGTTTGATAGGACCTTTATATTTTCCACTGTTCTCAGGAATACTGAGTGAGGTTCCTGAAACAAGGTAGGTGATCTGTAGCAGGCTACAATCTGATAAGGAGCTTTGCCCAATGTTAGTTGCACTTGCATGGTCTTCAAGGCCTCATGCTGTGCCACTAACTGAAGGTGTGGGCATCCATAAGGTAAATGGATACAACCCTTCCTTTGGTATTTCACTCTGAGTTTTGGGGCCAAAGATCAGAGGGATTGTGAGTGTTTTATGTGGAGCATGTCCAAACAGCTCTGTGTTTGACATAGCTTTGTATGTTAGGCAGAGATCACCTCTGAGTAGGCGATATGCGAGAGAGTACAGCTGGAGCATTTTGAGAAGGTCTGTGTATGGCATGTATTTCAGGCCGCTAATGCTCTTTGTGAGGTATTTCTGCAGGCTTTCCAGTTGTTGTAGATGTCTTGTGAGGTACATAGCAAAAGGGGCATTGTACTCTACCCAGTGATGGGTAGAGGGGAACAATGTCCTTTTCTATTCTGCATGAGACACCTTTTGTGATGAGGTGTGCCACATAAAAGGATTTCCTGACTACTGTGGGGATGTGATTATCACAGGTGTGTCCACTGTCCACCTGTGACCCAAGGTCTCTTATCACACTTTCAGTGTTAAGTATACTACCACCTATGTTGTAGTTCATGGCTACAGAGTTCTTACCAAAGGGGATGGCAATGCACTTATTGGTATTGAGCTTGAGGCCATGGCTTTGACACCAGGCATCTGTCTCAGTGAGGCCCTTTTGTAGGATGTCCACATCATTAGTATTTACAATTATGGCTCCTAGTTTGCAGTCATTTGGAAACTTCATTAGCCACAGACCTTCCATGTTAAAGTTTACTTCAGGGAAGTAGATACAAAACAGGACAGGACCCAGGACTGGACCCTGTGGTACTGCACTCGTCACTGGTCCAAAGTCATACTTGGAGTCTGCTACTTTCACAGCGTGTGTTCTGTCAGTGAGCCAGTTTGCAACCCATCTTGTGACATAGCAATTTATACCTAGTTTAGTGGGTTTATCTATAATTCCAGAGTGGGGGATGGTGTTGAAAGCCGTGGCAAGATCTACACAGGTTGTGCGAACCACCTTACCCTTGTCTACGGTTCTGGTGACTGCTTCAATGTCGTCTATCAGGTTTAGGAGACATGATCTGCATTTTACAAACCCAATATGGTTGTGGTCCAGAGTTTGGAGATTACCAATGTCTTTTTTTATAAGTTGTATGATGATACATTCCATGGCCTTGCAGAGCAGGCTCATCAGGCTAATGGGGCGCTAGTTCCTGGGGTCTGTGGTGTCTACACCCTTGTGTAGTGGGATAACCGTCGCTGTGCACCATTCAGCAGGCACAAAGCCTGAGGTGAGGCTATGACTGAACATGATACGTCAGTGTGGTGCCTGTTCGTTCTGTAGTTTGTGTAGAACACAGCCTGGGAAGTTATCTGGTCCCATGGATGCTGTGATACTGGCTTTGGAGAGTGTTTTTACCTGTGCAGCCGTGATGACAGCAACTTTGCAGTCTTCCATTATAGAGATGTGCTCTTTCATGGGTGAGAGGGGGGTAAAGATAGCACTGATCCTATCTGCCAGGATGTTGGCAATATCAGTTGGGTCTGTATATTTAGTGCCATTGAGCTGTAACTCAGAGCAGATCTGAGTGTTGCCATAACATGGACCTGTCTGTCGAGCAGAGATCTCCTGAGTAGACAGTATGCAACAGAGTACAGATTGAGTTAAATTTAGTCTTGTTGCATGGGGCAACTGTCTGAGACCAGTAATCCTCTTGTTGAGGTACTTCAGTGGTCTTTCCAGCTGCTGCAGGTGCCAAGTCAGATTCATTGCAAGTGTGTTGTGGTACTCTCTGATGGGTCTGATGACTGATGAGTAGAGGGAACCTCCTTTGACCTACATGCAAAGATCTTGGCAGTTTGTGGGAACACATAGCATGATTGTCTGACCACTTTGTGAATGTGTTTCTGGAAGTAGAGATGACTATCCACATGTGTCCATAGATCCCTTATTATCATCTCCATATTTAGGGTGTTGGCACCTATGTGGTATTTTTATGACTGTAGCTCGAGGCCATAATTTTGACACCACATCTGTCTGACTGAGACCCTTTTTAGGGATGTCTCTGTTGTCCCAAACATCGATTATGACAACTTTTTTGCAGTCATCCACAAACTTTGCTAAACATAGCCCTCGTGTGTTTGACTGTACTTCTGAAAAGTATACACCAGACAGGAGGTGTCCCAGGACTGATCCATGGGGGACAGCAGTTGTTACCAGCTTGAACAGGAGAACACAATTCTTACCTTGTGTGATCTATCTGTGCCCCAGTTGTCAATCCATCAGATAGCATACATATTTATGCACAGGTTGTTGATTTTATGGATACGACATGTGTCTGGGATGTTGGAAAAGGGCTTTTCAAGGTCTATGTGGGACATGTGTAGCTCATTTCATCGATGTATGTCCTGAGTGACTGCCTTGAAAACAGTCTAGCAGGTTTGGGAACCATGATCTGCCCATGACCAAACCAAAATTGGTAGGGTTAGGTGTTTGTAGGCTCCCAATAGCTCTGTTTATGAGTTCCATCATGATGGCCTTGCAGATCAGGCTTAATAGGCTTATAAGGCAATAGTTCCCATGGTCTGTTGTGCACCAACACTTGTGGAGTGTGCCAAACGTTGCTGTAACACATTCAACAGTTTCATATCCTGTACAGAGGGTGAGGCTCAACAGACTGTTCAGGTGCAGGGTCTGTTTGTTCTGGAGTTCACTTATGACACAGCTAGGGAAATAATGTAATCCCATAGACGCCATGTTTTCATGTTTGGAAGGAGCTGTTTACCCATTCTATATGTGATATCTGTGCTTTCACAATCTCCAGGTATGATGATAGGGCCTTTTGTCAGTGAGAGGGGGGTATGTATGTATGCATGAGCCTGTCTGACAGGATGTTGGCAATGTCAGTCATTTACAGTTTGCACTGACTCAGGACATATATGAGTGTACATTGCTATTTATGACATAGTGGAAGGAAGCGTCATGGTTCTCTATGGACTCCTTCACAGATTATTTTGCCAGAACATGGCGTGGATAATGTTTGGAGTGCACATTGTTTTTTCATGATACTGATTGCAGGTTTATTGATCTTCTTTGCTTTTTCACTTTCTGTGAGCAACTTAAGTACTTGTGGTACATAGTTTGATTATTACAGGGTTCCAATATATTATATGTGTCTGTTTTCATATAACTGTGTGCGCAAGGCAGGATTGGTGAATAGTGACAGGTTCCTGGGGTAAAACATATGCAACTGCCAGATATGTGTAGCCCACTGCTGTACTCAGACATAGCCTAAGTGTGTGAGCATGCCCAGTATGACCTTTCAGTATGTTGTTACCTGACATTTGCTTTGTTTATTTAAGTGTGTGAGCATGCCCAGTATGACCTTTCAGTATGTTGCTGACTGACATTTGCTACATTTGTTGGTGTGTGAGCATGCCCAGTATGACCTTTCAGTATGTTGCTGACTAAAATTTGCTAAATTTGTTTAAGTGTGTGAGCATGCCCAGTATGGACATATATGCTATATGTGTGTGAAAAATCAAGTTGGTTTCTACTTCAGGGCTCACCTTTGTATTGTACATCGACAGGAAGCACGTTGTGCCTGCAGGGCTTCCATGAGTCACTTTGCATAGACTTATCAACATTTCTACATACAGGGGGACAGCTATTATTTGTGCATTTCTACCCAAGGGGCACACTTGATTGTTACTGTGGGTGTACATAGGATGAGGGGTTCACCTGACACTTATACACATTTTCTAGGCCTGCACTGCTATGTCAGGTACTCCATTTCAGTCTGTACTGTTGCCTATCGTACTGGCTTGAGGCATATTACTGTACTACAGATCTTAGCTTCCAATTTCACGTATATTAGTCTGTGACTTCATCGCCTACCCAACCCAAATCACACTGCCTGGCCTGCTGTTATCTGTCTGCATAGGCCTGGGGGGAAGTTCAGAGGGCATGATACAGCATTTGTTTGTGTTTGCGTTAGTCTACAATTGTCCTGCTGTGTCTGTGCCAGTGAAATGCTGTCATGGCTTAGTGGTTCAGTACTGTGACTATAGTGCACAGTATCCTGAGTTCAAGCCCTGTCACTGCTTTTTATTTTCCTGCTGGGCAGACCTGACTGGTTAGGGAACAGTAAAGCAGGTGTCAGTGTGTTTACCCGACTTTGCTCGACTTTGCCTAACTTTGCCCAACATTGCCCAACATTGCCCAACGTTGCCCAACGTTGCCCGACGTTGCGCTAGTTTGCACGGCGTGCAGCGCCATGCAACTGTGCTTAAATATGCTAAATAGTGGTAAAATGCGCTTAGCACTGCTTTATATTGCTTAAAATAAGGCAATCATGCCTCAGGTGGTGCTGCAGGGCTGCCTATGTCAGATACACATAGTACACTCCGTATACATGTTTGATAACAGGTAGTGCCAAGTTAGGCATCCCTTTTATTGTATGTGCGAGTCAGAGAGAGGTGTCATTTCCAGGGTTCCTACTGAGTCAGTGTATGTGCTATGCGTTGCCTCTTTGCAAAGGCCAAGGCATACTGGGAATGCCTCCTTCTGCCTACTGGGGCAGGCTCAGGATGTTCCTCCTCCGAGTCATGCTGTGCCTGTGCAGGCCTTGGCAATGGTGGGGGGTTGTTTGGCCCTGTGCCATGCTGTTCCTGCTGCAGCTGTTTTTGCAGGATCATATTGTGTAGCATAGCACATACCGTGACAATTTGGGCACATGTAGTTGGTGAGTACTACAAGGCTCCACCAGATGCTTCCAGGCACCGGAACCGTGACTTGAGCATCCCAAACACACACTCAATAATGTTTCTTGTTTGTGTGTGTGCCTCATTATGGAGTTCTTGTTCGGGTGTGTGTGCATTTCTAATGGGTGTCATCAGCAATGGCTCCAGTGCGTATCCATCATCCCCCACTAGGTGACCATCAGGGATGTCCCCAATGGAAAATCTCTGGTACAGCTGCATCAGATACCAGATGTGGGAATCATGATAGCTTCCAGGGCAGCCAGCACACACATTCATTATTATGCCCTGGGCATCGCACACGACGTGGCAGTTGATGGAGGGGAAGCCATTGCGGTTGATGTAGACCCTACCCCACTCACTGGGTGGTGCTTTGATGTGTATGTGCGTGCAGTCTATTGCACCCACTACCTCAGGGTATTCTGCTTTTTGGTGGAAAATATGCATATTGCTGGCCAATGCCTCACTGGAATTGGGGAAATATACATGCTCACCGACATGTGCTGACATGGCATCCAGGAACTGGTGCAGTACCCTGGATGCTGATGCCTGTGAAACCCCCATCATATCACCAGTTGGTCTCTGAAAGGTACCTGTAGCTAGTATTCGTAGGCCAACACATACCTTGGTATCTACTGGGATGGGTTCCCCTCTGTTGGTTCTGTGTGTGAGGCGTGGTCGGCACAGCTCAACAATTTGCTGCAGGAGGTCTCTGTCCACTCTATAGCGCTCCACTATCTCCAGCTCATGTAGCCCTTGGTAGGTTACCCTGGGTCTGTACACTCTTCTCTGTCTCCTCACTGTGGGTTGCTCAGCAGCATTCACAACATCACCACCCTCAGCACCTTGCACATGTTGGTTTATGATAGCAATAGCAGCCCCTAACATTTTGTCTGACTTAAGCTTTTTTAGTTTTCCCTCTTTGTATACTGCAGTGTTGCAGAGTTCTTGAGAAAAAACAGGGTTGACTGCTGTTTGTAGAGTTTAAAGTGTTAGGCTGGGCTGGGCTAGTCTACTGCCTGTGTAATTGGCTGATTCTGATATATTTCACCTGGCAGCTCTGCTAGTTCTCCTTGGATAACTTCCTACTACTTCTTTTCCTTCCTTTTCCCCTTTCTGTTTCCACAAGGGGCAGCGCCGCGCAAACAAGAGCACACTCGCGTACATGCTGTGTGCGCGTTTGCAAGAGATTTCAGATATATCCACGGTGTACACCTTTGGTTTCTTATTTTCAGCTAGTACAACTGTAGACATGCCTCTTGCAATCCTGAGCAACTCAGGGCAAACACAAGCCACTGTGCTCCAATCAGCTTACAGTCTTTCAGAAATACCCCCTCATGATGTCACCTATCTTCTACTCTACTACTCCCCTACTCCTACACTTACACTCTAGGGATATGGCTCACATGCCGGATAAAATTGGGATTCACTATCCTTATCCTCATTTGCATAGGATTGCCTACTAATGCTTGGTTACATCTCTCACACTGAGTTTCCCCCCCTTAGCAACCACTACTCAGTGGCCATGTTGTTTTCAGCCCGCCATTCACCTGCATGGCAGAACAAGCTTTTTAGTGAAAATGCCCATTTGTGGCTATTTTTCACTTTTTTTCATTTTATTTAAAGTGCAGCACGTTTGCGCGCCGCTGCGCTATGCTTAAACATCGGCGATCAGGAAAAAAACTAGATTTTAAGGATTTACAACATTTGCAAATGCCAATGGCCTTATATTTGGCCATTGGCATGCTTCTTCAACTAGATGCATCCTTTATTTGGAGCTGTCATAGCTCCGTTTAGCTATTTGCAGAATGGTACTCCGTTACCAATGGAGTACATTTCTGCAAATAACACTACTCTTCCACGGACAGGTTAGTGTTTCCTGGATTGCAAATTTACCTCATTTGCATAGCTTTCAGCAGCAAATGAGGTAATTTGCATACCATAACACTGTCCGTGCAAGAGTAGCTTTAGAAGCTCTCATGCAGGCCCCTGCCAGCTATTGCTGAATCGCTCGGCAGACATATTGCCTGGCTGCCGTCTTACACTACTCTTAGACTCCGTGCAAGCCTTCGTGAATCCGGCCCATTCTTTTTATATGTATTTTATGCTTTACTTAATACCTGATTTTGGAATGTGGGTTGCAAATATATAGGTGGCATTTTCCTTAACTAAGATTTAGTTTGATCTAATCAGTAGCAGTGTGTGGGGGTGGGTACTTGCTCTTCTTAAATGCACTTTTATGGCCCTGTTTATATTGTCTGCCTGGAACAGGCTGGTTTAAAATTAAACAACACATATATTTTCCACACCTACTTTTAAGTGTATAAAAGCTGATATGTTTAACATTGTAAATTATTTCTATTTTTTGGTACTAAGGATCACTTGTTTGTGATGAATAAAGGCTTGTTGCTTTGGAACAAACACTACACACTACCAGGGTTTCAAGATTTTGGAAATTATTGTGACTGAGCTTATCAACAAAGTTTTAAGACTACAATTTTTTCTGTTTTTTTTATTTTTTCCTCAACACTCAATTTTGGTGAGGTTGGAACTAGACATATTCCTGTGCTTGTTCATTTTTTTTTTCTTTCCATTAGTATTGATACATGTGGATACACTCTACATGCAGTCAGAACCATGTTTGGACATGGAATTCCTTTCCATAAGTACTTATGCATGCGGATGCTCTTTGCATGCAGTTAGAACCATGTTTGGGTATGTGATGCCTTTCCATTTGTATTGATACACGCGGATGCACTTTGCATGCAGTCAGAACCATGTTTGGTCATATGATCACTTTCTATTAATATTGATACATGCTGATGCACTCTGCATGCAGTTAGAATCATGTTTGGGCATGTGATGCCTTTCCATTGGTATTGAAACATGCGGATTCACTTTGCATGCAGTCAGAACTATGTTTAGCCATGTGATCCTTTTCTATTAATATTGATACATGTGGTTGCACTCTGCATGCAGTCAGAACCATGTTTGGGCATGTGATTCCTTTCCATAAGTACTTATAGATGCGGATGTACTCTGCATGCAGTCAGAACCATGTTTGGGCATGTGATTCCTTTCCATAAGTACTTATACATGCGGATGCACTCTGCATGCAGTTAGAACCATGTTTGGGCATGTGATGCCTTTCCTTTCGTATTGACACATGTGGATGTACTTTCCATGCAGTCAGAACCATGTTTGGCCATGTGATCCCTTTCTATTAATATTGATACATGCAGATGCACTCTGCATGCAGTCAGAACCATGTTTGGGCATGTGATTCCTTTCCATAAGTACTTATACATGCGGCTGCACTCTGCATGCAGTCAGAATCATGTTTGTGCATGCGATTCCTTTCCATAAGTACTTATACATGCGGATGCACTCTGCATGCAGTCAGAACCATGTTTGGGCATGTAAATCCTTTCCATAAGTACTTATACATATGGATGCACTCTGCATGCAGTTAGAACTATATTTGGGCATGTGATGCCTTTCCATTCTTATTGATACATGCGGATGCACTTTGCATGCAGTCAGAACCATGTTTGGGCATGTGATTCCTTTCCATAAGTATTTATACATGCGGATGCACTCTGCATGCAGTCAGAACCATGTTTGGGCATGCGATTCCTTTCCATAAGTACTTATACATGCGGATGCACTCTGCATGCAGTCAGAACCATGTTTGGGCATGTAAATCCTTTCCATAAGTACTTATACATATGGATGCACTCTGCATGCAGTTAGAACTATATTTGGGCATGTGATGCCTTTCCATTCTTATTGATACATGCGGATGCACTTTGCATGCAGTCAGAACCATGTTTGGGCATGTGATTCCTTTCCATAAGTATTTATACATGCGGATGCACTCTGCATGCAGTCAGAACCATGTTTGGGCATGCGATTCCTTTCCATAAGTACTTATACATGTGGATGCAGTCTGCATGCAGTCCAAACCATATTTGGGCATATGATTCCTTTCCATATGTACTTATACATGCAGATGCACTCTGCATGCGGTCAGAACCATGTTTGGGCATGTGATGCCTTTCCATTCATATTGATACATGTGGATGCCCTTTGCATGCAGTCAGAACCATGTTTAGCCATGTGATCCCTTTCTATTAATATTGATACATGCGGATGCACTCTGCATGCAGTCAGAACCATGTTAGGGTATGTGATTCCTTTCCATAAGTACTTATACATGCGTATGCACTCTGCATGCAGTCAGAACTATATTTGGGCATGTGATTCCTTTCCATAAGTACTTATACATGCGGATGCACTCTGCATCCAGTCAGAACCATGTTTGGGCATGTGTGTCCTTTCCATAAGTACTTATACATGCGGATGCACTCTATGCAGTCAGAACCATGTTTGGGACTCTGAAAGATGGAAGGACAGCATAATAAGAATGAAAGAATGAAGTAGATGGATGTAGGGAGAGCGAATATCTTAGGTTTCAGAACTAAGTTGTATAAGGTGACAGTTATTTTTAACTGTATAAATGTTTAATTTTTTTATCTATGTAACCTCTTTAGTTTTCTTTTTTTTTTACTTTGATAGTACTCCCTTCTAAATTCTTTTGTATCAATTATTTTGTCTGTGCACAATAACATTTATTGGTAGTCTCTTACATATAGATTATGCCCTAAGTGGTACATGTTTAATGTGATGTTTGGTAAATTGCGTAATGTAAATAAGGTAGTTTTTGGATCATCTAAAGGCAGAAAATACAAACTGATGTAACTCATTCAAGCCTATAGAGCCTTTTTGGTATATTTCCAGTTAGTAAACATTGTTTCTAAATGCATCCAGTCATTTTTGGGGCTGACTTCCTTAAGTAAATGCCTTACCAGTTAATAATAGGACTAGATATGGCAAATTGTATGTAACAAAAAGACACAGAGCCTGTTTCCAATAGCTTTTATTATTAACATAATATTGACATTTGTTTGTCTTATTCTTTTTAAGTTTCATTTTCCAGAAAGTGCTGTGGAATGCAAAATTGTGTGTGTGTAGGTTGCAAGAGGTGTGGCATCCCATAGCTGATAGTTGCTAATGAGCTAAAAATGCTTTGAGACACAATGACTTCTGCTGCTGGACGTACTAGCACTAGCCATTACATCGAACTCTACTGCATCTATAAAAGAAGATTAGAAAATAAATCTTTATAACTACTGTTATTTTCCCAAGCTATGTATATATCATGGGACACTATCAGAAATATGGGACCAATAATTACAAGCTCTGCAACTAAGAAAAATAAACTGCAATTGACAAAGCAACACAGTTACACTTGCTATCATGCCATAAAAACATTTTTTGCTGGGGGTTGTTCTTTGTACATCTGCTGTTTACATTTTCTAACTCAAACAGATCACTGAGTCTCACAGTAAATAAAATGCACTGACATACTGCAACCTCAGATATAGAACATATTTATCCTTTTTGGACTTTTGTTTCCTCAGATATAGAACATATTTATCCTTTTTGGACTTTTGTTTTTCCTTTTCTGAGGATCACTATTGCAGTCTGAAATTTCAGCAGGGACCCACACATCATGTTGTGTAACCACAAAGGTTGTTATGTATACATGTGGAACTTTTAACACTGCATACTTATCTAGCAATGTCACAGCATATGTTACATAATTATATTGAAACAGCTCATTTCCCACTTTTATAATAGGTACAGCTCTAACCTCATGAGGTATCTGTTACTTTTTCATACTTTGGTTTCTTTGCATGTGACACCAATTTACAGAATTTGCTCAGACAGTGAGTCACACATGGTGAATACACGATGTCTCATGTTCTTTCTTTACACTAAGTAATCCAAAAATGAGACTCATAGAATTTAGAGGCTTTTGCTTTTCCCTTGAATTATGATTTTCTTACCTTTAAACAAACAGACCTCGACAAGATATAGCATGGCTGGTTCAGTAGATGAAGACGCTTTGGAGTAGCTTTGGAATATCTGGCTATACGAACATAAAAGATTCTCTTAACAGATGCCTTTACATAATTTCTCTGGTGGCTGTCTTCAGTTCCTGTAGTTTCTTAGGAGACAGTATATTATGTTACAAACCACAGAAATTCCAGATCTTTTCCAACAAGTCTTCTTAACATTTATCCATATATGCTGAATAAATGTATCGTATGTATAGAAAATAAGCTCAGATGCACTTTACAAAACTGCTTATACTCAGAACCACTTTAAAAGACGACAACACTTTTATTAAACATAAAAAAATAAAAGAATGAATTGCTTTCATCCTACTCAAACCGGGACTTTATTAGAATTAATCCAATAATGATAGGAACTTGCTTATATAGCACCTAAATTATTAATAGCGAATTAAAGAGACAGGACAGTTTTTAAAAAGAAATCACCAAATAATCACAAAAGTATATATAATACAGCAGTCCTAGAACCTCCTAGTATGTAAATAGGACTAAACCAAAACTTAAACTATACTATAGGCAAAAAATATCAAGCAGCAAGGGGGTAACCTACAAAAACACTGCATAGATCTTTTATTTAAAAATGTCTGTAAAGAAATTTTATCATTAATAACCACGGAGAGACGGTGCTTGTAACGTCTGCCTCTCTTTCCTCCAACCTATTTTTCAAATCAGCACCTCTAGGGTCACTATTAACATGCTTTAATATAGCAAATGTAAAAATACTAAAATCTTGACATACTTAGGAATGCCTATATAAAGCATTCTTATCACCATGCTTACTTATATTGTACTGGTGTTCATAAATCATCTTCCTGAAACACCTTTCAGTTTTGCCAACATAAAAAGCAGAACAGTTGCCACAAACATCAAGATAGACAGCATTCTTAGTCTAACAATTCCCTTTAGCAAACTATACTACAGATTTAACTTCATTGTTCAGAGTTAACTTGCTCACTTTTAAAATAAAAGGACATTGAGAGCAAACCCCACATTTAGTTGTTCCCTTCATATATAAATTCTGCTTTTAGGTTATGACCTGTCTTATAGACAAATGTTGGTTCATTAGCTACAATTTCATGAAGCTGTGGATTCCCTCTTATCAGTGGCAGCTGTTGACTTTAAATCAAAGGGGGGCTGCAGGAGACAGCTGAATGGGTGGGGTCACTGGGAAAGGGTGCGGCCAACTAGAAAGGGGAGGGGCTATGCTCAAAACCACAAAAACTGTAACTTTAATTAAATACGCTGCCCTGGGTGCCAAACCGTCATTATGAGAGTCCAATCAAGACAAAATGAAGTGTAGAAGAAAAAAAATATTTCAATGCATTGGCTGCATAACAGCTTACTTAGTATCTAGATGGAAACAAAAAGGTTGTGAGGCATGAAAAAATAAATTACTTTTTAAATACATTACTGGAATGCCAGTCAAAATCAAGTATAAGAAAAACAAGCAGCACTCAACTCAAACCACTTCTCCTTGCAAGTCAGTTCTAATTATAATTTATTTTCAGCTTTATTAAAGTACCAAATAACATGCTGAAAGTAGCAATCTCTGTGATACCTCCACTTGTAAAAATGTTTCTTATCCAAAAAAGACCTGCTGCCTGAACAACTATCTACTTGCTTCATGGGCAAAACATGATCAAAGTAAAAAATGAAAAGCAAACAAGAAACAAGCCCAAGATACATTGCTTAAAGGATTACTGTACAGGTTATGGACCACACATGATAGATTGGCATTCTGTTTAGTTTACAGGAAAAGCCTGCAAAGATGACTGCAAGTCTCCAACAAATGTAATGAACTTCTTAAAATAATGTAATCCTGTCCTTTATTACAAATACTGTCATATGCATTTCAATACCCAAGGCGTATACATTATCTAGTTATGTAAGTATTCTCTGCATGGCAACAACAGAAAGGCTTTCAATGTTGGCAGGTCTTTAACAGTATGCTTATTAAAGCTTACTTGCATCTTACAATCTCAGACAAGCTTACCTGATGGTCATTAAAGCACTGCTACTTAAAGACAGAGCAACAGGCACTTTCTGAATAATAATAAGCATAAATCAACAGTATAAATATATGACAGAAACCAGAACATTCTGCAAAATCAAGGACAGAAGAAAAAACACTGTAGTACTTGTGTCTACCTTGGATGAGGGGGATACTCTGCACATTTACACTGCATAACTGCTCTTTGCCTTGCTTGGACATCTCCAGAGTCACTGCATGGGGGAGTGGGGTGCAACAAGTATGTCACAATTTGAAATATCTCTGGCTACCTGTGATGGCCCTGACACATTTGTCATACCTCTCAACCTCAGAGCAAGACATCTGGACATAGCCATACATAAAAGTGGGACAAAGGCCCAAAAATAAGGACAATTTTTAAATATTGCTCTTATAAACTTAGAACGATAATAGAATAGTAGGTCTTGCATTAGTATGAATTTTCTGAAGGGTATGAAATCTGAAACTCAAATGTCTTTCATTATTTTTTAACTTCAGTCTTTAATGATTTGCCACTAATTTGCCAAAAAAACAAAATGTTATGAAAAATGGACCAAAAATGTGATGCAAAAATATAAAATAGCCACTTAATACAGCTAGGAACCTGTCAAAGAAGGGACAAGTTTTTAATAATAGTACTGCTAACTCGAGCAGCTGACAAAATAAAATCTACATGCATTTCTGAAATAAAAGCAATCTATAACTCTGATTATTACAGTTATTTATTAATTAGAAAAAAATAAATGAAAACTCCAGCCAAGCTAGAACTTCCAATGAGTGACCTCCCAAACCTCCTGCAACAGAGGCACATGGGATATATGCAAATGACCTTTATGAACATCAGGTGTTTCAGCTATATGGTGATTCTGATTGTCCATGACTTTTACATTTGAAGTCGTTTTAATGGACAATTTAAGACCAATACAGCCAAACCCCACTAGCTATGGATATGCATATTTCGACCTTTTTATGACCTCATCAGCATAGCATAAGCAGAGTGTGTGAGTAAGCATAAGAAACACAGGGTTGTTATACCCAGCTGATGTCCATTATCATTAGGGTGACTGCAAAATATCCCAAATAACAAATTAAAACAAAGAGTTAGAAGGTCACACTGAAAAAACAATCAGAAAAAACTAAATGAAAACTCCAGCCAAGCTAGAACTTCCAATGAGTCAAACACTCTGCTATGCTATGCTGTCAAGGGCATAACAAGGCCAAAATATGCATATCCATAGCTGGTGGGGTTTTGCTTTATTGGCCTGAAATTGTCCATTAAAACGACTTCAAATGTAAAAGTCATGGGCAATCAGAATTGCCATATAGCTGAAACACCTGATGTTCATAGGGGTCATTTGCATATATCCCATGTGCCTCTGTTACAGGAGGTTTGGGAGGTCACTCATTGGAAGTTCTAGCTTGGCTGGAGTTTTCATTTAATTTTTTCTGATTGGTTTTCAGTGTGACCTTCTAACTCTTGTTTTAATTAGTTATTTATTAATTGTAAACCCTCCATGTTTTCTTCCAAAATTGCCATTTTGCAGAGGGATTATTAGGGGAAGAACAACATTTTGAGCCAAAATCGGGGAATGTTGAGAGGTTTGGATATGCCTAATTCTATAAAGCAATTTATTTGTATGTACCTCTCTACCTGTTAATGCAGGAAATCTGGACAAGGCCAAATATATTGGGGGAACATATAAACAGTACTAAAAATTGCTCTTGTATAAACTGAGACAGTGTCTGTCATTATTTAGTGACTTAATTCCTAAATGATTTGTCAGAAAATCACAAATTGTATGAGGAACAAACCAAAAATAAGAAGCAAAAATCTATTCATTCTGTAAAAATCTGGACAGTTGAGAGGTATAGTTCAGCCAGGGCTGTCTTTGAGTTTGCCGCTCTTCCCCCTCACAAAATCATGGTCAAATGGAGCCTCCCCCCTGCAACCATTCCAATGAACCATTACTTGGCTATTTCACCCCATTTACCATAAACACTAATGTGCATACTACTTTACTTCTACCATGATTTGGACTTCATTTGAAGGTTTTATTTTGCATTTTACAGCAAAAACACTAAGACATCTGCTAAACAAAGCAATGCAGTCTCACAATGAAAACAGACAGCATTAAAACTTCTCTGCCCTTGAAACTCACATTCATTGAAACAGCATTGAAAGCTACATTCAAAGAAAACACATTTTGCCAGTGGCAGATAAAGATTAACTTTGGGCTGTTTTCAGATCATAGGCCCCTTGCACATGAAACATACACGTGCTCTTTGATACACCTTTCTGATTGTATTAAATTATATTCCTTGTACAATACAGTACAGTTGTTAGAGGGCATTTTAAATTTATTTTTTGAACATTTTTCCATTAACAATGAAACAAAATGCATGCACCAATAATGACAAAACTGCCCAATTCAGAACATTTCCATCATAAAAGTCTACTCAAACTTTTATAGTCCACCAGTATCAGTAAATATGCACAATCTCTGAAGAAGTAAAGTCATCTAAATAATTCCACATTAAAGAAATCTGTAACTAATGAAGAGGTTGCTGCTAGCAAACAACTTTATATTTCATTGTTTCATCTACAAATAAAGTGCCTGTTGCCCTTGAGGAATAAATTGCCTATGTTGCATTAAGAAAATGATAAGCTAGTAATATTGCAATAGGGAATGGATGGCAAACTGATAACAGGTTCATAATTACTAGGTGTCTTCGTCAAAAAGGACTGCAGCATCCACCCCCTTTATAACACAGTACAGTATCAGCAATGCATCTACCTACTGTGGGAGTAGAACCCATAGCCTTCTGCATCAAAAGTAAACACACTACCTGTTGTGTTATTAACAATGCGAGTAGGTGCACCATAAGCAGCACTAAACTTTTGTTCCCCTGCAGCTCTCAGCTTCTTGTAAAATCTACTTGACACTCAGCTGTATCTCTAAACTTTGCAGCACAAGAAATCTGGAAAAAGCCAAAATGTATTGGGGGGGGGGGGTAAAAGCCCAAACACCAGGGACATGTTTTAAACATTGCTTGTATAATGTTGGAAAGTTGCTAGAATAAAATGCAGTATTACTACCATACATTTCACTGCCAAGTATTGAACCCAGGACACTATGCAAAACAGTCAGAGTAACATACCACTATGCCAAATCATATGTGCTGGAAAAGCGAGGAAGACTGAAACTTAAATGGCTACCATTTAGTGAATTCAGTTCTCACCATAGCTGTCAACCTCTTAGCACAAAACACCTGAACAAAGCCAATAATGGAGGGAATACAGCCCCCAAACATATTCAGTGAATTCAGTTCTCACCATAGCTCTCAACCTCTTAGCAAAACACACGTAGACAAAGCCAGTAATAGGGGAATACAGCCCCCAAACATATTCAGTGAATTCAGTTCTCACCATAGCTCTCAACCTTAGCACAAAAAACCTGAATGAAGCCAATAATGGGGGAATACAGTCCCAAAAATAGGGACAAATGTCAAATACCAATGTTATAAACTTAGAACATTGCTAGAATAAAAGGTTTTGTGTTCCCATGTACTTCCTGAAGAATATGAAGTCGGAAATTCAAATGCCTGTTATTTTTATTTATTTAACATTTGTTAACCAGGAAAGTCTGACTTGGAACAAAAGCCAATTTTCGTCAGAGGCCCAGGGAGAAACACTCCAGACATACGTCTTTGGAAGAGGAGAAAACATGCAGACTCCACACAGAAGGCACGCCAGCCAAGAATCAAACCAGATAATCTGCAGCTGTCAGGCAACAATGCTACCAGTGCACCACTGACTGTGTAAGGTAACAAAAAATACAGAAATCACAGATTTTATGAGGAACAGAAAAGAACAAATATGAGGCAAAAATCTGCAAAATTTTTACAAATGGTGGTGGGTAGGGAATTCAGGCCTTTGCCACCTGCAAATAAGGTACAGGGCTCAAGCCTGAGATATTCTCTACCTACCACCATGTGTTCTCTCTAGCCATCAGTATACAGCAACTGGGGCATTACACATACATATTTCCAGGGCCTTATTCCACACACATGCGTGAATCCAGGGCTTTATTCCACATGCATGCATGGGTCCAGGGCCTTATTACACCTGCAAAGCTCCTGTGAGATGTCTTTAGTTTCTGTTTTTTATTTCTTTCTTTCTTTTGGGGTCTTTCTTTTACAGGGGGGGGGACTGCATTCCTGCAGTCCAATAGCACGGGCCGCCATTGCCTCTAATAATGTTCCAATTTTTACTTAATATTTCTCGTATCGCCACAGAATGAGGACCATATTGGACCACTAGGGCTCTATCATATTTACCCTCATTCTCTTCTTTCCTTATTTCTAAATTATTTACACCCAATAAGCATTTATATTTTAATCCCCATTGTGATTTAACATAACGTACATAGTATGCCAGCAATATATATCAATTTGTCTGGCTTGCACTCAACTTTCACTTCATATTTCTTAAGTGAAGAACAATATGTTTTGTTCATTTGCAGATGCGTCCTGCACTGACCTTATCAATGTGTTTTAAAAGTGTTTCCTTTTATCCCCCCACCCTTCATGGTCCGTATTCCACAGGTCCTCTGCCTGCTGGCGTCATTACCTGCTCCCAATCAACCCATTTGCTCTGCTGGGGTAGAAACCAGGCTCCCCTGGATTAGACAAGTGTTTTATGTCTCTGTCAGAGTCAGGTCATGCAGAGTAGCCTCCTTGTCTCTCCTTCAGACTACTCACAGTTGCTGCCTTTATTTGGAGAGAGGAGGCATGTCTGCTCCCTCTACATCTCTCAATTCCCTGTCTCAGCAAATAATTGCCCAGCACAGCACAGGCACGCATAACCTGTTACATGACAGTGATACTCCCATACACTGCTAGGTAAAATATTTATTTATAGGAGCAGTATCTATCAATCTGTTTTGTAACTGAATACTCAGTTTCTTGCTTACTTCATCTCCAAAATGTGCTTTGCTAGAGGTATACTTACACTTCTAGCTGAAAAGTTAAGTATGAACACTGTTTTGTGCAAATACATAAATTGGTTTCTCACCAATAGTCTGATCTTTAAGCTCTTGTTTTAGCTTTTGTGTTAGAGGCAGAGGTACTTTGTATGGCAGGGTCATCATTTGCACATCTTATGATGACAGATTAATAGATCATTTTGTCTTTAAGCAGCTGAAATCTTCAAACAGATAAGAATAGTTGGCTAGAATATTAATCTTAGTTTTTGTGCCATTGTGTGTCCGTGTTTATATAAATAGTGGTACAAGGCACATTACTTCTAAAATTATGCTTTTCATTCAGTTCAGATGTCCGACTAATTCCATACGTTTCTGTACTATTCTATGCTTAGCATAATGTTTTCTTATGTACTGCATAACTATTGCAGTGTTACGATTACCTCTTTGAATATGCAAATTATACAGCTGGTCTCTGCGGAAATTCGAATGGTGCAGTATTTGTGAATTGGTGAACATTCCCCTCACATTCCCCAACGTTACAACTCCTTTAACTCTGTTTCTACTTGTACAACTGGACTTACCTTGATTATGCTCATAGACACATCTGTATCTCTAGCACGTATAGTTTATTGCTTTAATTTCGTAAACCAGTTACCAGTTGGGCAAGCAAATGTTATATAAATGCTTCAGTTTATACCCTGAATAAGGTTAATATAGACAAGCCATCAGATGAAGTTTGCAGTTCAACACCAATCTTTTGACTTTGGTTTCAGACATTATATTGCAACGTGTTCCAGTAAGAAATGTAAATGCATTCATGTAACATTTCTCTAGCTAGATTTCTTCCACTGACACATTGTCGGATTTAATGCTTTACTACGCATACTTCTGACCGTACATTCTACATTATTCACAGAATTTGTTTCCACACTTCTCACAAGCACTTCAGATTTATCATCACTGCCAGTCTCTGGCATTTTAATTTTCTGTTTCTGCTGTTTTGTTTCTGTTCTGTTAAACCGATTTAATTGCATAGTAGCTTCCTATACCATGTGTTCTAAAGGCCTGATATGTTTGAGTGCTATTGCATAGTAGCTTCCTATACCATGTATTCTAAAGGCCTGATATGTTTGAGTGCTATTGCATAGTAGCTTCCTATACCATGTATTCTAAAGGCCTGATATGTTTGAGTGCTATTGCATAGTAGCTTCCTATACCATGTGTTCTAAAGGCCTGATATGTTTGAGTGCTATTGCATAGTAGCTTCCTATACCATGTATTCTAAAGGCCTGATATGTTTGAGTGCTATTGTATAGTAGCTTCCTATACCTTTATTCCAAAGGCCTGATATGTTTGAGTGCTGCTTTATGTGTACATTCTCTGTGGCTACTTTATACTTAATTCTTAAGGCACTTTCCTTGTCAGTATTATTGCTACCAAGTGTATTCTGCACTTTATTTTCATCTTATTTTCAACCTGTGTGACAATTCCACAGAAGTCTTCTACCCTACAAAACTTCTGCCATAAACAAGATGGAACAGTGCTACAAAAAAGTTGCAAAGTTTGCCACAAACTCTAAATATCACACACACCACTGCAAACCACTCCTAGAATTAAACTGGCTTGAACTCCCCAACCAACTTGCCTTTATTCAGCTATCTACCTTACACAACCTTATTTTCAAGCCTACTGCCTGCCCTGCACTTGCCAATCTAGCCACACCTTACACACCAAATCGATCCCTACGATGACAAGACAAAAATCTCTTAGCTATCTCAAAACCTGCAAGAAAACCAGGTCACTCTCTGTATTCATTCTCTGTCTCTATACTTTGGAATTCACTACCTCTAGCTACCATGTCCATGCCTGGCTTAACCCATTTTAAAGCCTCTTTAAAAAATCATCTAAAAAAATTCATGGCTCTGCTCCTGCATAAAGGCTGCCTAATGCTCAGGTCTTCCTCTTCTTCTACACTAGCATCATCCTCCTCTTCTGCCACATTTCAAACCCTCACAGACTGCAAGATCTCAAGGCTCTTCTAACTCCTTCTCTGTTTCTGTACCATATAAGGTACTGCTCAGGCTTTATTGCTTCTATTCTTCTTAACTCTCTCTCACTATCTGTGTGCATCACTAACTTTCTGGCTGCTATTTTCCTAACTGAAACTAAAATTATAGTTATTTATTTATTTATTTATTTTTTCATGTACAATAGCAGTGAATGTCACACATTGCTCTACCTACGTACTATATTTGGACAATACATCATATATAGTGAGCGACTATTATTGTCTATAATGTTTTTAACTTTATAGAATCGTCTAGATGTATAGTATATATTGTAACATTTTGTAATAGTTTGTTCTTTCACCTTATTTTGTATAATATTTCTAATGTGATTGGTGGTGCTGCGGTAGCATTGTCGCCTCACAGTAAGACGTCCTGTTCGATTCTCAGCTAAAGCGTCTTCTGTGTGGAGAAATGCGTGAATGGGTGTACCTTCATTGAAGGCTGTGCGTCAGAGCTGGCAACTCGGCACGTAAAAATCTACTGCCAATCATTAGCGGACCGGCGTTCCGCTGTGGCAACCCCTAACCGGGAAAAGCTGAAAGATGCAACATTTCTAATGTGATTTGTAGTGTATTGGATTTTACTGTATTTTCATTGTACTGTATGTGGAGCTTTTCTCCCTGGGCCTCTACTGAAAATGGGAGACCTAGTCAGACCACCCTGGTAAACAAATGTCAAATAAATAAATAAATAAATAAGTTTATAGTACCAACATGAACTTTTAACTGCATGTTCAACAATTCACTCATTGGCTACAAATCAATGGTTTTTTCAAGTATTTTGGACCGATTCTCTCAACAGCCTACCTCTTATATCACCATTATGCATGGCTCGGGTGATTTTTGATGAGTGAATTATGAATATCTCCAAATTCACAATAATACTTCCAGTGCCTCATATACCCTGCAATGGTGGTGCTGTGGTAGTGTTGTCAACTCACAGCAAGACGTTGTCTGTTTGATTCTCAGCTAAAGCGTCTTCTGTGGGGAGACAGGCGTGAAGGGGCATACCTTCGTTGAAGGCTGTCCGTCAGGGCTGGTAACTTGGCACGTAAAAATCTTCTACCAATCATTAGCAGACCGGAGTTCCGCTGTGGTGACCCCTAAGCTGAAAGACACAAACAAACTTCCAGTGCCTCATATCAGTTAGACATGTATCAATAGCATCTTCTTTCCCCTCTTCTCTGGTAAGAATCAATGTTTGACATTGGGTAAATTATTCTTTGGCTCACAATATGACTGGAATTTAGTATTCAGTACTGCCAAGCTGTTGTTCTCCTCCTGACTTAGAGAAAAAGTAATAAATAATGAATAGTTTCCTCGCTTGCAATAAGAAGACACATGAAGACACTCATGACTTTGAGGCCAGTCATAAGGATATAATGATTTAAATCTCTTGCTCCTGGGCTTCCAATTTCCATACACATTTCACTGCAGTTTTATTGCAATTGCTGATTGAACATTCATATTCTGAACCAAAAATTGAAGAAAATATTTCCAAAATCTGAAAAAATGTTATGTGCCCATAATCACCTTAAAACGTTATTTTCATTCTTTTGGGAGATAAAGATATATTGTCAGGCTAAAATGAAAATTGTAAGGTGAATTGTTCATGAAAATGAAATAACTATACTTATTAACACCCTGTCAAGTTAATGTTCTTCTGGCTGTAATCCAAAATGGATAATGATGGACCAACTGGTCCTATGTCCATCCTTCATTAATTGGAAGGCCACATAGGGTCAGACACAGGGCTATTGTCGATATCAGGAAACCATCTGATTCAGTAAAATAGACTTTCCTATTATTAGTGCTAGAAGAAAAGGTTTTGGAGAACATTTATGGATGAATGTAGTGTATAAATGCTCATAGTTTGATATCTTAGTAAATGAAGAGATTTTTGAAAAGTCATTAATGAAAAGAGACAACAAACATAGTTACCCACTTTACTCTGGACTCCTTATTCTCATGGAGCTGTTAGCTTGACAAGTACGTAAGAAACTACAGAAGAGGAAAGGAAGTTTCTTTAATGAAGGTTTAGCGATGATGCTATACGATTATACACAGGAGATGAAGTAAGAAGGGAAGTTTTGGATATGTGCAAGAAATTCAGTCAGGACTTGGACTTTGAGTGTAATGCTACTAAGGCCATGAGGTGGTAAAAGCAAGGACAGAGTGCCAAGTAACAATTTTTGTTAAGCTGAATTCCCATTTTACTTACATTGACAGAAAGTACTGCAGTGAAACCTACTGTTTAGAAGAATTTCATGCTATAAGAAAGATTCAGAACCATATCTCTCAATAGCTATGATTTATGCACAGCGTTATGATTTTTGCACACATATTTATGCTTGCTCATTCAAGATTTACTAATAGTCCACATAAAGTTAGACTTATTTAAGGGAACATACATTATTAAATAACCGAAGTACACGTATACAAACATTCACTAGCATTAATTATATAACCTTTAGTATCTGAAAACCTTCTATTATACAAAATAACAAGGTGATCCTGATTCTAACTCTCTGCTATGCCTTTTAAAGGCCAGTGCTATGACTTTTAATGCTCAAAGGTTAAGAGTTATGTTCAGACCCTCGAAGAAAGCCTGTTCTAATTATAATAACTCCACTGATCTTTCATTTATTGAAATGCTTCCCATCAGAACAGGTTCAAATTACATGCGGTTCAGTAAATAATGCTCTTGGGAAGCAGGGAAGCATGGACATAGTATAGTGGATAGTGGATAGTGGATAGAGATTGCCACATTTCCCCATATATACTCTGACATTCAATATGGTACAGTGGTGATGCCAGCAGGAGGTAGTTAAGGGAATGGTTTAAAGTGTAACAAAAGCTAATCCTAAAGCTAATGTATAGGAAGAGTGGTTATTATGCTGGTAGAAGGGGCCAATAAAAATGGATGCTTTACAATGGGAAGTAGATTTCCAGTCTAATATTTATTTATTTTTATTTTACATTTGTTGACTGGGCTAGTCCAGCTGGATACATATCCATTTTCAGCAGAGGCCCGGGGAGAAAAGCTCCTCGAGAGTACAAAACAATATTTTACTTAAATCAAAAATTAAAACAATTTCAAAGTTTAACAGGTGGAAGTACCATATAAAGTTAAGCTATTTTATGCATGAAAGAACATATTGGAGTAAGTAGTTTAGTAAATAAGGAAATGTGTTCAGTTCAAAACACATTTGATTGTAGTATCTTATGTTAAGTATATATGTTAACATAGTAGGGAGACTGAGAGTCATATTATGATATAAAAGAGAGTCCAATCAATTGAAAGGCAAGATATAATTCTGGTTTTCATTAGGCAGTTAGATTATACAGTCATTAAGACTTAGTAACTTAGTGAGAAGAAGACGTGAGAGGTTAGTCTGGGTTCAGACAGGTGCACAGCCAATGTGATTTGAGGTAGGTTTTAAGCCTGATTTTAAATTGTGTTAGTGAAGGTAGGGAGGTCAGGTCACTGGGGAGAGAGTTCCATGTTTTACCCACGGTATTAGAGAACAGAGAGTCCCCTGCCTTATTGTAGGTTTTGCGTATTTGTACTAGTATTTTGCTAGATGAGTGCAGGGTCTTAAGGTTGCTGTAGGGGGTGATAAGGTTGGTAAGAATTGATGTGTTGTTAGGCTGATACAGGATTTTATAGGCAAATGTTAATTGTTTAAATAGAAGTAGATTAGGTAACTCTAGCCGACCTAGATTTTGATAATTAATACAGTGATGGATCCTAAATGTAGAGCCTGTCGCAAATCTCGCAATATTGTTGTAGGAGACAGCCAGTTTGTTCATGTTGTTTTTTGAGGGGTTAGTATATATAGGGGAGGCATAGAGGAGGGTAGAGATTAAGTGGTTCTGGGCAATAGTAGATCTTGCTAGTGGGGTAAGAAAGGATTTGATTCTATAGAGGGAGCCTAGTTTTTTGTTAACTGTTTTTATGGCATTGTTAATGTGGCCTTCAAAGTTAAGGTTATTGTCAATTAGAACCCCTAGGAGTTTTGTGGTAGAGTCGAGGGATATGATGGTTCCATTGTTAGATGTGACAGTAAAGTGTAGAGGTGTGGCCCTGTGGGTGGGAGTAAAAAGTATAAGTTTGTTTTTTTTGGGATTTAGGATGAGGCACTGATGTTGTAGCCATTCCTCAACTATGTTAAACACTTTTTGGGTGAGAGATTGAAGGTCTGCTGGAGTATATTGGTGAATTATAAGATTCTGGGTGTGCAGAACAAAAATGATAATGAACTTGTAAGACATGATGTAACTGAGTGGCTACAGTTATTAGATAATCATGGGACTTAACTACAACCCTTTTCTGTAGCTTTTGGAAAATCAAAAACACAAGGATTTAACTACTTTAGTTTAAACTTTAGTTGACCACAAAGTAAAAAAAATGCATGTTTTCTTTCCCTGAGCTCATCTAGGCCATCAGTTGATATGCAACCGATTCTATTATCCTCAACCTTCTCTGGCCATAATCTTTTCCAGATGGGATGATTTTGAAGGGGTGGTAAGCACGACTGGACACTGGCAATGTCCAGTACTACCTATCTCTGGATAGGGCTGTCATGGTTGAATGAAAAGAATAAGGTGACATCAGCTTGTGGGAAAGAGAGGGGAGCTATACTGGAACACTATATACTTTGCTCATTCAAAGTCTTTTTCTGTTGAGCTTTACTCACTTTAACATGCAGGACTTACATCACTGGGGAGTGCAACAGTGCTCTTAGAAGACCCACATGCCACTTTCTCACAACATGCATCTGAATCAATTAGATGTGTTCTAATATCACCATCTTAGCTTCTTTGCTTCATCTTTGTGTCCCAATGTTGTCCTCCTCGCTCTTCCTTTAATAAGTGATGAGCTAGCTGAATCTTGTCATCCCCTCAACCCAACAGCTCCTCCAGGTGTATAAGCCACTAGTCATCTCAGGTCACCGGGGTCATTGTCAGGACTTTATCAATCTATGCCAACAGAGTGACAAGATATTGATTATGTGAATTACAATGTTTGGAAAAGAGAGGATGGTGAGAAAACGGAGAGAAAAATAATCTATTTGGATTTGTTTAGAGAAGAGTTAGCTGTAAGAAGAAAACAGGACGTAAAACAGGCTAATCAATTAGATGGTACTTCATGGAATGGGCTTAGAGTAAGATAGGGAAGATTTAAAAATATGGTATGTGTGAGACCCATAAATGATGATTTTTGCATTGGTAGTATCCTACGCCACCTAGATTTTTAAAAGAACAAACACAGTCTGATTCAAGATGTTGGAGACATGACATGGGGAAACTGGGTAAATTATTAATGTTCTAATAATGTAAAAAGTTTGGAGATAGGAGGAAGGAAATGTGTCGCAAATGGAAATGTATAGTTCCAAAGGAGGCTACCTTTACCTGGGAGTCCATCTTACTGAGATTAGGAAAAGAATGGTATCAAATTGAGCGGTAATGAACTCTGCAGGCATCGTGTTATCTTATGCGCCTAAAACATTTAAAAAGAATTGGAGAATGAATATTACAGACTTCAATAATTCTATGATGCATGATTTTTTAAACTCTTAGGAAGAGTAAAGCACATTGTGTGTACGAGAAAATATTGTTGGAGAAGAAGTGTGTCCTGTCATTGAATCCCACACTTATACAAATGTTCTCCAGTAGGGGCTGACACAGACAAACAACTGGTGTCAGATCCATGGATAAAATTAAATGCCAAGAAATGCATAATAGTATGTTTTGGGAAGTCATCCACCCCTGGTAACTATCATATTGACAACACATCCCTTAGAGGTGATCCAGTAGTCAGGGACTTGGGGACACGCATAGACACTAATCTAGCCTTTGACCATCATGCATATCAGTAGTGAGGAAATCATTCTATGCTGTGCAGCTTAGAAACAAAGGTATGACATCAAGTCCAAGGAAGCCATCGTTCCACTGTATTTGGCATTCATCAGACCTATCATTGAGTACAATGCCCCCTTTGGTATGTACCTAACTAGGCATATCCAACAATTTGAACATCCACAGAGGTTCCTCACTAAAAGAATACAGGGCTTAACTAAAATGTCCTATGTAGACTCCTATAGGCTGTATCCCTGTATTCTGTCTCCTACAGGCTTTTGAGGAGAGATCTATGTCTGACATACAGGGCATTGTCAGACCCCCACTTTGATGGACCTCCTGCATAGCCACAAAACAAACAGCACCAGAATTACCCATTGTAAAGACTTAATCCTTGCCTGTGATATAAATAGGACCTGCTGGAGAGACAGGTATGTATCCCAGAGATTGCCCTATCTCTGGAACAGGCTCCCCATTCACGTGAAGCAGAGTTCCTCCCTAACCCCATTCAAGTGCATCTTGGACAATTGGATGGGGACACCTATGTCTCTAATGGACACAGATAACCTGTAAATGGTTCATCTCCCAGGCCCTAGCTTGTAAATGTTTAATCTCCCAAGCCCCTGCTTATACTTATTAAGGGTATCAGAAATTGTCAGAAATTTGGGATGCATGGCTAGGCTTAAAAAGGCCCTTAGGGTCATTAGACCAGTAAACACCTATGAACCTATAAACTTTTATAATATACCTACTTGTAAAACAGAATGTTAAATTACCTGACATAGAACTATATCTGCTTTGACTCCAAGTCTAATTACATTCAAATATGAAAGTAATGATGCGACTTGCATTACACTGTAGCTATACATGGCTTATTAACAAGTATAGAAGGTGCATGTATGTTTTATATATATATATATATATATATATATATATATATATATATATATATATATATATTTTATATATATATATATATAGAGAGAGAGAGAGAGAGAGAGCTGTACCACTTTCTGGAAAATTTTCAGAAAAATGATTTTTAAATAAAGTAAAGGAGCATATTCAGTTATTAACTGCAAACCACTAAACAGTAAAAGCAGAAAACATTAAAGCTGGAGCATTTACAGAGAACATAGTGTGCAGCTGGTATCCTTATGGCTGGGAACAAACAATATGACTAGTTTCTCCTGCTGAAAAAAAAATAAAATACAATGCAGACAGTTTTTCCTTTATTAAAAAACTGTGGCTTCTTCTATCACTATATTGGGTCTTCCAGACTCAAATATTGATTGAAGCATTTCCATAACAGATGCCACATTAAGCAAAAATCATAATAAATGAAAAAGCATGAGGCAGACATGCATTTGTCTAAATGGGTTACTCAGAAGGGCCCAAACCTGTTTGGTCACATGACTCACGTCCCCATACTACACTACTCTTAAAGATAGATTACTATGAAAATCACATATTCCCATTTTGTGTGGCATATACAAGCATTCACATACAAGAACATACCACTGTCTACAAATAAGTATATAGCAATGCTATTATTAATCTCATTGCTGAGAATGAAATAGGTCTAATGGGATCAGTGTTCTATCCCAGTTAGCAATTCAAAATAAAATAAAATAAATAATACACAACTGAATTATTACATCAGGTGCACATAGCCATGTATATAAAACAGTTGTTGAGTACATATAATTATAGCCATCATAAACATTTATATCTGGATTGTATGAAATTTGCAAGATTTTCAGACAACAAATGCAATTGATGATTCTTGAAGTACAGGTCCATTGTATACTTTACACATAAGAATTTATATCTGAAGATGTGATTGATAATCTTTATTAACAATCTTAAATTGTGATGCATGATCTACATTTTGCAGTATAATTTATCCATATGATCAGTAAAGACAATTCATAGATATGCTGCCTGTTTATGGACTAGGTGTAGCATGTCAGCCATGAAAAACAAAATGCCTTATCTCATATGTGATTGATTTTGAAAATTAATGATATATGACACCTCTATGTATATTATTAAATGTGACCTGATTATGTGACTGACCCCCTGTACATTTGCAAAGGTCTAATGGAAGCAGAGTTTGAGATACCACAACAATCTGCCTGTGTATAAAGTTACTTTAGTTATTTAATCAAAACAGCAAAATAATTACACATGATGTTCTCTTCAGTGTTATCTGTCATAAATAAAACATCATTAACCAAGCAGATTGTAAAAGTTAGTGTTTAGGTATGCATGCACATAGCTTATTAATCTAACTAAGAATGTCAATAAGACTGTTTCATCAATGGTATACTGCAAAGAAATTGTCCTTTTCCTCAAGATATTTTTACTTTGGATGTAATTATATTCACTCCTACACAGGGATGTGAGATACTTGCCTACCATTTCCCTAAGTGCTGTATTGTTTTTATCTACAATTGTTGTTACACTGTTGCCCATGAGAATCTTATCAGTGAACTGGTACTTGGTGAAATCAAATATAAAGTATAAGACATTGCATACTAATATCTGTATGACTATTTTATTAATCTCCATTATAGTCAGAATAATCTTACCAACTATTATATGAAAGGTGGCTTTAATCAATCATTTATGAAAAATGTAAGTTAAATCAACAACAACTGATGATGTAGACACGGACTATGATGATGAAATGCCAGCATTATAATTTGGGTAGATGTACCATCTCACAAGTACCACATTTATATCTAACAGACTCCACAGAGTACTGCTGAGGTACTAAATCAATGAATATGGAATATCAATTCAGCTAACGAGTCTACATAGTTCATATGCTATACCCTCTATAGTCATTGCATTTAAATATAGTTTTCAGGCTTATTTATTTTGGGAATTTCATTACTTAAACAAATGTCTTATCAATGGCATGCTAGAAATGTGAATCTCATATTCAGAACAGATGCTCTAGTCAATGTTTTTGACAAATAGTGGATTCAGGGAATCACTGTACTATGGGCACAATATTAACTCTGTACCATTGTGTATATGACATATGGCTATGTACAAACAACTGCAGATGGCATTATGACAATTCTGTACATTAACCAATTTTATGTGAAAAAATGATGCGTACTGCATTAATTCCTTTGATTAGAGGTCATTACCCATTACATGCTTAACCTACTGATACCACACTGACCGTGACTGTCACTGATAACAGATGATGGCGACATGCTAATCATTTCAGTATGAAATAGTTTTTCACACACATTCTGATACTAATATACTTGCTGTGAGTAAGCATATAAAGTTTGTAAACACTGAGCATGTTTGTTCATAGCAATCATTGAATCTTAAAATGTGCAAAGCAACTGGGTCATGTAGCCATTTACACCTTGCCATTATCCAGAATTAGACCATACTTCCTTCTCCAAGTAGCAATAAGCCAATCATACCACAGCTGAGTTTATGAATATCCATCCAATTGCCTAATTCCTTCTTAAAGGAAGAAAGTTCAGCACAGTGGTGGAGTGGTTAGCATTGTCACTTCATAGCAACAGATTCACTGGTTTGATTCTTGGCTGGGATGCCTTCTGCCTGGAGTTAGCATGTCCACCCTGCATTTGCGTGGGTTTCCTCTAGGTGCTTCAGTTTCCTACCACATTCCAAAGACTTGTTTCTGGAACATTAATCCCTGGGCCTCCACTGAAAATGGGCTCTGTCCCAGTTGGACTTTCGTGATAAACAAATATTAAATAAATAAATAAAAGTAAATGTGCCACATTGCATGATCTGGAGAGGAAGTTTGTTCCAGTGAAGGGCTACTTACTGTGTGACAAATCTGTCTGTCTCACCACGATTTGTTTATTTGCTGAATCAGGTTCAGATCTCTGATTCTAGTGTTTACAGAACTGTTTGATTTGTGGAGAAATAAGAGGTCTTGGACTGTGAGATCCTTAATGACCCAAAAGGCAAGGCACAGATGGCCCCAGAGGAGTTTGTAGAATACCATATACATAGACAAGGCTTTCAATATTTCTGCATAGTTTAGGTCATTTAATCCCATGATCTTTTTTTTTTTCAGGAGTCTTTGGAGTCTTTCTAACTGCTTGATATGTTTTGTAAGGTGTATTCCAAAGGAGCATTGTATTCTATGATGGGTATGATCACCATATAGAGGGGTCAGGGCTTCTTTGGACCTAGAGGAAATGCCCTTTGCAGCCAGTTATGCCAGACAGAAGGATTTTCTGAGCACTGCTGCACAGTGATGGTCAAAGGAGAAAGCATTAGCTATCCACGTTCCACGGTCTCTAGTAGCAATTTCTTAATTTTGAAGTTGGTGTTTTATATACTGTAAGCTGATGGAGGAATGTTTGCTAAATGTAACAATGTTGCATTTTTGCATTTAGTTTTAGCTCATCATCAGTGCACTGCTATTAACTTGTGTATGCTCATTTTTTAGCTTCAGCATATCAGAAGGGGCTTCTAGTACAACACCCAGTTTACAATTACTGGCAAACCTGATTAACCAGAGTTCCTGATTTTTGATTTGGCGATCAGAGAAGTATATGTCAAAAGCAAAGGTTTTATAAGGGAACCCTATGATACCCAACTGGTTGTTTACATGCTGTCTGTAGCTGGACCTGCCACTATTACAGTGTGAGTTCTGTCCCCATTACTTGTTTGTGATTGCTAATGTTTGATGTTTACTTTGGCTCCCACATTCATAGTATGTAAGGTAATGGTGTACAATGCAAGAAGTTAGATACAAACTGCTCATATTTGGTATACCCTACTATATATCAACCCTCAACTCTTAATACACACCCTACTATATATCAACCCTAATACACACCCAACGATATATCAACCCTCAACCCTTAATACATACCTTATAATATATCAGCCCTCAAACCTTAATACACATCCTACAATATATCAACCCTCAACCCTTAATACACAGCCTACTATATATCAATCATAAATCCTTAATACATACCCTACTATATATCAACCCTCAACCTTTAATATACACTCTACGATATATCAACTCTCAACCCTTAATACACATCCTATGATATATCAACCCTCAACCCTTAATACACACCCTAATATATATCAACCCTTAATACACACCCTACGATGTATCAACCCTCAACCCTTAAAACACACCCTACTATATATCAATCATCAATCCTTAATACATACCGTACTATATATCAGGTTCCTATTAAATGATCGAAGACGCATTCTTTTGAATGCATCTTGATCAAACTTGAAAGCACGAAAAGGCAAAATAGTGAAACGGCATATAAGCAAATGCTTTCTCTGGGGAAGAAATCGCTTGGCCGCTTCCGTTACTTTGCCATTTTCGTGACTGTAGTGCGATCTTGGAGTTGGTATATTTAAGTAGGGGGGTTGTGGGGGCACAGCCCCCCACATCGGGGGTGTGGGGGTGAAGCCCCCCACTTTATGTAATGTTTTAAAACATTTTTTTTTTGTTTTGTGGAACAGTGATTTTTTTCCCTTGGAAAAAAATCTCTGTTCTAAGCGTTCCAGATTGTAAGCTTTTGCTTACATGGGTTCGATACATCATTGTTCACTTTTTTAAGCATTCGATGGTTTAACATAGACCCTATATATCAACCCTCAACCGTTAATACGCACCCTACAATATATATCAGTCCTCAACCCTTAATAAAATGTATTGCAGCATATATTATGGCAGTTCCATCTCTGTTTTTGTTATAAAATACCAGTCCTTCTTTTATACAGTATTTTCAAATCAATCCTCAGTCGACATACTGGGCTACCACTTAATTCAATTTTTCAAGTTGCTTCTGTTGTGTAACTATCTTTATACCATTTAGGAAAGACTGCATTGTTTTATTTTATTTTATTTTATTTTCATGTAGGCAGCATTAGACACTTGTTTATCCTCTTTTACCTCATACTTATCATTTACAATCACAGGGTTTTTATTCAAGCTAATTTTGAACAAAATTCCTATTTTTCTTACAAAAAATCCCAGAGAGAATTCTCAGTAAATAAAATAGCAAACAGAGAAATAGGCTTCCATTATAAACTGTACTGCTGTATTTCAAGATCACTACTATTGCATTTCTATTGAGCCACTCTCTTTGTGATATGAATTGGAGTTGCCTGGCTGCACTCTATGAAGAATAGAGTAGAACCTAATCATTTCTAGGTCACTGATTATTATAGAACTGCAAAGTGTGCTACTTTGCTATTGGCAAGAGGCTGTTTGAATTTTTTTAAGCTTTTCTGCACTGTTATATATTACCCTCATTTTCACAGTGTTGCTGATCGCACAGTGAAAGTGAATCATGCCCTATAGAGATGCAGATATTTAGACCATAAACTTTCTCTATAAAACCAAATTCAGAACGTCTTCATACAATTATAATAGTTATATTAAAAGTGCCTGGTTTGCCCAAAGAGGTGCATTACTCTGATTGTTTTAAACAATAGCCCTCCAACAAATCAACTCCAACCCCCATTACTGACACTTTCCCTAAAGATCAAATTAAATAACATCTAGAACCATGGATTTATATTTTTCAACTGGCTCTGTAGCCAGCTTGGTTAAAATGGTCATCCTGTGACAATGTGGGAATTGGCTCATATTTGCTGACAACTACCTACTATTAAAATAAACTAACACAGTTTGTGACCGCTGTAGTTATGTAATACTATTGGAGGCAAAACTCACACATAAAGCCACTACAAATAGAAAACAGGGTGTTAGTAACACACAACACCACACTATTCCTATTATGCACAATGCTGGCGAAACACAAAACAGACCATACATATTCTGACATTTTCTTAAAAGCACATTACTTAAACCACAAAAGCCTCTTAAATGTGACCATGGAAACAAGTACTCTCAGCAATCTCACACTCTCTTCAAGTAGCACCTACAATAATATATGCATCTAAGACTCATTATCGCAACATCAAAACTCATAATGCACACTTCCACACAGTTCAGTATGGTAGTCGTAGGAGATACTGCAGTGAGCTGTGCTGATTCACTTACCAGGAGGGGATCAAGCTCAGCTGCCTGTCCATTGCCAGGATTCACCACATCATGCAGACAGTCATGTGTTTGTACCTGAAGTACACATATGATACAGTCATAGTACATGTGGGAGAAAATGACTTGAGATATACTTCCCTAGACTATATGAAGAGAAGTATGATTGAGCTCTTGGAATGTGTTCCAGAGACAGGTATGAACCTACCCTTTAGCAGCATTTTACTATCACCAAAATAATGCCACAGTATCAACAAAGGATTATGGACTTTAACAATTGGCTTATCTTCTGGTATCATTCAAAGATGGTCCAACCTATATATCAGCCTGGGAGGAGATGCCAGATGTACAAACTGCTTTGTCAGGGATATCATGTGTCTTGCTGCCCAAGACTTTTGTATGTTGGCTAGTCTTGTCCAGTCCTATAGTGCCTTTTTGGTAACACCAGTCTTCAAAAGCTTCCAACCTAGTAAAACATAATATGGATAGCAAAAAAAAATATTGCTGCTAAATGCAAGGAGACATAACAAAAAGTTCCACCCCTTTCAATCATTGCTTACCCTGGAATGCCTTGGAATTTGCATCATTGTGGATATCTGGTGCAAGACAATTGTGAGCACCAACGGTCAGTGCAGGGTTTCACTTCCTAACTCACCCTGAAGCCCTCCACTCTAGATGAAAACAATAAAGGTGATTCTGTCTCTATAATCATGAAATAAAATTTCACCTGCAGACTCATTAAGCAGGCTAACAACCTAGAGCTCTTCCATTAACAAAAACATCCTTTCACATCATAGCTAACAATAGGACCCCTTCTGTGACCCCCTTGGCTCATACCTCCTAACTAGCTACTATGGAGTCCCTGTGCATTTAGTCAAATATCATTCTGCTAGGGTACATTAACTACCCACTCTCTATTAACTGTGAGACTTGCACATCCCCCTTTGTGTATGCCCAAAGATTTCTGGACTTCATAAATGCAAACTCTCTGGACTAGTTAGTCCACACCCCAAGCAGAGGTAACAAAATCTTAGACTTGGTCCTTACTAAAATGGGATAGCTTTGTTCCTTACCAATTGTAACTGCCTCACTAATCAAATAAGCCTATAAATCAATCACATTCATCACAACATTCCAGTAGCTTTGTATTCAGAGGTTATGCCAAGGCTAATGTACTAAAACTAAGGCATGACCTAGCTAAATTCAACATTCCCTTTAACCTTATGACCCCACTGCATATGCAAAATAATTTACATCAAAAGTGTATGCATATATGAATAATCGCATAGATGCGTCTGTCCATCTCGAAAGTAAATACAATGCCAAATTCAAAACTAAACCCCTATGGTGGAACTCAAATATAAGCAGGCACTACAGTAGAAGAAACAAATCATTGAACATAGAAATAAATATAACTGTCAAGATGCCACAAATGTTAACTCAGCAGGGAACTCTGTTCCCTGATCAAATCAGCCAAAGCTAGATATGAGCTAAAATAGCTAACCAGGCAAAAGACAGCCACGAAGCCTTAAGTAGCTACATGAGAATTCCTAGGAGCAATACCCAGCACTGACAGGATATAGTAAATCCTCTAGTGGAGAAATTTAGCTGTAATTTCACTTGTCTCTCCTCTACACCCACAGATCCCAAACCCACATGTATTCCCCCTTAGATGTCCCAAGAACAAGTTCTCTGAGCAGTATCCAAGGCCATGAACACTGCTTCTATAGGATCAGATAGGATACTAGGATGCCTGCTGTACAGCTTGAAACAGGACGTCTCAAACCCCCTACAGCAGCTTTTTGCTGGACGAATGGTGGAAAACAACAGTAATCAGCCTGCACAAAGGTCAGGTGTCAACAGACCCAGGTAATTCTGTTCCAGCAAGTCTGACCTGCCTCATCAGTAAGGCTATGGGAAGGATCACTAAAGAATAAATAAGGATATAAGTAACCTACAAACTCTTGAACCTAGTCAGTTCAGTTTTGTCAAAGGCAGACACTGCCTATTTAACCTGGTTGACATTTTGAAGAAGATTACTGAAGCAATGAATGAGGGGAAAGCTGCTACACACTGCATATCCAGACCTCGCAAAAGTGTTTGACACCATCCCACACTCAGGTATCATTGTTAAACTCTCCCAGTTAAATGTTAATCCAATGTAATTCATTGCATATCAAATGGGCTTACAACTAGAACCAAGGAAATTAGCATGGGTGGCTGTACCGTCTCCAAAAGACTTGTCATCATCACTGTGCTCTAGGGTTTAGTCCTTGGGCTACTCCTCTTTAGCATTTAACTCTTGGAGGGCAATGCAAATGTAAAAGATTTATGGCTGACCTAGTTTGCAAAGGGCTGTAAACTTGGTGCCATTATAAATTTTCCAGAGATCACCAAGATCCTCCTAGATGGCATTTGCCAAACAAATAGCTGGTGCCAAAACCATGGACTAAATCTAAATGCCAAAAAATGTATAATAGTATCCTTTGGCAAGCACAACATCTTCTGTAACTATCACATAGACAACACTCCCCTGAGAATTGATCCAGAATTTAGGGTCCTTGGAAGGTATTAGACAAAGAGCTGTGCTTCAATCACTATGTATCCACTATTATAAGAAAGTCCTTTTTCATTGTCCAACTTATTAGGAAAGGTATGGTTTCCAGGTCTGGGAATGTGATCATTCAACTGTGTTTGGTACTTATTATTCTGATCATTGAGTATAATGCCCCCTTTGGTATCACCTGTCCAAACACTTGTCACAACCTGAATGACCACAATGTTTTCTTAGCAAGAAAATCAGAGATCTACACCAAAAAACTACATTGACCATCTCGAGGTCTTGTCCCTGTCGCTCTTTTCAGCATCATGCAGGTTACTAAGGGTTAATCATTGCCTTACATTTAGAGTTTCAACAGACCTTATCCTTTGAGACCTACTCCACATCCATAAGTCCAATGATGGCTCAAACACCCACTCAAGACAGCTTAATCTCTTTTGCAACACTAACTGTACATTTTGGAAAGACAGCTATGTATCACATAGAATGACACTTCTTTAGAATTGTCTTCATCACCACATAAAACAAAGTAATTTGGAAGCTTTGATGGGTAATTTCACCCCAGTTTAGCATCCTTGTCTCTAATGGATAGGGGTAACAAATAAATGTCTGCCTGACTCTGAGCTATTTGTCCCTAAATGTAAGGGCTAAAAGCATCAAGGGACTGCATAGCTAGGCTTATAAAGCATGTTGCTAGAAATGGAGACCCTCTTGTTTTGAGATGACAGCGCTGTCTGCTGTGCTACTCTACCTCCCTATTCTAAATGGAAGGAAACTCACAGGAACTGACATTTAAGGATAACTAATTAAATATGTCCAAAAAACCTGCAAAATACTATTTGAAATTAAATACATGCTTATGTTTCTGTTTCTGTAGAAATAGTAGTACATATTTCACCCACTCATAGTAATATTTACTTTACTCTTACATTTTTATGTTCACCTGTCAGTTTCTACACCAAAACATCTTTTATAAGTGTGAGCATAGCTAGCATATACCATGTTCACCACAATCCATGTACACTTATTTTGTGTAATGAGATGTGTTAGAATTTTTATCATGGTTTATCGTTCTATACTCTGTAGATTTGTTCAGATTTCTGACCAGCCAACTATAATTGTTTTAGTATTTTTCTTAAGCCTGCAGTTGGATTTAGACTTAGGTGGGAACACTCGTGAGGGGAAGACTATAGTCTGACTTTACAGTGTAGTAATATACTAACAGCATTCAGAAATAAATGCCAGTACTGAATTTGTAGTCACAGCTGCACAGATGAGTTGAAGCACTTTGTGTGTGGTAACTATGGCATGTAGCAAGCTTCTCTGGTGGCATGGGGAGATAAAGCCCTGACTACAACTCAGCTGACCTCTAATTCAAATAGTATCTCAGGTGACTACTGGAGTAGTAGACAGGATGGGTGTTACCATCCCAGATGAGAGGGGGCAGTCCAGTGGGTGCCTCCTGTGATGATAATCTGTTGGAGGCTGGGGATGTCACACTGAGAAGGTGTGATCCGAAGGGTAGATAGAGTAGGGAACATGGATGAGCTGTTGTAGAGGTGGAGGTGAGATACCCACCTCTTGGATGTACCATGGAGGCTGTTAGGGAAGGAGGAGTAATGGGTAAGCCACAGAGTGAAAAAAAAACCTTTGCAGATGTAGTCAGCCAGACTCTCAGGATGCCCACAGGCATCATACAAACTCTCAGGATGCCCGCAAGCATCATACTGGCCCCAGCCCTATTGAAGAAAGTCTGTGAAGAATGTCAGTGGGCGTTAGGATGTGGCTAGTAGACCTGGCAATGGATATCCAATTGCAATTTAAGCTGCTTATAAAGGAGGAGCTCAAGAGAAAGCTAGACCAAAATGTAAAACTTTAGAAATGACTTGATCTTAGTACAGTAACACAGTCATCATAAACTTAAAAACTGAAACTTTATATGAATTAAAAAAATTAAGATGGAAATGAGTGGCTGGCTAATTGAGTAGTGTCTTTGATTATCCTGCACATGTTGTTTGTGTTATATCTTAGAGATTTGTAATTTTGGACTTAAGTGGACGGAGCAGGCTGGAGCAGTTTATCAAATATACAGTTCACTGCTGCTGTTGTTGTAATTGCTATTGTATTCTACAGTTCTGTTACTGTTGCAGCTGCCACCATACATTTCCCAGTCCTGGCCATTGCCTAAGACTATTTTGGATGTTCAGGCTTGGGGAATGCCAGCACTGCATGGGCCACTGCTGGACATGACAGTCTGTTGCTATTTGACATCATTGTAGTGATGGAGCTCTGCGTCTTGAGCAGACATATTTTTTTGCTTACAGCAATAGTCTTTGGGTTCTTTGGGCTCAGGTCAACTGGGGAGCCTGAAAGTGGAGGATTTCATCACTGAAGATCTAAAATTGGTGGTTGCTGCAGATTGTTTAACTGAACTGACTGCTTCAAGCATTCTGTTTTCCACCAGCTTCTCATTACTGTCAGTTTGTTTGCGACTCTTTCCAGAGATATTTTTATTTATTTGTGTCCAAATTTGACTGAGTTAAGGGAAGTAGTTAAGTGGAGTTGCTGAATGGATCATATGTGCATTCCTGTTTAATGGATTTTACCAAAGGATAAACAACTCAGGTGTTTTAAGTGTGACTATATATTGAGCTCTAACCAAGAGGAGTTAATAACTGGACTTTGATGTTGTTTGCTTTATGAACTTACCTGGATTTCACCAGCTCATCTAGAAACCAATCTGGTGGATATTGATTCAAGTTTTATAACTGATTTAGCCCTGGCTGAGGATTCCTGTGATGTACTAATTATCTGCAGAAAGAGGTACAGAGAAGAAAACAGAAGGAACCAGAATGAAACGTTTTTATAATGCTTTCATACCACATCAACCCTTGCAAGGTACTTACTGTACCCAAATTTGTATAAGAATTAATTTAACATACTTCAGTGACTGTTCATTACTCAGTCATTATTTGGATTAATCTGATATAGAGTAGTATTAATTCAGTTTTTATTCACGTAAACACTGCTTCACTAGGAATTGTTTTAGTGTTGATTTTTATGATATAGATTCATACAAACTTTATCTTTTAAACCCTGGTGATTTGTTACACACATCACACTTCTTTGCTGCTTTTAACTTTTTACTCATTTTATTAATTGGTTCTTTTTATTTCATGCTATTTTAAGTCTATCAGAGGGATACCTATATACCCCATTTTAATAGAGATTTAAAGATTACAGTGAGTCTTTAAAACTGGCTCTACCCACTTTTAGATTATTTCAAGTTGCCTGCACCTACATTTCAGCTTTGCAGCCACCTCAATATACTGTGTAATTACAGGGGTTTACATTTTAGTCGGCCTTCATCAGGCATTTCTGGGCATGTTCTTGTGTTGGGCTGGATGATGCAATGCTAGTTCCTTGTGGGCAATGCCTGCAACTCTTTTCTTTTTACTGTACACTGGGTCCTGTATTAGCATCAATGGCAGGTGGTAGGAACCCACTTTCCTACAATCCTTCTTAGGGCCTTGTATCTAATGCAAGGTCTATAAGCAATGAGATAGGTATTATTTCTGACTTGCTGCAAGAAGATGACCTTGCTTAATAACTGAGACCTAGCTGGATGATGACTTTGGCCTCCACTTAGTCACTGATATGCCACCAGAAATCTCAGTTATACAGTAAGCTATGAGAGGTAGGATTGGGATGGGGTGAGATTCATGGCAGTAAAAAAGTCAGGTTATGCAAGGTGTACACTAGAGAAATAAACATTTTAAACATGTCATAAATGCAGTAATAGCTGTAGATTTCTCCCTATCTATCATCTATCATCCACATGGTAGTGTGAGGACATTCCTACATGAATTCACTGAGTTTCTCAATGGCACAGTCTTAGGTCACCAGTGCTTAGTTGTGCTGAATGAATTTAATAGTTGGGTTAATGTCAAAATTGAGTCTGTAGTTATGGATTATAACTCTGTCACAAAAGGAGCCAGCACAGTGATTCAGAGGGATCCAGCTCTAACTACAAGCCAGGCAACCCAGGTTCAATTAGCAGTCCAGGTTTCTGAGGTAATGGCAGGGACGGAGGGAGGTGGCATTCAAATAGGTATTCCTTGTAGGAAGGCACTCAGATGTAACAGGCAAACAGAGGGGGAGGGGGAATCATGGGGCAAATTACAAATGAAAAACTCCCTAGTGGAGGCAGTCAATAGCATGAATTCCCCAAGATGCCCTTCGGTTCCATTTTTTGACTAGCCTTAGAACAGAGATAGTCTGAGGGCTGTAGGAGAGGCTGGTAGACCTGATGATAGATTAAGGCACAGGGGTAAGCTGGACCGAATAAAGAAGAAGGAAAAACAACAAAAACATTTATCACAAAAGGTTTTGGGTTGCTCAGGTTCATATCTCTGCAGTGAATAAACTTGGCCATACACTGGACTTGGACTTTATCATGAATATAGACACCACTGACCTAGTGGTGGAACCAGTCTAATGGTTAGATAACTTCCTGGTCCACTTTGGCCTTAGTCTGTCACACTATTGACCTCTTGCCCTTGAACTAAATGTCACCCATAGAATTAAGTGTATTAGTACAGAATGCAAATATTTTTTTCAGATACACTCCTTCAATTCCTATTGGAGAATAATGCTAACTCAACAGATGGTCTAGCTGAAAAGTGTAATAAATATCTTTCCCTGACTTTTGACTCCCAGCCCCAGGTCATGAAAGCCTTCTTTACTAAGAGATGCAAACCTAGGTTCTGCCATGATTTCCATCTCATATGAAGAGCTGGGCAAAGGTTAGCGTGTCACTGGCATTGAGAAGGATTATGGAATGACAGAATTATGCTTGTTAAACATTATGCCAACTATCAAGCAAACACCTCCTGCCAAAAGGCAGATTTTCTGTCAAGAGAGATCATTCAGCAGTCAGTTGACCAACTGATGTCTTCTTCTGTGCAGCTCAGCCTGTCTGACCATCAGAAGTACCTTATCTGGCTCAGAACCAAGTTTTCTGCTTGATTCGTTGTTGACAAGATTACCTCCATTACCACTGTTCTTATTTATTTATCTGTTTATTTATATTTGTTTACCAGGGTAGTGCACTGATCAATATTGACCAATTTCAAGCTCAACCCAGGTTCTTTGTTTGGCCGACTCCAGATGAGGCACAATGTTGCCATTCCCTTTAACTGCATCTTATTTGCTGCTCAGTATTATTTAAATATAAGCTGCAACTGACCACATGCAGGCCGGACCCTTATCCATCTAGGCTGGTGTTGCTCAACTTTGATATACTAGGCCTAGTAATTTATCAGATTTTGTATATATCACTGACAGATAGTATGTAAATCCTGACTTACAAGAAACTCTTATCTATATCCAACTGTTTAAAAAAAATATCACCCAATCTCTAAGCTTCCTTTTTAGGGATAATTATTGAGAAGGTTGTCAACAAGGACCTAGAGAGTTATATCACAGTTAGTGGATCAATGGGTCCATTTTAGTCAGTTTTTTTCTCTTGCTACAGTAGTGAGACCACTGTTACAAGTAGTTAATGATCAGTGTTGGTCCTCTTGGATTTCTCTGTAGCATACGATATTGTGGAACACATTCATACCATTTCAACTATGAGATACCCCCAGGGCTCTATCTAGGATCCTTTACTATTCAAAGTATACATTCTTCCATTTGTAGGACCTTTATGGAAAAAGGGAATAGCATACCCCACTTATGTTGATGGCATCCAGATTTAATTCTCCTTCCTACAAAAGGAGATGACAAACAGTCATTCACTATCTGGTGACCTTGAAGCCATACACATTTAGCTAACTGAAAACTAATTAAAGCTGAACACCATTAAGATGGTGGCATTGGCAGTACGTACAATCTTGAGAAACTCCTCTGCCATACATTTATCTAATTGTCTCATGTAAGGAGGAGATAAGCTTAAGTTTGTTAATAAAGTGTGGAACCATAGTATTACTCCTGACTCATGACTAACAATCTGGGACCAAGTGGCAGCTGTAGTGAAGATGAGAAATGTTTCCAAGGTGAAGCACTTAATACTGCAAGCCTTTCTCTCAGTTGTTGATCATGCCCTGGTCCCTTCCAGATTGGATTACTGCCCTTTACCTGGGCACTAAGCTTGATTGTTTAGAGATGGTGCAGAACTCTTTAGCTAGGCTGCTTACTGGCACTTCTTATTACCAGCACATTATGCCTGCTCTGTGCATCTTCAATGTCTACTTATTCTGAATAGGATAATTTGGAAGACACTAGTGCTCTTTTATTTGTCCATTCACAATCTGGGTTCCTTCTACCTGAAGGAGCTTACGGTGCACTTCTGCCCCACCAAGGTCTTACACTTTCTGATGAGCTATTAATACTTTAAAGTATTAACTTTTAAGACTTCAGTTTTTCAAGCATTATATATCAAGTCCCTCATTTGGGGAATCTGCTATGATTTGTTTAAAATGGCTTTTGTTGACATGGGTTGACTATTTGCTTTATCCATATGTTTAACTGCTCTATATTAAATCTTTTTATTATATTATGATTACCAGTGTTTAATGCTGAGCAGTTAAATACTTATCACATGCCTTGAAAAATTAGGAGAATAACTTCCTATTGTGTTTGAGGGATCAAGACATTTCACTACAAATATATTATAACATTGAAATCCACTGTGGCCTACAATAAGAAATAAGAAATAAACATATATGTTTCATTCTGTTGGAACTGTATGAAATTAGGGTAGCAGCTTCAACAATGAAAAGTTCCTAGCCACCGTCATGAGACGGGTGGACCACATTTTGTCTGCAGATTATTTTTTGGCATATAATAACAGTATTGTCACATGGATCTAGATATGGAATATTAGAAATGTGTTAGGCAGTCTTTTATTGATGGTACTGATGGTTTAGCTGAAGATGTCATACATGCAGATCTGAAAAAGCAATCGTAGTATTGCATCTTGTCTGATAATGACTCTATCAACTTTAACAGAAAAGTAATTCCAGAAAATAGAATATTATCCCATGTCTAGTGAACAACCTTTCTAAAAAGTCAATCCACTGTTGTAGCAAACTAGAGTGGAAAGATTTTGAAACAGGACCCACTTTTTCAAAAGGAGTAGTCAGAAGTATGCTTGAAGCATAGGTTTTAGTCTAGGGAAGATGCATATGCCACTGCAGAAATAGTATATAACCAAAGCATATCAAGTTGGGAAATTACAGTCATTTGTGTAGAATAACCTAACCTTTGCTGCAGTGAGTGAATATAATTTTAAAACCTTTCTGCATAAAGCTAGGGCTGATAATGACCATCTTTTTTTTGAGAAGGTTCCCCTGCATCCCAGTGGCAGGAGTGTGTAGTTAGAACTTGCCTGATCAAAGACTGCTAGAATGGGGCTCAGTTTTTAGCTTTGTATTGGTTAATTTGTTTAAATCAGTTTGCTCATTTGCTACTGTTATATGAAAAAAAAAAAAAAAAAAACTTTATGCAGTTAGGGTTAAACTATTCCCTGTGCCATAATGTCTGCTCTTCAAATTTTCCCTTAGAACTAGCCAGTTTTTTAGTTTTAGCACTCAAATGTGTTTCTTTGAGCTCAGAACCTGTTCAGAACTCGTTGTAAGCACTAAATAAGCTACAAATTACTATAACACTCAACTTTCCTCACTTGTCTAGACGAAAACAGTTTTTAGTACTTAATAAATAAGCACCTATCCAGGCATGTCTAAGGGCCAGCTCCCAGTGTTTTCTCCTTTCTACCTGATGAATCTGGGCATCTTGGGGCAATGCAGTAATTGCCTCATGTACACAGACAACCCTCTCCTCCTGCCACCCAACACTACAACTTGTGAGAGATGCACTTATATAGCCAACTGGAAGCGAAGCTCTCTTCACCCAAGACTGGACTAGACAATCAAGAGGAGAAGGCAAACAATTGAACGACACCACACTCATCACATAGTCCTTCAAAACCTACACCACCAAAACACACACATAGCAACATAAAACACACACCTATATTCGTGGAGGCTCTCAATAAAAATCTGCTCAAGCAACAGAGACCTCCAAAGCAGAAACACAAGCAACCTCCACCACCCAACACAACCCAAATAACACACAGCCCTCAAACTCATTGTGCCACTCAACCACAGCCCATAAGGCATAACAACATACCCAGCACTCTAGTCATAGGTGACCCTATAGTCAGGCACACTGATGTTCTACTCACCAGGCTAAACAAGGAGAAAGTTACTGTCAGCTGCCTGTCGGGTGCCAGGATCCGCCACATAATGCACGCACTCAGGTCACTCCACAACAAGTGCAAATATGACTCTGTCATTGTCCATGTTGGTGTGAATGACCTGAGATGTACCTCCCTGGACTACATGAAAAGAGACATGGAGAAGCTCTCCGATCTTGTAGTCCAGGCAGGTATGACCCTAGCCCTGAGTAGCATCCTGCCATCACGCAGAATGATACCACAGTGCAAGGACAAAATGATTGACTTCAACAATTGGCTAAGCTTCTGGTGTCATTCTAATGGGATCCAGTATCTGTCTGCCTGGGATGACATGGTCGACAAACCACGATGCTTTGCCAGAGATGACCTGCACCTGTCACCCTTGGGATTCCAGATACTGGCTAAGGCTCTTGCCACCCCTATAGTACCTTTTCTAGGTAAGGTTCAAAAGACAAATTCACCACTGTAACAGGTATAAGCAAGCAAAATCTGAGGGTAATACTACTCGATGTTAGAAGTCTAAACCTCAAAATGCATTCACTTGAGGCACTCCTTAAAATGGAGGACATCAACATCTGTGCAGTGACAGAGACCTGGTTCAAGGTTTCAGAGAGCACCCCTACATTACCAGGCTATAATTCATACCACACCTTTCGGCCACCTAACCTGGACCGAAACACTAAAGGTGGAGGCGTGTCCATATTTATTAAGGATATCCAAACCTTCAGGCTAGTTGCTCAGCATAATGAGGCTGAGATTATCCAAGTGCAACTAACTCTGGACAAGACCATAATCCAAATTGTAACTTGCTACAGATCCCCCACCATGCTCCAGGATTCCCACTCCTCATTTTTTGATACACCCTAATAATGGGCAATTTCAACTACCCCACCATTAACTGGGAAAACTACACATGTACCAACTCTTTTGCTCAATGTTTTCTTGATTTCATAAATTCCAACACCTTGGATCAACTTATCCACACCCCCACCAGGGTCAGCAATATCCTAGACCTGGTCATTGCCAACATGGGAGACCGGTGTTCCACACCAGAGTTCAATTCCTCATTGGCCAGATCCGACCACAAGCTAATCACCCTAGGCATCCACATCCCACCCCACCCCCATTAGGGAAACCACCATAAAAAATTTCTCCAAAGCCAACTTCACGCTTCTTAAGACAGAAGTGGCAAACTTCACGACACCCATGTAGACAGACAATAGCAGTATGACTGCTGAATCCTACACAAATACACTTACACAAATGCATGGATCATGCTATCCCTAACACAACCACGATGCTATCCTCCAAAAAAAGGAAGCCAATCTGGTGGTTCCCTGCCATAAACAAACTCTACAACAGAAGAAAGAAACAGTTTCAAAAAAGAGTGAAATCCCATGATTGGAGGAACTCCCTGGTCAGCCTCAGTAAGAAGCTGAGATCCCTCATAAAATCCTCCAATGCTAGTTATGAAAACAAAATTGCCACCGGCTCTAAAGACATCCACAAAGCATTCTATAGCTATGTCAAGAATCTCAATGGCAACACTCAGACCAGTTCTGAGTTACAGCACAATGGCATTAAATATATAGAACCAGCTGATATCGCCAACATCCTGGCAGATAGGTTCAGTGCTAACTTTACCTGCCTCTCACCCCCTAAAGGGCCCATCTCTATACCGGAAGAACGCAAAATTCCTGTAATCACGGCTGCAGAGGTAAAAAACACACTCTCCAAAGCCAAGAACACTGCATCCATGGAACCTGACAACATCCCAGGCTGCATTCTACATGAACTACAGAATGAACTGGCACCCCACCTAAGCACCATGTTCAATCATAGCCTCACCTCAGGCTTTGTGCCCACTGAATGGCACACAACGACGGTTATCCCACTCCACAAAGGGGGAGCCACCAAGGATCCCGGGAACTACCACCCCATTAGCCTAATGAGCCAGGTCTGCAAGGCTATGGAACATACAAACAAGGACATTGGTAACCTCCAAACTCTGGACTCCACCCAGTTCAGATTTGTAAAAGGCAGATCATGTCTCCTAAACCTGATAGACTTCTTTGAAGCAGTCACCAAAGCCGTAGACGAGGGTAAGATGGTTTACACAGCCTATCTAGATCTTGCCAAGGCTTTTGACATCATCCCCCACTCTGGAATTATAGATAAACTCACTAAACTAGGTATAAATCCCTATGTCACAAGATGGGTTGCCAACTGGCTCAGTGACAGAACCCACACTGTGAAAGTAGCAGACTCCAAATCCGACCTCAGACCAGTGACAAGTGGAGTACCACAGGGTTCAGTCCTGGGTCCTCTCCTGTTTGGTATCTACTTTCCTGAAGTACAGGCTAACACAGAGGGTCTTTGACTAATGAAGTTTGCAGATGACCGCAAACTAGGAGCCATAATCAAAACTCCTAACGATGTGGACATCCTACAAAAGGACCTCACTGAGGCAGATGCCTGGTGTCAAAGCCATGACCTCAAGCTCAATGCCAAAAAGTGCATTGTCATCCCCTTTGGTAAAAACTCTGTACCCAAGAGCTACCACATAGGTGGTAGTCTACTTAACACTGAAAGTGTAATAAGAAACCTTAGGACGCAGGTGGACAGTAGTCTCTCCTTTGATAATCACATTGTCACAGTAGTCAGGAAATCCTTCTATGTGGCACACCTCATCACAAAAGGTTTCTCATCCAGGAAAAAAGAGGTCATTGTTCCCCTCTACTCATCACTCATTAGACCCATTATAGCGTACAACGTCCCTTTTGGTATGTACCTCACAAGACATCTACAACAACTGGAAAGGCCCCAGAAATACCTCACAAAGAGGATTACCAGCCTCAAACAGATGCCCTATGCAGACCATCTCAAAAAACTCCAGCTTTACTCCATTGCATATTGCCTACTCAGCGGCGATCTCTGCTTAACAGACAAAGCTATTGATAGGTTCATAGGTTCATAGGTTCATACTAGGCTATCTGCCCAAGGGCATTTATAAGCCTAGCCCATAGTTATTTGGCTTTCGCCACCCCTTTAGTTTGAATAAAACTATGCCTATTATTTTGCTGTGCCTCTGTCAAGCAGTGACACTGAAGTAATCCCTGGGGTATATCTGCGATCCCCCATCCATTGGTCAAGATTCCTCTTGAACAAGGCCAGCGAGGTGCTCTGCCTCACATGTACCGGGATTTTGTTCCACAGCATAGGGAGTCTCTGGGTGATGAATCTGTCCCTCCAGCATGTTCTATTAATAACCGTGTCAAGGTTTAAGTCTCCGCCTTGTGGTTCTGAGGGATCTAGATTTTTTGAAGTGAAGCATATTCATCAAATCAGGGTTTGACATGGCCTTATATGTCAGGCACAGGTCACCTCTGAGCAAGCGGTATGAGACTGAATAGAGCTGGAGTTCTTTCAGTCGGGCAGCATAAGACATATTTTTGAGACCCTTTATCCTTTTGGTGAGGAACTTTTGGGGCCTTTCCAGCTGCTGCAGGTGTCTGGTCAGATACATTCGAATGGGGCACTGTACTCAATCATAGGTCTAACGAGTGATGAGTACAGGGGCGATGACCTCCCTTGATCTAGATGTGAATCCCTTCATGATCAGGTGGGCAATGTAGAAGGTTTTCCTAACTACTTTAGCAACATGAGTGTCAAACGAAGGCTACTGTCAACCTGGGTCCCCAGATCCCTGATGACTTCTTCTGTGCTCAGTGGATTGCCACCTATATGGTAGCTAGGGGTAACCTTGTTTTTCCCGAAGGGTATGACTATGCATTTCTTGGCATTTAACTTTAGGCCATGGCTCTGGCACCAGTTATCTGTTTCTGTGAGGCCCTTCTGAAGGATATCTGTGTCAGATGTGTTTTCGACTATGGCCCAGTTTGCAGTCATCTGCAAACTTTGTCAGCCATAACCCTCCTGTGTTTGCTTGTACTTCAGAAAAGTAGATGCCGAACAAGAGTGGACCCAGGACTGAGCCCTGTGGGACACCACTTGTGACAGGCTTTGAGTCTGACATGGCTCCAGCAACTCTGACCCTGTGGGTTCTGTCACTTAGCCAGTTTGCAACCCATCTTGTGATGTATGGGTTTACATTCAAGCTGATGAGTTTTTTGATGATACCTGAGTGGGGTATTGTGTCGAAGGCCTTTGCCAGGTCAAGGTAGGCTGTATGGACTGCCTTTCCCTCATCAATGGCCTTGGTGACTGTCTCGAAAAAGTCAACCAAGTTTAAAAGGCATGATCTGCCTTTGACAAAGCCAAACTGCTTTGGATCCAAAGTCTGCAAGTTCCCTATGTCTTTATTTATGAGTTCCATTATGATCCTCTCCATGGCTTTGCAGATAAGGCTTGTCAAGCTAATGGGACGGTAATTTCCAGGGTCGGTGGAGGCACCGCCCTTGTGAAGTGGGACCACAGTCGCCATGCGCCACTCCTTGGGTACGTATCCTGAGGTGAGGCTAAGATTAAACAGCTGTCCTAACTGCGGGTTTAATTCCTCATTGAGTTCATGGAGCACACAGCCGGGGACACCATCCGGTCCCATGGATGCTGTGTTTTTTGCTTTGGAGAGAGCAGTTCTCACCTGGGCGTTGGAGATGTTTGGGGGCTACAATCCTCTGGTATAGATATCTCTCCTTTTGGGGGGGGAAGAAGTTTGCACTGAACCTGTCAGCCAGTATGTTGGCAATGTGTGTAGGTTCAGTAATCTTCACATCATTTTGAACTAATTCTGAGCATATCTGGGAGTTTCCTCCTAGGTTTCTAACATAGCTAAAGAAGGCCTTATGATTGTCTTTTGAATCCTTGGCGATTTTTCTCTCAAAATTTGCCTTGGATGATTTTATGAGAGATCTTAGTTTTTTACTTATAATGATCAAGGGTGTCTTACCTTTCAAGGATTTTGCTCTATCTTGTAGTAGCTTCCTCCTTTTGTTGTAGAGCTTGTTTATGGCTGGGGTCCACCAGACTGGACGCTTGCCTTTGGTACAAAGAGTCTTAGTTTTGTTTGGGAATTGCTTATGATGCACTTTTGATGTCAAACCCAGAGCTGTTGGACCTGCTCCACTTAAAGAAATCCCAAGCCCTCCGGACTACATGCTCTAGGGACCTAAACGTTGTCACCACAATAAGCAGAACATGCTGGAGAGATAGATTCCTGTCCCAGAGACTTCCCATACTCTGGATCAAACTACCTATCTATATCAAACAAAGCTCCTCATTAGCACTCTTCAAGAAAAATCTTGATGATTGGATGGGAAATAGGAAATTCCCCCCCGGGGATCATCTCTGTGGCTCTGCTCTACAGGGGCACAGGAAAATAATTTTCTTGGGTGGCGAAAGCCAGGGTACCTTTTTGGCTAGGCTTATATATGCCCTAGGGCCAATAGCCTAGTACCTACCTATGAACCTATAATGCGTAATTGCTTATGATGCACTTTTGATGTTGTGATGATGAAAATTGTATCCATTTTTTGCATATGTATACTGTGGATTTGTGTTATAGTATATTTAAGGAGTCAGGTATCCCATAATGCTGAGAGTCAAATGTTACAGTTGGTATAGAGTTTGTGATGTGAGAGGAAGCTGTGAACAATCCTTTTGCCATGCTGACATTTTATGTGCCATTAAGTTGTTTTACTTCAAATGCCGGTGTCTGCTGATGTTATTTACACTGCCAGCCATTGCTTGCATCATGACAACAGTTCTGGCCTATGGAAAAAACATTATTCAGTAGAGTATGTATTTATGTGGGGGGGGGGGTATTTAAATCTAGGTTTGTGGGCTGTAGTCTTGCCTAAAATTAGTTTACCAGATCTGCATTTTTGATAACTATATCACTTATATGACAAAGCAGCATGCAAGTAGGCATTTTTCAGCATGTATCACACAAGTTAGACACTTTATTTTTAGCAAGGCATGGGTACTAATTAATGCTAACTCTGAGGTCACAGAAATTTGCAGTTACAAAAGATGCTAATCATATTGATCATTGCACTGTCACGTGACAGTCAATTAAAACACAAACTCCAAGCTTAAAAATAACTTTCATAAACAAGAAAATGCAATAAAACAATCAATTTTTAATGTGGAAAGTTTTTCCCCAAAGGAAACTTACATGCTCAGCAAAGGAACAGCACCAGCAAGCAGTCAATCCTTTCTGCTCTCTTCAATGGCAGAAATGCTCTGGAGGGCTTTTCATCCAAACTTATCTTTTTAGTCAGCTCAGCTTGAGCTGACTGTCAGTTTGGGTGCCTGAAGGGTGTCCTGAAACTTTGGAAGCTGGCTGACTGTTATATCCATACAGGGTTGCCAGATTTCCGACTGGCCGGGTAGGGACAAAATGAGGACCAAAAAAAAAAAGGTCTTTAAACACGGAGCTACTTCTGTTTAATACGGAGCATCAAGCAGTTCCGCATTAAACACAAGTAGCTCTGTGTTTAGTGATTTTTGATTGACCCGTATGCTGGTATAACAGCCGATCAAAAACTCGAAAAATGGAGCTGAGTTTAATGCGGAACTGCCTGATGTTCCACACTAAACACAAGCAGCTCCGTGTTTAGCGATTTTTGATTGGCCCATATGCCGGTATATGAGCCAATCAAAAAACTTGAAAAACGGAGCTGTGTTTAATGCGGAACTGACTGATGTTCAGCATTTAACACAAACAGCTCCGTGTTTAGCAATTTTTGATTGGCCCGTATGCCGGCATATGGGCCATTCAAAAAAAAAAAAAGCAGAGGGCTGTTTCGCTGGTATTTAAACCAGCAGTGCAGGACTCGGGATCGGGCTGCTAATCCCAGGACAATCCTGCTCAAATAGGGGCATCTGACAACCCTGTATCCATAGCAGGCTATAACCCATATAGCTAAGTTTACTGCAGCAGTGATAATTCGAACATCTACTGTTATGGTAAGCTTACTTACACAACTGTAATTTCTTGTTTTTATGGCAAAACCAAGCAAGCCATTACTACTTGTCTGCATGACCTAAAAATTAGTCCATATTAATGCGTCCTATATACTTAATAGAAAATATTAGTTGCGCAGTCTTATCATATGCTGTGATATAGTTTCACTTTGCTCATGTTATATTTTATTATATTCAGGAACGTCACTTAGAAATGATTCATAATGTGCTGGTTCCTACAGTCATAGTGTTAAGTATTTTTCAGCACTGCAATATTAAGAGTAATACAGATCTGTGGACTAATCCAGGCCATTTAACATGATTCATTAATTCCTACCGGCAGCCAGGTAATAAAGTGTGGCATTCCTGACTGCTACAGACAGGATCACAATTGCCTAGGGCTGAAAATCAGAAAGGAAACAAATTATGATAAAATCATAAGCTGAACAAAAAATAAAAAAAAAACAGTTTTTTGTATTACACCTTCATTTGAAGACATTTTCTCATACTGAACATTCTTAATCATGGCACTAAACACCACAAATTCAGTACTGCAAGTAAGTTACAGTGAAACAAATCCATTGTGTTTGGGCTGTTGCATTTCAATCTTTCAAGCACTGTTTCCTTGAATGGGGCATGGTAGCACCCAGAAGTAGGGGCACAGACACGATTAATATCGCAGCACAATCTGTGTTGTAGGCATTAATATATTTACTTGGGAGAGGTCAGCTATATGAGTTATCCTAGAGAAGTGCAGCTACAGTTGGAGAATGAGAAGAAATGCAACAACCTCTGTGCTTGGGGGAGGGGTGATCACACTTTAAATTACCATATTGAATTTGCAGTATTCTGTGACAAACTCATTCATCATCCAGAAAAATACCCTGTACTAAAAAACATATTACTGCCCTACTCACAAATAAGTCAAATAATTGCAGGAGACTCACTCTACTTACAATGCATCGTTAAACTCTGGAACAGTATCACCACACAAATAAAACTTCCTGACAAACAATAGTTTTAAACCATTGCTTAACCAAAATCTTAACCAGTCCTGGTCCTGCACATGCTCATCACAAGATTAAGACTTTGTGCTCACTGTAAAATACCCTCCAAATACTTTCCTTAAACAGAATACTCTCAACCTCTCACTGAAATGACAAGACAATTTTATACATAACTGCTGCCTTACAATCCACTGAGTTGCGTGTCGGCTTTCTCTTTAGTAATTCTGCCTCAGTAAAATCTCAGAATGTGTAAATGTAAGCACTGCATGTGTACAAATGTAAATAGATAGAAATGCACCTACTGGCCCTGGGATTCACAAAGCATTATTTTCCATGCAGGAACAGTGTCGCCGGCCCTGCATGAAAAATGGGTGCTTCGCGATCCAAGTATGTGCCGTTTTGATGTGCACGAGTGGCCCTACACTGTTCCAGCATGGAAAGCCATACTTCCGGCTAATCAGCTAATTTGTTGGTGAAATCCATGCAAATGAGCTGGTTTAGCGATCCCGCAGAGCGGCATTTTTCCATACTGAAACAGTGTAAGTTGCAGAAATGTATTAGGTTACTAACTGACTACATTTCTGCAAATTACATAACGGAGGCATGTCAGTGCTCCAGAAAGCATGTATTCAATAGGTTATGCATGCCAATGGCCAAATATATGGCCAATGGCATGCAAAACCATTTAAAAAAATATATAAACTTTTATTTTGGTTGGTCGAACTCGGTCATTGAGGGCAGGGGAAGTGGTATGCTAGTAGAAGGGCGGAGAAAATGTAGAATCAAGGGGTGGCGTAAGCCATACCGAATCGGGCTAGGCTTATAATTGCCCCAGGGCAGATAGCCTAGTATGAACCTATGAACCTATGAACCTATGAAATGGGGGGGAACTTCATTATTACTACTGTCTGCATTTTGCCATTATAGTCAATGGCATACAGAAAATAAACATAGGCAGGGAACAGTGGTTGCTAAGGGGGAAGGCTCATGAATAGTGCATTAACTAGGGCTTAAGGCAGTGGGGTATGTTAATGAGAGGATTTATATACTGAATCACAACTTTGTTAGGATTTTTTCTGTGTCAGACTGCACCTAACCGTGTGGGTGCTCTAACACAATCATGTAGGCAGGAGGAGCAAGGAACATGAAAAGGGGGTGTGTCATGCTTGCTGTAAGCACATTGGAGTTCTGTTGGCTGGTTTCAGCTTAGCTAAGTACAGCTAAGTGAGGGGGCATGTTTGAGGCTGTTTACTCTTATTCCATGAACTGAGGAGTGTGTTTGCGCCCAGGGGAGGGCCATTTCTTGATGTTTACACTAGCTACAGCCACAATGGGCCAATGAAAGCACTCAATAATACCGCTGACAGGTGGCTGCAGAGCTGAAGATAGGAGGACATGTAAAATAAAAAATAAGGGGCAACAGCATAAAATAAAGGAGAAATGAAGTAGAAATCGCTAATATGGGATACTTGCAACTCAGAATGGCCCTTGCAAATATAATACAGCAGGCAGATGGCTGCAGAGCTGAAGATGGGAGGACATGTAAAATAGAATTAAAGGGCAATAGCACAAAATAAAGGTGAACTGATGTAGAAATCACTACTATGAGAGTCTTGCAACTCAGAATGGGCCATGCAAATATAATACAGCAGGCAGTTGGCTGCAAAGCTGAAGATGGGAGGACATGTAAAATAAAATTAAAGGGCAACAGCACAAAATAAAGGTGAGGTAATGTAAAAATCACTACTATGGGAGTCTTGCAACTCAGAATGAGCCAAGCAAATGTAATACAGGTGGCAGGGGGATACATAGCTGTTAATGGGAGGAGATGCAAGTAAAATTATTTACAAAAAGGGCAACAGCAGAATAAAGGCAATCATGCACAAATTACCACTAATGCCTCTAACACTCACAGTGGCCAAAGCAAAGCCATGAGTAATATAGCTGGCAGCTGGAATGTATCATAGTCAGCCAATCATACAGCCAGCATCAGCAGCACAACAATATAAAGTATGGAAACACTTTACAGTCTGTTTTTTCCCACAAACTCTGCACCATTGGTGCATACATGCAGGGGAGTTTTAACTTGGGAAATGTTAGGGGCTGCCATTGCTGTGATCCATCAGTATGTGCTAGAGGCTGATGGCAGAGAGGAGGATAATGCTGATGACTGCCATAGACCAAGGAGGAGGAGAAGAGTGTACAGACCCAGGGTAACCTACCAGGGGCTACATGATCTAGAGATAGTAGAGTGCTACAGGGTGGACAGAGACATATGTCAGCAAATCGCTGAGCTGTGCCGGTCTCAACTCAGAGGTAGAACCAACAGAGTGGAACCCATCCCAGTGGATACCAAGGTATGTTTAGCCTTAACAATTCTAGCTGCAGGTACTTTCCAAAGACCTACTGGGGACATCATGGGGATCTCACAGGCATTTGCATCCAGGGTACACCACCACTTTCTGGACACCATGCCAACACATGCCGGTGGGCACATTTACTACCCCAACACCCGTGAGGAGAGGGCCAGAAATATGCATCTCCTCCACCATGTAGCACAATACCAGGAGGTACTGGGTGCCATAGATTGTATGCACATCCACATCAAAGCACCAACCGGTGAACAGAGTAGGGTCTACATAAATCTCAAGGGTTTCCCCTCCATCAACTGACAGGTCATGTGTGATGCATGGGGCATTATCATGAATGTGTGTGCTGGAAGCCCTGGAAGCTATCACGACTCCCACATCTGGCATTCGTCACAGCTGTACCAGGCATTTGCCAGTGGGGGCATCCCATATGGCATACCTCTCAACTGTACTGAATTTCTCAGCTTTTACTGGTTTTGAGGTCCAAATAATGGGGTGCCATGATTGCCTAGTGGCACCCCTTAAGTTCCGATTTTCCTGGCTATGTTTTTGAATTTTTTGGTCTTTTGACCTGATGTCATCACGTGTGCGATGACGTCAGTGCTGTTAGCCTGCCAGCCTGTCAAAATTGAGCTCAAGTGTGAGCATTTCCAGTATTTGTGAGGGAATTATTTATGAGCCATTACAAGTGCGAGCATTTCCCCAGTATATTTGCAAGCGAGGAATGCGAGCTATTGCAAGGGAATTTATTGCAGGGAGTGCAGAAAGCAAGTCCGTGGTGGAACGGACAAGCCATTACAAGGAAATGTATTGCAGCCAGGGATGTGCTGAAAGCAAGTGATTGATCTTAAGCAAGTCCCAAGCTGGCAGTTACGTGCTGGAAGCAGAGATCAGTTACAAGGGAATTTATTGCAGTGACATGCTGAAAGAGAATTTACAAGGTGTGCATTTCCCCAGTGTATTTGGGAGCCGTTATAATGTTTTGTGTGTGTGTGTGTGTGTGTGTGTGTGTGTGTGTGCACGCGCGCGCGCACGTGTGTGTGTGTGTGTGTGTGTGTGTGTGTGTGTGTGTGTGTGTGTGTGTGTGTGTGTGTGTGTGCGCGCGCGCGCGCGTGTGTGTGTGTGTATGTGTGTGCACGAGCCATTACAAGGGAATTTATTGCAGGTATGGAGTGGAGAGCTGGTCCGCTACTGGTGCATATAGTTACCGCTTGATGAGAACAGGTCTGAAGTGCTGCTGCAGTCCCATTCAGTTTCCATTCTTTCTTGATTATAGGACCGTTGCTGTTTCTGCTGCACATTTATTATTGATGAGAACTGCATTTAATTAAGTGCTGTCTGGTGGTTGCTCGCTGCATAGAGGGGTGCTGCATTTGAATTACCAATTACGAGACCGTTTCCGTATACAGTTACTGCCGCTGCATTTATTGATGAGAACAGGTGCATAGTTAGTTAATTACTGTATATAGTTGAAGAGCATTTGTTGCTGCATATACTTGGGTGTGGGTGCTGCAGTCCAGTTCCATTCTTTCTTGAATTACAGGAACGTTACTGTTTCTGACACTCATTTATTGATGAGAACTGCATTTAGTTAAAGTGTTGTCTGTATGGGATCGTTTCCACATTGTTGCTCCATATAGTTAAAGTGCAGTGTGTGTGTGTGTGTGTGTGTGTGTGTGTGTGTGTGTGTGTGTGTGTGTGTGTGTGTGTTATTTAGCTATGGCCTCTTTCCACTGAAAGAAGTCTTCACTGCTGTATGACAATCTGTCAAGATGATGTTACAGCTGTCCAACATTTGGGTTTGCTGTTCAAACCTCGATAAGTCCCCTTTCAACAAAAATGCTGGAGTGACAGATTTTGCATCGTTATCGCTGCGTTTTGCATGCTGAATTGCACTTTTACTTGGCATATCTTTCACTTTCTAGAAAGGTGAAAAGCTCTAGCTCTACATTAAAAGTTAAGATCTACTTAAACAGGCATAATCAAAGGAGAACAAAACACTGCAGTTTGTAACTTTGCAAACAACTTGAGCATCTATGAAATCTCAAATGAGTGTATGTATTGTGGCATGAATTCGCAAAACAGCAATTACATTCTGTGGTATTGCCATTCCATCTAAAAAGTTTAAGGGAACATTTTTCAGTGCTGTTTTTCTAAACATCAAATATGTATATATAGTTTTAGCAGTCATATGTATACAGAATTCTAGCAGTCTTGAGACTAAGGGCTTTTACATTATAGCCGTGGAAAAATCATTGAACAAAATAACCAATTATTTTTTGAAGTTTAAGCATTTATTTACACGTGTGGTGACATATATTGTCCCCCTTTGGCAGAGCGGGCGGGGTTACATAATTATTTATGCAAATGTTATGTTAATCACCGTACAGATTTGTACCTATTTTTCATGGGCCTTTGTCCAGATTTTTGATGTTTCCAGGTTGAGAGGTATGCCATATGACCATCTGGTGGGGGATGCCGGCTATGTACTGGAGCCATGGATGATGACACCCATCAGAAATACACACACACCCACACATGAATGTCATAATGAGGCACATACAGAAACCAGGATCATTATAGATCATGTGTTTTGGATGCTCAAGTCATGGTTCCGCTGCCTTGACATACCTGGTGGAGCCTTGCAGTACTCTCCAGCCATATGTGCACACATGTTCATAGCATGTGCCATGCTACACAATATGATCCTGTGGAAACAGCTGCAGCAGGAACAGCATGAGTAAGGGCCACACAGCCCACCACCATTGCTAAAGTCCCCACAGGCACAGAGAGACTCACAGGAGGAGGCCCCTGAGTCTGCCCCCATAGGCAGATGGAGGTGTGCCTAGTATGCTCATGCCTTGGCAAAGAGGCAACTCATAGCGCATGCACTGACACTGTAGAGACTCGAGGGACTGACACCTCTCACTGACTTGCACACACAGTAAAATGGATGACACACACATCACATTACCTGTAACTTACCACGTATAGACATTCTACTGTGTGCATCCAACATAAGCGGCCCTCAAGCACTGTCCCCACAACTGATGCAAGCACAAGGTAAGTAAGTCTTCTTAACAATAAAGGAATGGAATGGTATGCACTGCTAGCATATCTATAGTAATGCTGCATGCATACAGGGACTGGGGTGGCCTACTGGGATAGCAGCACACAACTGACAGCTATGTGGGACACCAGGAAATGTCTGGCCAAAACTGGCCTCCACGCGCTATGCAGTGGTACCCAAGGTGACAAATCCCACTGCAGTATATGTGTGGGGACAACTAACTGGGGGGGGAGTCATAGGTCACAAGCATGGATGTCAGGGTGGGAGTCCCATAACCCTTCATCATACCCACACAGCAAGTCAGCTGTAGAAAACCACAGAGAAATGTCTGGTAAAGGCACACAAATGGCAGCAATGTTGAATTAACCCCTTACAGACTCACACAGTCATAACACAGCAGGACCCACAGTTGCAGTAAGGCTATGAATGGTAAAAAGTCTGAAACTTAAATGTATGCCATTACAATCTGACCTGGCTTCTGTACTGATATGCCTCCTCTCCCCAAGACAGGGCACTATAGTATGGTAAATGGAACCAAAACGTAAAGAAAATATCAGCACAGTCTGTGCAAATGTGTACAGTGACAGGTGTGCCTGCCCCATATAACCACACAAATGCAGTGACATATATGTATGCATGGAAATAGCAGCATAGCACACATTGGCAGGGATGTACCAATACACACGAAAACATGTTCCCTGTCCACAATATCCAGGGGGGTCAATGAGCTATGTGTATGTGTGGTTAATACTGTCTAAATCTGGCCAGCATGTTCTCCTGGGAGTCGTCTTGTACTGCCTTAGGAATAGTGCTGTCTTTGACAGGGCCATGTTCAGATAACTGCAGTGCCAACTGTTATGCATGTCAGTGGCACCCACTGCTCTGCCACTGACATACCTGAAAGTCACAGTGCTATGTAGAATATACTCAACATATTAGTGACATCTTGAAGAATGTGTAGCAGAGGTGCCAGGGCTTTTGTGAATATAAGTGCTTTGTGGTACTGTTACCAGTGGTCATTCTCAATAATACTATTTTCTTATGAATGGTTTTACAAAGAATGGACATGCCTGCACAGTTGAATGCACTCTGTACCTACACCCATAACTCCCAACCTCTGACAGCAAGATATCTGGATAGGGGCAGAAATAAAAGTGGAACAAAGGCACAATGATAGGCATGTGTTGTAAATATTGCCTTTACATACGGAGAAAGTCAGTAGGGTGAGGGGTTTGTAGTAGTGTAAATGGTTTGAAGGGAAGACAGTAATGTCTGTATTATCATGTAACATCACACTTCAATCATACTCAACTAACTTGCCATAAAAACACATGTTTAAGTAGAAAGGATGAAACCTCTAGCCAAACACCTGGGCAACCTGCCTAAAATGTACAGTTCAGAGGTATGCACACACTAAGATATGACATTTCAGGCTAGAAAGATACCACACAAGCAGGAGATCCCCAGCCAGTATATCATCAGGTTGCTGGACTGTTTACACAGTTGTGTGTCATTACTACACTGCCTGTAGCCACACCTCACAGATAGCCTTGTTGGGAAGAATTTACATAGCTGTCCTCCATACCTCTCAGCTGTACAGATACACAGAATGTCCAGAGTTTTGGCTCATATTTTTGGCCTGTACCTCTTTTTTTCCTGGAAAATCACTGGGATGATCTCAGGATTGAAGTCACTACATAATTACATACATTTGAGTTTCAGACTTCAAATCCGTCAGAAAATGTATATTAAAACAAATCCTGTCACTCTAACAACTTTGTAAGTTTATAAGAGCAATATTTAAAATATGTTCCTATATGTACCCCCATTTTGTCAAGCTTTGTCCAGATTTTTTGCATTAAGAGGATGAGAGGTATGCTGCCCTCATAATATTGGTCTATGCATCATACAACTAGTATTCCTCTGGTAAAGCACTGTGATGATCTGAGGATACGGATATATCAGAAAACGTCTGCTAAACAAAACAAGTACACTGACGAAACTGCTGTGTACTCCTGAGAGGTATGGCTGTAGCACACAAAAACCTGGACTGGAGTACACCTAACTCTGGAATAGAGTCCAACCCTAACTATAGAAGATCACACTGGGCATGCTCCTACACTTAGAGAATCACAGGACATGTTGGAACCCATATTGGAATAAATGACTGTATCGTGTATATCTGTTCATGCATACAGACATCTATGTACACCTCCACTGTCCCCACACATACACATTAGACAGGAATACCATCAGCTAGCTGTAGGTGGCCCATATGTGGTATATCTGCATCGGTTGTGTCAGATACACACACACATATATGGGCAATGGATAACAACATCTGTCAAGCATACACACACATAGACGTGGGGAACTAAGAGACAGACAGTGATACAGAGGGAGACACAGGGGGACTCATACAGAGTGAGTCACACACACAGATACCTTGAGTGGCATACATTGATGTCCTCCTGTGGACAGTGGCATACCAGTTGTACACAGTTGTATGTGCTAGCATAAAAGGTGAGCCCCATTGTATAATAGTACTGAGGTTGAGTTTACAATATCACATCAAGTATTAGGAGACTTTTCCCACTCAGTACACTTCACATTGTCCTATTTCACAACATCTGCTGCTGTCATTCACCTTATAAGCACTATTGCATACCAATCACCCCTATAAGCTCTGTAGCATGTGCAATAATTACGCAATACTATAGTACAAATAACTAGATAGGTAGGGGTTCTAATCTCAATACTGGTTTGAAGATAGGTGAAGGCTGCCAGCCTAGCTGGATAGAATTTGTAGGCAATTCTGTCATTTGTAAATATTAATATAAGCCACAGGGTTGTTCTCTTAAATGTGAAAGGACTGCATTGGATGTTGAACTGCAAAAAAATATGTAACAACAGTGCACTCTGCTGTAAGAAAGCTAAGTCAAGCATTGTGAAATTCCTTGATCTAAGACTTGGATCCGAGATGTCTGGATGAAGGAATTCTGGCTATTGTTTTGAGACCAGAGTTAATTGCTAGAATTTGCATGTATAATTTATTTTATTGCTCTGGCTTCCTGACCAGCTGCAAGATCAAAAGGGCTATTAACCTCTGAGTTTCTGTTAGCCTGGGAACCAGAAAGAAATGATGTAATCTGAAGTGAATCAGTGGTACTGTGTTATTAATTTAAAGACAGAAAGAATGAGGGCATTTAGCATTTGTCTTCAGAACATTCAACTCACCAGCACTGCCTATGCTCTATATGTAAGTTTATTTTATAACTGTGCTTTCTCTTAGATATAGCAAGGAACTAGGAAGATTAGATTCATTTTTTCTGCATTGATGTCAGAACTTTTCTACTGTATTACTTTAAGTATTTCTCTGTGATTTCTGAACTCTTGACTAGCACTGTGTAGTAAGAAGTATTGTCTTGTGTTTTTATTATTTATTATTAAATATTTTTAAAACTTTCAACTGCAGCTGTTTTGTGTAGAAATAATTTAAGCTCTAGAGTACATTACATGTGTATAGTATACTGGCCAAGCCATTCCAATAAGCCTTGACTGTTCAGCTGCACTTACCATTTGGATAATAATATTGCACAGTAATAATTGGACACCCATTGTTAAGGGCCTTTTCAGTAGCTGATAAATATTAATGGGAAAAAGGGGCATAGCTGGAAAACCAGTGCCAGCCTTACCCAGGAGTGTCTGTGTCGTTGTATATAACTCTTATCTCAAAGTGTGTGTGTGTGTGTGTGTGTGTGTGTGTGTGTGTGTGTGTGTGTGTGTGTGTGTGTGTGTGTGTGTGCGTGTGTGTGTGCGTGAGTGTGTCAGCTACTTGGTCAGGGACATGAAATACTGATTGGACAGAGAGGGTGCAGGAGGTTTTAGCTTGCCCACTAGACTGAGATCTGGACCCTATAGCTGTGCCAGTGGGGGTTGTATTGGGGACCTGGAGAGAAAGGGAGAAACCAGCCCCAGACTGACTGTGATCTCTATGTGCTCTTAAGGGAAATTGTGCTTTACTGTGTGTGTGTATTTATTATTCTTTCCCAATGTGGACGCCCCTCACTAGTGTTAGTGGTGAGGATTGAGGCTCCTTGATTGATGGGCCAGTGTACGGGCATCACATATTAATTATTTGGCAGTGGTGGGATATCCACACCACATATTAATTGGTTGGCAAATATGAATTGGCTTGTAGTGGTGTGGGTAGTTTGAATTTCTGTAGTTTGTGCACTGTGATCACTAAAGGCATAAAATGTACAAAGAGATGTATTATGCAGAACTTATATTGGCCTGGAATTTCTAGAGATGTAACAGGGTGCTGCAGGACCTGTGAGCAGTGCCAAAAGGTAGGCAAGCCAGGAGACAAGAGGGGAGCACCTTTGATGCCTTTGCCAGTTATTGAGGAGCCATTTCAGAGGGTAGCTATGGATATTGTGGGGCCTCTGAGTACCTCAAGTTCCACAGGGAAAAAGTATATCCTAGTGGTAGCACATTATGCTACAAGATACCCTGAGGCAGTGGCTTTGTCCTCCATTGAGGCAGAAAAGGTGGCAAATGCTTTGTTAGAGATTGTCAGCAGGGTAGGTTTCCCAAAACAAATACTGACTAACAGAGGTGCCAATTTCATGTCAGACCTGCTGGCTTGTCTGTGGAAGTACTGTGGGGTGAAGCACCTGAAGACCACCCCTACCATCCCCAAATTAATGGTCATGTTGAGAGGTTAAACTCTATAATCAAATCCATGCTACAGGCATTTGCAGACCAGTTTAAGAGGGAGTGGGACAAACATTTGCCCCATTTATTGTTTGCTTACAGAGAGGTTCCCCAGGAATCCTCAGGTTTTTCACCCTTTGAGTTGCTGTATGGGCAATGGGTGAGAGGTCCTCTAGATTTAATTCGAGATGAGTGGGAAGGTGAGTGTGAATCTCACAAGGATAATGTTGTGGCATATGTCCTAAACCTCAGGACAAGGCTCAGGAAACTCATGGGCTTGGCCTAGGAGAACCTGGCAGAAGCCCAACAACAGAAAAAGGTATGGTATGACAGGAATGCTCGAGCTAGAGAGTATGCTGTAGTGCAGCAGGTAATGGTTCTTATTCCTGTCAGATACAACAAACTGCAAGCAGCTTGGGAGGGACTCTACAAGGTGGTAAGGAAGGTAAGTGATGTTAATTACATGGTAGAACTGCTAGGCAGGAGGCAGGAGCACAAATTGTACAATATTATCATGATGAAACCTTTGCCATGATAGGGAGGCCCTTGTGCTGAGTATTTGCAGTGGATTGCAGGAGGAGTCTGAGGGAGATCTGGTGACTGATCTCATCAGTGAGGCTCAGACTGACACCTCAGTGGAAGAGGTAGCAATGTCCCAGAAGCTATCTCCTACCCAAGTTTGAGAAATTTGAGCAGTGTTACAGGAGTTTGGGAAAATGTTCACTGGGAAACCAGGGTTCATCCACCTGGTGCAGTACCAGATGGATACAGGACCCCAAAGACCTGTTAGTTAGGCCCCTTATAGGGTGCCTGAGAGAGTCAAACAGACTCTGAGGGAGGAGATACAGGAGATGTTGGAACTAGGGGTAGTTCAAGAGTCCAATAGTCCCTGGGCCTCCCCAGTGGTGCTGGTGTCAATGAAGAATGACAGCACCAGGTTCTGTGTGGACTACAGGAAATTAAATAGTCATACAGACTCAGATGCTTACCCCATACCTAAGACAGATGAGGCGCTAGAGCAGCTGGGTGGGGCTAAGTATCTTACAACCATTTATCTTACCAAAGGTTACTGGCAGTTGCCCTTGACGCCTAGTGCTAGAGAGACGTCAGCCTTTGTGATTCCTTTTGGCTTGTATGAGTTCACAATGATGCCCTTTGGGATGAAAAAATCTCCAGCAACTTTCCAGAGGCTGGTAGATCATATCGTAGCAGAAGCAGGAAGGTTTGCCCTTGCTTACCTAGATAATATTGCCATCTACAGCCATTCCTGGCAAGAGCATCTTCAACATATCAGGGAGGTGCTAGGCAGACTACAGAGGGCAGAGTTGACCATTAAGCCCAGCAAATGTCAGGTGTGTATGGCAGAGGTCTGCTACCTTGGACATAGAGTGGGGAGTGGTAAGATAAGGCCAGAACCTGCCAAAGTAGAAGCCATTCAGGAACTGCCTGCACATGTCACCAAAAAGCAGGTGAGAGCATTTTTAGGAACAACAGAGTACTACAGAAAGTTTGTCCCCAGTGATAGTACCTTAGCTGCTCCCCTCACAGAGCTAACAAGGAAGAACAGGCCAGATAAGGTAGTGTGGAAAACAGCATGTGAGCAGACATTCCAGAAGCTTCAAGAAGCTTTGGGAGGACCCCCTGTGATAAACAGTCCAGATTACAGCAAATAATTTGTTGTGCAGGTAGATGCTTTGAACCATGGGGTGGGGGCTGTACTTAGCCAGATTTCTTCAGAGGGAGAAGAGCACCCAGTGGTTTATCTCAGTCATAGGCTCCAACCCCAGGGAGGAATGCTATGCAGCTGTATAGAAGGAATGTCTAGCCATACTGTGGGCACTGCAGAAACTTTAGCCTTATCTTTATGGAAGAAAATTCACTGTTGTTACAGACCATAATCCCCTAACATGGTAACACAGAGACAGCCAGCAAAATACCAAGTTGCTAAGATGGAGCATAGAGTTGCAAGCATATAATATGTCAGTGCAGCACTCCAGTGTGATTAGCAATGCCAACACAGATGGGCTCTCAAGACAGGGAATGAGGTAAGGTATACTCAGAAAGCCCTAACCCTCTCAAGCAACGTTTCTCAAGAGTCACTTGAAAAACTAGCTTGAGTTCTCCGGGGGGGGGGGGGTGAAGATAGGTGAAGGTTGCCAGCCTAGCTAGATATAATTTGTAGATAATTCTGTCATTTGTAAATATTAATATAAGCCACAAGCTTGTTCTCTTAAATGTGAAAGGACTGTATTGGATGTTAAACTGCAAAAAAATGTAACAGTGCACTCTGCTGTAAGAAAACTGATAAATCAAGCATTGTGAAATTCTTTGATCTAAGACTCTGAGCTGAGATGTCTGGATGAAGAAATTTTGGCTATTGTTTTGAGACCAGAATTAATTGCTAAAATTTGCACATATAATTTATTTTATTGCTCTGGCTTCCTGACCACCTGCAAAATCAAAAGGGCTATTAACCTCTGAGTTTCTGTTAACCTGGGAACCAGAAAGAAATGATGCAATCTGAAATGAATCAGTGGTACTGTGTTAATAATTTAAGGACATAAAGAATGAGGGCATTTAGCATTTGTCTTGAGAACATTCGACTCACCAGCACTGCCTATGCTCTGTATGTAAGTTTATTTTAGAACTGTGTTTTTTTAGATATAGCTAGGAACTAGGAAGATTAGATTTTTTTTCTGTATTGATGTCAGAACTTTTCTAATGTGTTATTTTAAGTATTTCTCTGTGATCTCTGAACTTTTGACTAACACTGTGTAGTAAGAAGTATTGTCTTGTGTTTTTATTATTTATTATTAAATATTTTTAAATGTTTCAGCTGTGGCTGTTTTGTGTAGAGATAATTTAAGTTCTAGAGTACATTGCATGTATATAGCGATACTGGCCAAGCCACTCCAGTAAGCCTTGACTGTTCAGTTGCACTTATCATTTGGATAATAATATTGCACAGTAATAATTGGACGCCCTTTGTTTAGGGCCTCTTTAGTAGCTGATAAATATTAGTGGGTGGTAGCAAGTGGTACTACTGTATAGTTTGGGAAAAAGGGGCACAGCTGGGGAACCTGTGTTAGCCTTCCCCAGGATTGTCTTTGTGGTTGTATATAACTCTTATCTCAAAGTTTGTGTGTGTCAGCTACTTGGGCAGGGATACAAAGCACTGACTGGACAGAGAGGTTGCTGGAGATTTTAGCTTTTCCACTAGTCTGAGATCTAGACCCCATAGCTGTGCCAGTGGGGAGTCTTTTTGGGGACCTGGAGAGAAAGGGAGAAACCAGCCCGAGACTGACTGTGATCTTTGTGTGCGCTTAAGGAAAATTGTACTTTACTGTGTGTGTATTTATTATCCTTTTTCTATAGGGAGGCTCCTCACTGGTGTTAGTGGTGAGGATTGAGGCTCCTTGATTGCTGAGCCAGTGCACGGGAGTCACAACTGAGAAGTGTGTGTGTGTGTGTGTGTGTGTCTGTGTGTGTGTGTGCGCGCGCGTGTGTGTGAGATAGTTGTGTATGTGAGAATGAGGGTGTGTGTGTGTTTGTTTTTATGTATGTGAAACAGTTTTAGGTCATTTACACCCACAACACTTCCCAGTGCCCCAATGTATCAGTCCTGCTGATGTCATTCTCCTTATTGTTACCTTTAGCCAGATGTGAGCCCAGCAAGCTCTGTAGTGTGTGTGATAAGTGCATAATGCTATAGTACAAATCACTTGATAGACAGGGGTTCTCATCTCAGATCTGGCAAATGAGTGTGCGTGTATATTTGTAAGAAGAACTTATTTTGATAAGTCTCACACCCACAAGCCTACTTTATCAAGCCTGCTGATGTCATTCCCCTAATCAGCACCTTTGGCTACCTGTAAGGCCGGCAAGCTCTGTAGCATGTCTGACAACTGTGTAACACTGTAGTACAAAGAACTAGGTAGGTAGCAGTTCTAGTTGTCTAGTTCTAAGTGTGTGTGTGTGTGTATGTTTGTATGAAGAAGTATTTTGATAAGTTACCCACTCACTGTCCTACTTTATCAGTCATGCTGATATCACCCTCCTTATAAGCACATAGGCATACCTCTAAACTGTACAGATTTTTGCACAATGTCCAGATGTCTGCCTCATATTTTTGGTCAAATTCTGACAAACTTATGCTTTTCTGGCAAAGTAGTAGCAAATCAGCAACAATTGAAGTTAGAAAATGATGACAGACATTTGAGTTTCAGACTTTATAACCTCCAGACATGTATTGCTGATGCCAAACTTGTTATTATATACACTTTCTAAATTTGTAGGAGCAATATTTAAAAAGTGTCCCTATTTTTGGGACTTTTTCCCACTTTTATATATGGCTTTGTCCAGATGTCTTGTTATAAGAGATTGAGAGGTATGCACATAACTGTGTACTAGCCTAATGGCCCTGGAGCCATTATAAGCCTAGGCCATAGACTTGCCCTGCCATTGTGCCACCCAACATTGGTTACCAGTGCCTCCAGCAGGTAGAGCCACTGTACTGATCCCTGGGGTGAACTTTGTATTACTCATTCACTCATCAAGATCTCTCTGCAAAGGGGTCATCTAGGTGCTTTGCTTGACATGTATGGGAAGTCTATTCCAGGGCTTTTCCAGTCTCTGGGTGATGAACCTGTCCCCCCAGCAAGTTGTGTTGATTGTGGTAATGAGGTTGATGTCCCTGCAGTGTGTGGTGCAGAGATTGGGATGTGTTTAGATGTAGCAGTTGTAAAAGAGCTGGGTCAGACATAGCTTTTCAAGTCAAGCAGAGATTGCCTCTAAGTAGGTGACAAGAGACAAAGAATAGCTGGAGTCGTTTGAGTCTGTATGTGTAGGATAGGTGTTGAATGTGTAGGATCTTCATTGTGAGGTACTTCTGTGCCCTCTCCAGCTGTTGCAGGTGTCTGCTGATGTACATGCCAAATGGGCATTATATGTGATGAGTGGTCTAATGAGGGAACAGTACACAGAGATGATGACCTCTTTCTTCCTGGACACAAAACCCTTGGTAATGACATGTGCTACATAGAGGGATTTCCCGACCACAGTGGCAATGTGGTGGTTAAAGGACAGGTTACTGTCAACCTGTGTCCCCAGTTCTCTAATAATGCCTAAAGTGCTCAGTGGCACTTAGTGAGAACTGAGATTTTACCAAAGGGGCTGATGATGCATTCTCTGGGGTTAAGCTACAGGCCATGATTTTAACACTTGTCAGTGGTCTCCAGTGAGGCCTTTCTGTAGAATGTCTGCATCACTTGTGGAGTTAATGATGGCTCCCAGAGTGCACTTGTCTGTGAATTTGGTCAGCCAGTGTTCCTTTGTGTTGGCCTGGAGTCCTGAGAACTAGATGCTGAACAGGAGAGTACCCACGACTGATCCCTGTGGGACCCCACCCATGATGGCTTGCAGTCTGACTTGGAGCTTGCTACTTTCACATTGTATGTTCTATCTGTGAGCCAATTTGCTACCCCCTAGAGATATAGGGGTTGATGCCTACTTTGGTACATTCAACCATAATTTCTGACTGAGGAATGGTATCAAGAGGCTTGGCTAGATTGATGTAGGCTCTATGCAGTGCCTTACTGTGATATACAGCCCTGGTGACTGACTCAAAGAAGCCAAACAGGTTGAGAAGGCACAATCTCACTTTCACAAAGCTGAACTGTGTGGGGTCCAGAGTTAGAAGATTACCTATAAGTTTGTCTATCAGATCCCTGATGATGCACTCCATAGCTGTACATATCACACACGTAAGGCTAATGGACTGATAATTCCCAGGGTCTGTAGTTTCCACACCTTTATGGAGAGGGATGACTGTAGCAGTGTGCCATCTGGGAAGGACACATCCTGAGGCGAGGCTGTGACTGAACTGAGCATACAGAGGTGTTACCGGGTTTCTCTGTAGTTCATGTAGAACACAGCCTGGGATTATTTGGGGTCCCATGGAAGCTGTATTCTTGCCTGTGGACAATGCAGGTGTAACCTGGGAGGAGTACCCCTGGGTGGCTGGCAATCTTCTGCCATTCTGAGTGTTCCCATAGAGGGGAGACAGGGGCAAAGCTGACACTGAATGTGTTGGCAAGAATGTTGCCAATATCTGTTGGTATAGTAAAGGAGGTAACATTGTGCAATAACTCAGAGCACATCTGGGTATTGGTGAGGAGGTTCTTGATATAACTGTCAAAGTATTTGTTATTGTTTTCAGTGTTTTCTGCAATTCTGCCATCATATGCAGTTTTAGATGATTCCATAAGGGATCTCAAGTTGTTGGTGAGGCTAATAAGGGTGTTCTACCACTCCTAGGACTCCACCTTTTTTGCAACAGTGTCTTCTTTCTGTTGCACAGGTTATTAATGTCAGAGTCCCACCTGACTTGCTTCCAGTGTTTGAAGGTGCATGTCAGGGTTCTGTTGGGTATGGCTAGTTCTATGCATTGATGTACTTGTTTGTACAGTGCACATGTGTATGATTTGGCAGTCATGTAGGTATTTTCCATTGGCATGGGTGCTGTGAAGTTAGCCACCTCTATTTTTATGAGTCCAAACTCAGCTGTAGAGATGCTGTCAAAGGTGGTTACCTTTGCAGTGGTAGTGGCTGAGACATGGATTACCATGGTGATGACTCTATGTTTGATCCAACCAGGTAGCAATTGACTACTGTTGTCACGCAACAGCCCCATATGTTGGTAATCAACATAGGTCAAGGATGCTGCTTCCTCTACTGGGTGTCAGTATAATCTGGTCCAGGGCATTGGAACTGATGTATTCCAGGAAGTGTTGGGCCAGTGTATTGGTGCATGAGCATCTTTCCCACTTGATGGAGGGGGTAGTTAAGCTCCTTTAGTATGTGAATGTTGGGTTGGACCTTGATAGATTCCAGGGTGTTGAGGAATGTGGCTTGAGAGTCTAGGGACATGGATGTGGACCTATAGTAGGCTAAGACCTGGACTGCACTACAACCCACTGTCAGTTGAACCTAACTTATGTCAGATGCATTATACTGGGATAGTATCTTGTGTGCATATCCGTTATCAATATGGACACACTACCACCTTTGGAGCTGTGGCCCATGTTTTGGGGCTGACAGGTGTAGAATAAGTTGTAGGCTGGTTGTTTAGGGGTGCTGTCTGCTGCTGTAAAACAGGTCTCTGTTACAGCACAAATGGCAATGTTCATCATTTTGAGGAGTGCTGTGAGTGGCTGCTTCTCAAGATGTAGATGTCTAGTGTTGAGTAGCATGACCCTCTGTTTGCATATATGTGTAGCTTTTACGGTGGGAATGTGATCTGGGCCACCACTGAAAAACCCACTATAGGGGTGGCAAGGCACTTAGCCAGTACCTGGAAACCCAGGGATGACAGATGCAGGCCATCTGTGTAAAGCCATGTCAGTTGATAAATCTTGTCATCTCAAGCAGACAGATACTGGTTCCCATGATAGTGACACCGGACACATAAGCCAATTGTTGAAGTCAATAATTTGTTGTTTGTACTGTGGTATCATTCAGGGTGACAGTGGTATACTGCTCAGGGCTACTGCTATACCTGCCTGGCCCACATAATCGGATAGGTCCATAATGTCTCATTTCATATAGACCATGGGAGTGCATCTCAGGTCATCCACACACACACATGGACAATGACAGAGTGATACTTGTAGTTGTTGTGAAGTAACCTGACTGGGTGTGTTATGTGATGGAGTCTGGTGTCTGATAGAAAGCTGACTGTTACCTCCTCCATGTTCAAACCAGTGAGTGGCACATCTGGCTGCCTCACAATTGAGTCACCTATGATGACTGTATCAGGCAAGGTGTTTAGCCTTTGGGGCTTAGGTTGAGGGGCACACTGTGTAGGTGAGATCTGTGCCCTGTGGTTTGTGCTGTGTTGTGATGGTTGAGTGTATGTCTGTCTTGGTGGTCTCTACTGTTTGGGTAAATGTCTATTGAGTGCCACTGTGAAGGTGGGTGTGTGGTTATTGTTTGTGTGTCAGAGCTGTGATACTGTGTGTTCTGGAGGGGTATGTGTTCCATGTGCTGCGTTGCAGGTGTTGACCCTTCTCCTCTTGACTGGCTAGTGCAGTCTTTGCTGGAGATTGCATACCTTCCAATATGATGATATAGGGGTATCTCTCACAAGTTGGAGTGTTGGGAGTTTAGAGGAGCGGGTTGTCTGTGTACAAGAGGCAGTTTCAACAGTGCCTCAGAATGCCCAAGTGCACCAGGTTAATGGGAAAAAGCACAGAAAACTGCACTTTAATCATGCCAGGAGGGGTGATCATAACTACTAAGTACTGAAGCTAATTCTGTGAGGAATGGTGACTGCTGATGGTTCTCAGGTGTCCTAGAATTCCTGATTAATAAACCTGTTGAAGTGCAAAGCTATAAGGCTATTTGAAGTGCAGGAAAGAAACAACTAGCAAGATCTAATGGAAAGACTGAATGCAGACTTTCTGGCATCTGTAACAGTTTACCTCAGCTGTGCAGTTATCAACACCTTTAGCCAGTTGTCAACCCAGTAAGCTCAGTGGTGTGTATGATAACTGAGTAACACTATAGTATACATAACTAGATAATCTCAATACCGACAAGTGTTTGTGTGTGTGTGTGTGTGTGTGTGTGTGTGTGTGTGTGTGTGTGTGTGTGTGTGTGTGTGTGTGTGCGTGTGTATGTGTGTGTGTGTGTGTGTGTGTGTGTGTGTGTGTGTGTGTGTGTGTGTGTGTGTGTGTGTGTGTGTGTGTGTGTGTGAGAGAGAGAGAGAGAATCATATACTGTGTGGGTTATACCATTTTGATTTGCATACCACCCTGTAATTATCCCATAACCCTACTTTACTAGGCCTGCTAATGTCATTTATCTTAGAAGTACCAAGGGACGAAGCGAAATCATATAAGCTCTGTGGCACATCTGATGAGTGCATAACACTTTAGTAAAAAAATCAAGATAGGTAGGGGTTCTAATCTCAGTACTGACAACTGTCTGTGTGTGTGTGTGTGTGTGTGTGTGTGTGAGTTTGGAAATCATATAGTGACTAGGTTATAACATTTTGATTTGTGTACCACCCTGTAATTGTTCCATCACCCTACTTTACTAGGCCTGCTGATGTCATTCACCTTAGAAGTACCTTGGGAGTAGGAGAAATCATGTAAGCTCCGTGGCATGTCTGATAAATGTGTAACACTATAGTAGAAATAACTAGATAGGCAGGCATTCTAAGCTCAGTACTAGCAACTGTTTGAGTGTGAGAATCATATACTGTTTGGGTTATACCATTTTGATTTGTGTACCACCCTGTAAATGTCCCATCACCCTTTTGGACCGAAACTCCGAAGGCAGTGGTGTTTCCATATTCATAAAGGATGCACACACCTACAGATTAGTAGCCCAACATAATGCATCTGAGATACTTCAGGTGCAGATAAGATTGGGTAAGACAGCGATTCAGGTTGTAGCCTGTTATTGGTCCCCAACCATGTCCCAAGACTCACAATCCACATTCCTAAGCACCCTGCAGAATGTTAGGGTCCAACCTAACAGTCTCATACTGGGTGACTTCAACTACCCCTCCATTAACTGGGAATGCTACTCATGTACCAATACACTTGCCTGATGTTACCTGGAATTCATTAATTCCAATGCCCTGGACCAGCTCGTTCTTACCCCCACTAGAGGTAGCAATAATCTTAACCTGGTCATTACTAACATGGGTGACCATTGCTCTATACCAATAGTCAACTCCTCCATGGTTAGAACCGACCACAAAATAATCACCTTGGAAAGCCAAATCTCTCCTCCCCCACCCCCACCCCCAAGGAAACTACATGAAAAACTTCTCCAAAGCTAACTTTGGGATCCTAAAAACAGAGGTGGCTAACTTCATGGCACCCATGCAAATGGAGAATAGTTGCATGACCACTGAATCATACACCAATGCACTATACGAACATGTACACAAATGCATGGGCCTCACCATACCCAATAGAACCAAGATGCTCTCCTCCAAAAAAAGGAAGCCAATCCAGTGGTTCCCCTGCCATAAACAAACTGTACAACAGAAGGAGGAAACCAATGCAGAATAAGTTGCAGCCCCAAGACTGGAAAACCCCCTAATCAGCCTCAACAGAAAGTTGAGATCCCTCATCAAATCCTCTAAAGCTAGCTATGAAAACAGAATTGCAGCAGATAGTAAAGGCAACCACAAGGCCATCTATACTTATGTAAAGAATCTCCACAGTAATATCAGGATGTGCTATGAGCTACTGCATAATGGTACCTCCTATACTGAGCTAACAGATATTGCCAATATACTGGCCAACAGATTCAGTGCCAACTTCATCCCTCCACCCAAAGGACCAATCACAATGCCAGTAGATTGCCAGGTACCCAGTATTACTGCAAGGCCAAGAATATAGCTTCTATGGGACCTGACAATATTCCTGGCTGTGCTATACATTAACTACAGAGTGAACTGGCACCTCATCTGTATGCCCTATTCAATCACAGCCTCAACTCAGGCTTTGTCCCTACCAAATGGCACACTGCTACAGTCATCCCTCTCCAAAAAGGAGAAGTCATTACAGACCCTGGGAACTATTGCCCCATTAGTCTGATGAGTCTGATATGCAAAGCTATGGAATGTATCATCATGGACCTAAAAAAAAAGGATATAGGGAACTTCCAAACTCTGGATCCCACACAGTTTGGTTTTGTGAAGGGTAGATCATACCTGCTCAACATAGTCGACTTCTTTGAGTCAGTCACCAGAGCTGTGGATGAAGGCAAGTTGGTTCATACAGCCTACCTTGACCTGGCCAAGGCCTTTGATACTATTCCCCACTCAGGAATCATAGAAAAACTCACTAAGCTAGGCATCACCCCCTATATCACTAGTTGGGTTGCAAACTGACTCACATATAGAGCCCACAGTCTGAAAGTAGCTGACTCTAACTCAGACTGCCGACTGGTCAAGAGTGGAGTCCCACAGGGTTTGGGCCTGTGTCCTGTCCTGTTTGGTATCTACTTCTCTGATCCAGGCCAACACAAAGGGACTCTGGCTGACAAAGTTTGCAGATGATTGCAAGTTGGGAGCTATTATTAACTCCATAAGTGATGTTGACATCCTACAGAAAGGCTACTTTCACAAAGACCAACGACTGGTGTCAGAACCATGGCCTTAAGCTCAATGCCAAACATTGTGTCATCATCCCCTTTGGGAAAATCCCAGCTCCCATGAATTACCACATCAATGGAAGTCCACTGAACTCAAAAGATGGAGTGTTTTGAGTCTGTCCTTATAGGACAACTGTTTAAGGCCTAGGATCATCATTGTGAGGTACGTTTGTGGCCTCTCCAGTTGTTGCAGGTGTCCACTGATGTACATGCCAAATGGGGCATTGTACTCGATGATTGGCCTAATGAGGGAAGAGTAGAGGGAGAAAATGACCCCCTACTTCCTGGATGCAAAACCATTAGTAATTAGATGTGCCACATAGAAGGACTGTCTGACCACTGTGGCAATGTGCTGGTCAAAAGAAAGGTTACTGTCAACCTGTGTTCACAGATCTCTTATAAAGTCTTCTGTGTTCAGTGGACTACTATTGATGTGGTAATTTATGAGAACTGAGTTTTTCCCAAAGAGGATGCTGACATATATTTGGCCATTGAGCTTCAGGCCATGCTTCTGACATCATAAGTTGGTGTCAGTGAGGCTTTTCTGCTGTATGTCAACATCACTTGTGGAGTTAATAATAGCTCCCAACATGCAATTGTCTGTGAACTTTGTCAACTAGAGTACCTTTGTGATGGCCTGGATTTCAGAGAAGTAGATAACAAACAGGAGAGGACCCAGGACTGGAAACTGTGGGACCCCACTCGTGACTGGTCAGCAGTCTGACTTAGAGTCAGCTACATTCACATCGTGGGCTCTATCTGTGAGCCAGTTTGCAACCCACCTAGTGATATAGGGGTTGATGCCTACCATAGTGGCTTTTCTATGATTCCAGAGTGGGGAATGGTAACAAAGGCCTTGGCCAGATCAAGGTAGGCTGTATGACCACCATGACATCATCCACAGCTCTGGTGACTGACTCAGAGAAGTTGACCAGGTTGAGCAGGCATGATCTACCCACTACAAAACCAAACTGTGTGGGATCCAGAGATTCCCTATATCCTTGTTTATTAGGTCCATGATGATGTGTTCCATAGCTTTGCATATCAGACTCATCAGGCTAATGGGGTGATAGTTCCCAGGGTCTGTAGTCGCTCCTCATTTATGGAGAGTGATGATTGTAGCACTTTGTCATTTGGTAGGGACAAACCCTGAGTTTAGGCTGTGATTGAACATGGCACACAGCTGTGGTGCCAGGTCACTCTGTAGTTCATGTAGAACACAGCCAGGGATATTGTCAGGTCCCATAGAAGATGTATTCCTGGCCTTGGACAGTGCTATTGTAACCTGTGCAGCATTAATACTGGGTGTCTGACAATCTACTGATATTGTGATTGGTCTTTTTGTGGGAGAGAGAGGGGTAAGGTTGGCACTGAATCTGTCTGAAGTATATTGGCAATATCTGTTGGCTTGGTATAGGAGGTACCATTGTGAAGTAGCTCAGAGCACATCTGGGTATTGGCGTGGAGATTATTTACATAACTATAGAAGGCCTTGTGTTTGCCTTTACTATCTGCTGCAATTCTGTTTTCATAGTTAGGTTTAGAGGATTTGATGAGTGATCTCAACCTTTTGTTGAGGCCAATAAGGGAGTGTTTCCAGTCTTGGGACTTCACCTTATTCTGTATCAGTTTATTTGTTCTGTTGTTGAGTTTGTGTATGGCAGGGGGCCACCAGATTAGCTTCCTGTTTTGGAGAACAACGTCTTGGTTTTATTGGGTATGGCGAGATCCATGCATATGTCTATATGTTCATACAGTGCATTGGTGTATGATTTTGCGATCAAGCAACTGTTCTCCATTTACATGGGTGCTGTGAACTTAGCCACCTATGTTTTAAGGAGCCCAAGGTTAGCTTTGTAGAGGTTTGTCATGGTGGTTACCTTTGCAGGGGGGTGGGATGGATGTGGATTCTCAAGGTGATTAGTTTGTGCTTGGATCTAACCAGGGAGGATTTGACTATTGGTGTAGAGGAACAGTTGCCCATGTTAGTAATGACCAGGTCAAGGATATTGCCACCTGCAGTTGGGGTATGAATGAGCTGGTCCAGGGCATTGTAACTAATGAATTCAAGGAACCATTGGCTAAGTGTATTGGTACATGAGTAGTTTTCCCAGTTAATGGACGGGTAATTGTAGTCACCCAGTATGAGAATGTTAGGTTGGACCCTAATATTCTCCTGGGTGCTTAGGAATGAGGAATGTGAGTCTTGGGACATGGTCGGGGACCTATAGCAGGCTATGACCTGAATTGCTGTATTACCCAATGTTAGCTGCACCTGCAGTATCTCTGATGCATTATGTTGGGCTACCAGTGCGGAGGTGTGCGCATGCTTTATGAGTATGGAAACACCACTGCCTTGGGAGCTTCGGTCCAAGTTCTTGGGCCGAAAGGTGTGGAATGAGGTATAGCCTGTTAGTGTAGGGGTGCTTTCCGCTGCTTTGAACCAGGTCTCCATTACAGCACTAATGTCGATGTTTGCCATTTTAAGGAGTGCTTTGAGTGAGTGCATTTTGAGAGTTACACTTCTAGCATTGAGCAGCATGACCCTCGGATTGCAGTTTGTAGCTGTTATAGTGGTAATTTGGTCTTTGGTACACAGCCTAAACAAGGCACTATAGGGGTGGCAAGAGCCTTGGCCAGTATCCAGAAGGCCATGGGTGACAGATGCAGGCCATGACTGGCAAAGCATCATGGTCTGTCAATCATGTCATCCCAGACAGACAAACACTGGACCCCCTTGGAATGACACCAGAAACATAGCCAATTGTTGAAATCAATCATTTTCTGCTTGTACTGTGGTATCATTCTGGGTGATGGTAGAATGCTGCACAGGGCCAGGGTCATACCTGGCTGGGCTACATAATCTGAGAGCACCTCCATGTCTCTCTTCATGTAGTTCAGGGATAGACATCTCAGGTTATTCACACCCACATGTATAATGACAGAGTCATATTTGTACCTGTTGTTGAGGGACCTGATTGTGTGCATTATGTGGCAGATCCTTGCACCTGACAGGCAACGGACTGTTACTTTCTCCTTATTCAATCTAGTGAGTGGGACATCAGTGTACCTCACTATTGAGTCACCTATGACTAGTGTGTTGTGCATGCTGTTTTGCCTTAGGGCCTTTGGTTGAATAGCACACTGTTTAGGAGAGTTATGTGAATCATAGTTGGTGTTGTGTTGTGGTGGTCGACTGAGTTTCTCCCTTGGAGGCCTCTGCTGTTTGGGTAGATTTGTAATGAGAACCTCCGTGAAGGTGGGTGTGTGGTGTATGTTGTTATGTGGAGGAAGTGCTGGTGTGTGTTTTAGAGGGCTATGTGTTCCATGTGGTGTGGTGCATGTGATGACCTTCTCCTCTTGACCAGCTATTCTGGTCTTGGCTGGAGAGTGTGTGGCTTCCAATTTGCATATATAAGTGCATCTCTCACAAGTCCGAGTGTTGGGATATAAGAGGAGAGGGTTGTCAGTGTACATGAGGCAGTTGGTACATTGCCTCTGGATGCCCAAGTTCACCAGGTTAATAGGAGAAAGCACAGGGAAATGACCTTTACACATGCCTGGAGGAGTGGGCATTAATAATAAGTACTTGAGCTATTTCCTTGTAGAATGTTTAGTGCTGGTAGCACTTTTGTGTGCTATAATAATTGCTACAAGAAGTCTGGTAAAGTGCTAGAGTAATAAACTAATAAAATTGCAGGAGAGGAGAGAACTAGCAGATGTAAGGGACCAATTGAAGAGAAGACCTTTTGGCACCACTCAGAGGCTTACAAACAGGCCCAGTTACAGCAAGGCTGTATGTGGACTAGACTAGTTAAAGGAAAGGCAGGAAACAAGCGTAGACCTTTTATTTTATTCTATTATTTAGGCAAACTATATGTGGTCTCTGTCCCTTAACAATGCCCATGTATGAAATAGTGTTGCCTAATTGACCACAGTGAGGGTAGTGACACACATGTCAGCATCATGCATCATACCTGCCAGAAACATCATGCTGATACAATATCTGCTCCACTATCACTTGTCCAGGTCTGTAGAAGCAATACATGATTCCACATCCTATGTGTGGTTGGTCATCTCACCATCCATGTAGGCATTCAGAACATTATACATTGTAGGAGGTAGTGTGTTATGTCCTATGCTTATAATCTATGTGGGGAATGTAATGTGTATGTAGTAGTACAGTACATCTTCTTCTTCTTTCAGCTTTTCCCGGTTAGGGGTCGCCACAGCGGATCACCTGTCCGCTCATGATTGGCAGTGGAGTTTTACAGTGCCAAGTTGCCAGCCTGGTGCCTAACCTTCCACAGAAGGCACACACTCACACACACGCACACCTAGGGCCAATTTAGAGTGTCCAATCCACCTGCAGCATGTCTTTGGGATGTGGGAGGAAACCAGAGCACACGGAGGAAACCCACGCGACCACAGGGAGGACATGCAGACTCTGCACAGAAGACACCCCAGCCGAGGATTGAATTGGAGAATCTCTTGCTGTGAGGTGACACTGCTAACCACTACACCACTGTGGCCGCCCTATGTAGTAGTACAGTACATAATGGTGGAAATGTAGGTTTACTAATCTGTGTATTGGCAACTGTGTTGATGGTACTGTGTGCACATTCCATATGTCAGTCCTTACTGTGTGTATGCCAAGGATATACCATTTTATCTCACTGTTCCACCTGGTGAACTCAGGGATACATGCCACAGACCTGTCATACACAGTATCATGCATGCCCTCATCACCTTCACCAGGGTGGAGTGTATGTGAAAGACATGGCTGGGCCAACAGGTGTTGACAGGTGACTCTGTTGCAGTTAATGCAATGGCTACACTTGTGAGGGACCTTCTGACAGTACTGCAGTAGCCTGTTCTGTATGTATGAGCCGGGGGTAGTGCACAACACTCAGCTGACATGTCTGAGGGCTACCTGTCTGTGACGAGGGGTATGTATACAATGTGACACTGTCTGACAACAGTGTCTGTCACACACTGTCGCATGCATACACACCTGGTACATGTACATTTGAAGCTGTCCCTTGCCTATGACATGGTCAGTGTATTCCCAGTCTGACATACTCCCTCTTGGGAATGTCTGCAGGGCCACAGCCTGCAGACACACAGACACCTGGGCACAAAGAGAATACATCATGTCAGACTACATTCAGTCAGTGGTACTAACAACAATAATGCATCCTGGCTAATAAGGTACATACACCTGTATGTGTACATTTAAGAAATGCAAGCAGACAGGACCTTACATAGGATTACATACCTACACTGTACTGTATTCACTATGTGCATCAGACCCATATTAGCATGTCCCTACATTAATGGTATGGATGACAGGGATGTGGCACAGGTACCCTCATGTGCACAGGGTGTTGTGTGGGTTTGCCAGAGGCCTAGGCTGGGCAATACAGTTGACATCATGTGTGTGTGTTGGGAGAGGTATCCAATAGATGGGCTGTGAAGTAGTGCTGTGTGTGTCTGGAGGTGACCTGTCTGTGATACAGATATGTGTGTGTGTATGTATACACACAGTCACACTATGTTGCAGCCCTACACAGAGGTAGATTGGACAGCTGTGGACCGTACACGGCAGGGTGTCCAGGTCACCGTCTCTGGACACAGACATGGGAACTGGTCCTGCCAGGGGTATCACTGGCACCACCACACCCAAGGCTAGATACAGTACTCTTTCCTAATGGTGATGGCTGTCCACTGGATCTGTGCCCCTGACAGGAATGGACAGGGCCATGTTGCCATGGCCTGCTCTGGTGTGATGTGGATGGCAACTCCCCCTTCGTAGTGCTGGTCTCACTGCCACTAAGGGAGTGGGAAGATGCACAGCCCCATACACTCTCAGCTGTTGTTGGTGATGACCTACAACCATGTGGCTGAAGCCCATCTTCCACCACATGCTCTAGCACAGACATGCCATGGTCGGGGATTGCCAAGGTCTCACCCCACCGTCTATTAATTACCTCAGTATTTTGACATTTGGATCCAACAAGGTCATGTATGTCACCACATAAATCAGGGTGAGTTGCATCTACCACCCTGAGTATTTGTGCGTTGTGGCGTTCACTATGTGCCTGTGCATCCTTGACAGCCTGGAACATGCGTCTGGTAATTCCTTCTATGGCACTTGCAACAGTGGCCCAATGAGCTGTATTTCTCCTTCAAGCACCCCTGTCCATCCGCCTGTGTGGGACATTGCTTGCACTCTGGCTATGGCCAGTGTCTACACTCACACCTGCCATAGTCACAACACTAGCCTGTTTGATGCCACCACCTGCCAACTGTCCATCATCCGTGGCCACTGGTGATGGGGTATTTGTGTGCATTGTCACTGTGTGCAGCAATGGTGTACACAAGAGTTGGATGCCAACTAATGGCACTGATTCAGCCCCTGACAACCCCACCTGTACAGCAGTATTTTTATCATCATTGGCAGAGACTGCAGAGATAATGACATAATTTTCCAAAAGAGGGGAAACCCAAACCCCATTGCCACCTGTGAGGGGAAGAAAACATATGTACATTAATAATGTTGGCTGGTATACACACACACACACACACACACACACACACACACACACACACACACACACACACACACACACACACACACACTCACACACACTTACAGGTGAGATGGCACAAATCTGTTACACAGACCACACATTACCCACATGGTGACATGCATGACACACAAACCTCAACATTATGCATTGCAGTCAGTTTTACTACATGTAACTCACAATATAGAGCTCTGGGATATATGATTATTGTTAGTATGTGATGGCCGTTCCCCAGCACAGACTGCACCTATGTGCACATTATTGCTGTTCACCTGTGTAGCACAGTGGCAAGTACTACAGAACATACCTCACAACTGTACACATCCTCACATGATGTTTAGAGGTCTGCCTCATATGTTTGCTCTATTTCTCATAACCCCTGTGTTTCTCTGTTACATAAGTGGGATGATCTGAGGAGTGGCATCACTGATTAATGACATATATGTGAGTAGTGAATGTGTGGTCACACAATTCCTGTTACACCACCAGCCTTGTAAGCTTAAAGAGGATATGATAAGTGTACACAACGCTGTTACCATGCCATGTTCTTGTAACATACAAGATGAGACCACAATAATGCATTCAAATATGTCACCCACCTTCCATGTGACATATGATCTGTGCAATCCAATCGATAAACAAACACGTGTTATGTGTAAAATATAATGACTGCAATATGTACAATATGATGATTGCATAAGTATGCACACTCTTAAAATGATAAGTTTTTGAAGCACCTTGTAAATGGCTTACATTATTCACTCTTCTTGTGAAGGTGTCTATCAGCATGGCATATCCTGACTTGGCAATTTTTGGGCTCTCTTCCATGTAAAGGTCACCCAATTCTGTCAGATTGCAAGGGCAGCTCATGTGCACAGCCCTCATCAGGTCACACTGGGGCCTTCTATCTGGTGTAGGTCTAGGATCTGGCTGGGCCAATCCATAACCATGTTTGTGTTCAGGTGGAGCCATTCTTAGGTAGCTTTGGATGTATACTTCAGTTCTCTGTCATGTTGAAGGCTGACACACCTCCTCATCCTCAGCATTCTTGCAGACAGCTGATGGATTTTGGGCAGAAGTGGGTGTTATTAGGAAATGTTCATAATTCCCACCACCATGACTACAGGCTTTGTTGTGTCTGTGGAACAGCAGCCCCACAGCAGGCCACTGTCACCAGTGTGATTCACCATGGGGATGTTCATAGGTTCATAGGTAGGTACTAGGCTATCTGCCCGAGGGCATTTATAAGCGTAGCCGGAGTGTGTCGGCTTTCGCTGCCCCATTGATTAATTAACTGATCCTCTGTCAAGCAGAGTCAATGAAGTGATCCCAGGAGTGTATTTTCTGTTACCCATCCACTCTTCAAGGCTTCTCTTGAAGAGTGTTAGTTAGGGGCTCTGCCTAATGGAGTTAGAAATTTTGTTCCAAAGCATGGGGAGTCTCTGTGACAGGAATATATCCCTCCAGCATGTCCTATTTGTTGTTGTGGCGAGGTTTAGCTCACTAGAGCGCGTGGCTTGCAGTGACTTGGATTTCTTTAGGTGGAGCATGTCCATCAATTCTGAATTGGACATGGCTTTGTAAGTCAGGCAGAGATCACCTCTGAGTAAGCGATATGCCACTGAGTACAGCCGGAGCTTTTTCAGTCGGGCTGCATAGGACATATGTTTGAGGCCAGTAATCCTCTTGGTGAGGTGCTTTTGTGGTCTTTCAAGCTGTTGGAAGTGTCGTGTGAGGTACATTCCAAATGGGGCATTGTACTCTATGATGGGTCTGATGCGTGACGAGCAGAGGGGCACTATAACCTCTTTATTTCTAGATGCGAACCCCTTAGTAATTAGATGGACCACATAGAAGGATTTCCTAACTACTTTTGCAATATGATTGTCAAAGGAGAGATTACTATCTACCTGGGCCCCCAGATCTCTTATTACCTCTTCTGTATTAAGGGGGCTGCCGCCTATGTGGTAATTCGTGGGTGTTTCGTTTTTTCCAAATGGGATTACTATGCATTTTTTGGCATTTAGCGTGAGGCCATGACTTTGACACCAGGTGTCTGTCTCAGTAAGGCCTTTTTGGAGGATGTCCGTGTCAGCCAGAGAGTCAGTTATGGCTCCCGGTTTGCAGTCATCGGTGAACTTGGTTAGCCATAGTCCTCCTGTGTTTGCCTGTACTTCTGAGAAATATATGCTGAACAGTAGGGGGTCCCAGAAAGGAGCCTTGCTTGTGACTGGTTTAGAGTCAGACCTGGAGCCCGCTATTCTTACCATGTGAGTTCTGTCTGTAAGCCAGTTGGCAACCCATCTTGTAACGTAGGGGTTTATGTTCAGGCTGGTGAGTTTTTCTATAATACACGAGTGAGGAATGGTGATGAATGCCTTGGTGAGATCAAGGTAGGCTGAATGAACCACCTTTCCCTCATCTATGGCCTTGGTAACCGTATCAAAGAAGTCAACCAGGTTTAGTAGGCATGATCTGCCCTTAACAAAGCCGAACTGGGTCGGGTCAAGTGTTTGGAGGTTCCCAATTTCTTTGTTAATGAGTTCCATGATGATGCACTCCATAGCCTTGCAGACCAGGCTAGTCAGGCTTATGGGGCGATAGTTACCAGTGTCAGTTGTTGGTCATCAGGTTATGAGAGGTGTTGCTTATGCACCACACATACCTGTTGGTATTGTGGCTGTGAGTTTGATACCCAGTCTCATTACACCATAACACATTTTCACACCTGCCGTTGGGAGACATAATGTGCTGTATTGCAATTTATATCCACCCCTGAATGTTTTTGGTGTGTGGAAATGCTTCCATCATCTGACCTTACCCCATAGGCCAGATGTAAGCAGAATACGGGAGAGTGTTCTCACAGGTAGTACAGAACACCAGTACTAGCAAAAGGTTCCTGCAACTCCCTTGGTGTTGCTGTATGTCCCCAGGCAACCTTCCTGACCAGGTCTTGACATGTGTTATCATCATGTTTGGAAGGACATCAGGTTCTTTTCAACAGCACTGTTGTCCCATATTCAATCCACCTTTTGATAACTGTCTCCACTGTATTCTATGGTGTATGCGATGTGGTAATGTTGTTGTACCCTACGTTTGACTGATACTTTCAAATATGATATCCCTTTGCTGCGTTGTATACTGTCTGAAAACCATAGCTGTTGCAGGCAACTGAGCAAATGTCATGATTATCCCACTTGGACAGCAGGCTGTTATTTGGTGTTAGTCAGAGTGCCTTTACTTGATGGCTGGTGTGTACCCAAGCAGACTGTATGCTGTCAGTAAATCACAAGCTGCTGCAATGACACATTATTTGAAGGCTGTGCACACATATGCATCCAGCGTATTGTGAGGTTTGTATACTCCATATTTGGTGGCCAACAGATTGATTGCTTGGACAGGGAATTGTTCATGTCATAGGTCACATTGCAGGTTGGAAAAGATGATGACTGACATATTGTGGTCTCAATGTGTATATACATCACACACATCTACCATCTTAACAGGGGTGTGTACACTGTTTATATCCACTATATGACAGTAATGTTTCACACATGTCCCCACCTTAGGCCTTTTGTCCACCTATTTTTTTGCTCTCTGTCCAGACGTCTAGCACAGACATCCTCATCAGATAAGCCCCTGTGGTGACCACTGTGATGCAATGCAGTTGACACCAACACAAGTGAACATGCACATAAAGCAATATGGCTAAGAGTGACAGTTGTGCGCATGGTACATTGCATGGCCTTCACATGCCTGGGGTATTGGCAAACCACAACAGTACAATTGCATAATCACTAGCTGCAGGCTGCTGTCCCACATGCAGACCAGAGGGACCTAGGTAGTTGTGTGAGGGGAGTATGGTCAGCAGACCCACATGTGGCATTGGTACAGGATGGATGCAGCACGTCTGCACATTTACTGTACAACCTCCAATAGTACGCAATTTGCTGTCCTTCACCATAGATGTGTACATCTGTGCATTAGAAAACCCTATCCACAACTGAAATCTGACCTGACACATGCATGCAGATACTCTACAATTACAAGTATGTCTGGTACACTAGTCTAGTAATCTACACTGGGGCCTCACCTGCACATTCCTTGTCCATTGTCAATGTGCCAACCACCTCCAGTATGTGGGGGTCTGTAATCTGATGGTGTACTGGCATGGGTGAACCCAAGGTACCAGTGAAGCTCCCTAGTGGGTGTCAATGGGGTTGCAAGGCCAGGTCCAAACCTGTGGCTATGCTATCCTTGGCCACTGCAGCAACTCTTTGACAGGCATGGCATATGAGGTCACTTTCACAATGCCAGACCTGCTCATATGTACATGCCTGCGGGCCGATATCATTTACCCTGTGGACAAGGTCATCCCACAGGCCAGTCATCACCTGCAGATGTTGCTGGCTCCAGTCAAACATTATGGCATTGTTGTGTAGTATGGCATCTATGATTATATTTGTCTCAGCCACTGAGAAGGTTGACCTTTGCTGATGCGACATTGCACTTGGGAGACATAACAAGGTAGACACATCACAGGACATCATACATTTGGCAACTGTATGTACAGAACCTTCACATCTACATTGAATACCAGTAGCCACCACTCACAACCACACCATACCCCTGTACTGTATCAGCGCTGTATCTGCCTGCATTGCACTGCTGGCCCTGAGGTGTCATACCCCCCTCAATGATGGCTACTTAATTTCCTACTCCTGTGCTCCTCATTCATGTCTGTGTCGAGGGATGACATTGACCATCTTCCATGCGGATGTGGTTTGGATGGTGCCAAGGCTTGGTGTGACTCCGGTGTGTCATGGAGCTGGGAGCACATGCCTGAGTTCATATAGGATGCAGACAGGGATGTTATTAGGTGCCATGGATGCTTACATTTGTTGCTTTTCAGTAGGCAATATGTACCTGCTCACTGGTGATGAGGGGAAAGGTGTGGGTGCTGTGCATATCCAGCTATAGTGCTGCTGAGCCAGTGGGTGATGTTTGCCCTAAACCTATCTGCAGCAGGTTGCCTATAACTATGTTGTGTGTGTATGTGGTCTGATTGGCCACCATTACAGGGTAGGTTGGTTTGTGGCTTCAGAGATTGCAGACATATGTGAAGATGGCCTTGTGATTGGCCTCAGTGGATGTGTCCAATTTGTACTCATAGTTAGTCTTACAGTACTCCACCTGTGACCTTATATGCTTGATCAGACAAAGGCTGACTTGATGCCAGGTTGGTGTGTGCTCCTGATTTGGCCTGTACAGCCAATCTAGGGACAAAGTCTGTGGTTTGTGTATTGCTGCTGTCCACCACAAGCATTCAGCCTACCTTGAGAGGGCTGATGTTGTCCTGTCAGGTATTGCTAAGGCCATAAAGCCATGTAGGTGCCCACATAGTATTGTGTTGTGGGCCTGGACACAGCTGCTAGTTCCAACAAATGGGATGACTTTCATATGGGCCTTGCCCATTTACTTGGCCCATGCGGGGGACATTACGGAGGTGTGGGGGCTACAGCTTCACAGACAGTAGGTGGAAATACCTCACAGGACAGGGCATGTGGAGACAACCCAGCAACATAGGGGATAAAGCTCCAGAGTTTGGTACAGCTTGTATGTCATTAGAATTGTTGCACACATGGGGAGTTGCTACAGTGACAGGGTTTGTCTGGACATGCATTTACTGGGTAACTTGACATCTGACAGTGATATCCCTCTGGCATAGCTCTCAGTTGGCATGTTGTCCACAGACTGGTCAGATGTTTTCCTATAATGCTTGGTCTGTTCCTCGACCAACATCTGTTGTTGTGAGGTTGGTAGGATAATGTGAGGATTGTAGTTAGTAAGTGTAGTCATCCATTGGTGTTCCACACATCATTTCCTTCAGGGATGTGATGTTACAACAACAAGTGCAACAGCAGCTACTGTTTCGGTTTGTAATGCTATTATGTGTGATATGTCCCTCTTTCCAGCCCCCTGTCCCATAAGTATGCCATGCATTGTCCAGATGTCCTGCACTATGAAGTGCAGAGGTATGGTATATCATTAATTACCAACTCCACTCCAGTTAGCTTGACAATGACCTGGCAGACTCCTGGCCATGGTATGCAGTGGTGGCCAGGGTTGTGGGTCCACACCCTGGTAATTCTTTGGAAATCTGCACATATGACCGTATGTCTGTCTGGCCATTGTGAACAGACTGCCAAGATTGTGTAGCAGTGTTGTGTGTATGTTTTTTAGGCTGGGTAGGGAGAGAAGCAGCTGTGAGTGCCATACATCCTTTACCTGACTCTGCATGCTGCTACAGCTGCCAGTGGTCTATCAGGTCCATATTATTTTAGGGGCTGACTGTTAAATGTCATGTAACACCTCAGGATTCCCAGTACACTGTGAATTGGGGCAGTATATGTAGGGGTAATGTGTGATTGTCAAACTGCATGTGGTTGCTCTCACAGTATTATACTGTCATGTTCAGTTTGCTTACTGATGTGTCGCTATGACTGTGGTGCACTTGTTTGGGGGTATGCACTTTTACACCAGTGTCTGTGTTCCACTAGTGTTACATTCCTGTACTGCCTGTTATATTTGCTAATGCATGTATACAGCCTAAGAGCTGGACCTGGGTAGTGTTTTGTCAGCCTGATTGTAGTCTGGACATTGCTCGATAGCTCAGTGTAGTTTCCCTAATGTTGTGTTATGTCCACATATTCATAGGATGTCCAGTTGTGTGGCCCCCATAACTGTTATGTATGCATGACACATCAATGGGATGATGATGTGGGGACTGAGGTCAGTAACTAATGAGAAGCAATTGAGTCCTGGAATTGTGATATTTCAGCTGATATATGTTAGGACATACACTATCACTACATGAACATTCACAGCTTATCTACTGACATAGTTTGGACGTTTCCCTATTTTCAGGACTTTGTCCCTCCACTTTGTCAGGCTTGGTCCACATTCATTGCATTAAGAGGTTCTGAGCATACTTCTCCACTGCCAGATTCTGCACAGAATATCCAGATGTTTGACCCATACTTTTGTTCAGTTCCAAAATTTATTTCTGTTTGTCTAGTAAATCACAGTGATGTTCCAAGGATTTATGAGTAAATAAATGACATGACATTTCAGTTCCCATCATCATCATATCCTTCAGTGACTGTCTGCTGAAACACACACTGTTGCTGTAACACGTCTTCATTTGTAACAGCGATTTTTGAAGTATGTCCGTATATGTGGCCCATTCCTTCCCCCCCTTTTAAAGTCTTTGTACAGGTTTCTTGCACTACCAGGTTGAGAGGGATGGTTCTGAGATATAACTGCACTGCATGTTTTTTATATATATATATATATATATATATATATATATATATATATATATATATATTTTTTTTTTCCTTCCTTTATATTTACTATATGTATATCTATATTATGGCTGTACATTTACATATATATGTTTCATCAGACATATATATATATATATATATATATATGTGTGTATGTGTGTGTGTGTGTTTGTGTGTGTGCATGCGTGTGTGTGTGTGTGTGTGTGTGTGTGTGTGTGTGTGTGTGTGTTGTATATGTCTATATACAACACACAAAGGGTTCCATGAAGCAGCTTTCCCCCTAATGTTGTATGCCTCTGTTGCATGATATGTTTGAAAAAGCACCATTAATTCCTACAGCTCAGCTGGTGTAGTGATGCATTCCTCTGATTATAATGCTCAGGGTCATAGGTTCACGCTTAGGACTGCTGCTTTTTTTTTTTATTAATGTAAAATTACCTGTATGTAGAATATGTTTGTTAAAGGACTATAAGCTCTCACAGCTCAGAGGGTGTAGTGACCTCTTCCTTTACTTCTGTAAATACCAATAAAGTTTATGAGATCAGATATCATATTAAATGCACCAGTACCTGGGCTATTTACATGGCTGTCTGCCAATGTGGAGCATTCTACATTGGGCAGACTTCATGTAGTTTTAAGCAGAGGATAGCACTGCACATCAGTGATATAAAATGTAAACGTACGCGTAGTGCATTATACAAACATACATTACATCATCCTGCATCTCATTTCATTTTCGTTGGTATTGATAAGGTAAATACGTATGAAATTGGTGAATCTATAGCCCATCAATCACTGTCTAAAAAGGAACGGAGGTGGATAATCAATTTGGGAGCTCTTTTCAAACCTGGTCTAAATGACCATTGGTAAAAGTTTAAGTAAGATTCATAGGTAGTTGAGCAATTGTTTTTGGTTAATCTAACATAGGTATATTCTGCAAATTATATTGCAGAATATATATGTGTATGGCTTATATATACACATATATATTGTTAAATAGATGCATCTTTGTTTGTTCTGAATGGAGTATAGATATTTAGTATTAGTTATATTAATGTATTGTGTAATAGGTGTTACATTGATATTATGGTAAAGATTTTGATGTTGTGGTTATAAGTTTAGTGTAATATAAGGGTTAATTTTTGCACTATTTAGGGCACTTTGCATTATACATATGTAAATATATTTTTTATTATTATAAATGTTAGTTTATTATATGGATGTGAATTTGTGTAAAGGGAGAGGTTTCCCTAAGTGGGAAATTTGTAAAAATGCAAAGCATTTACTATATGTATGTGATTATATGTAAAGGGTCACATTTCCCTTTAAATGTGAAACTTAGAACTATATAAATGCATGTTTTCACATATTTTGGCACTCACTGATGACGCTCTGTTGAGCGAAACCGGTCTGGAGGGGATTGTGTTCACAATAAAGCCATTTTGATTCACCATGCTGCCTACGTCTCCTGAATAGTGCTGGAAGTTTTTGGATTTGTATATATATATATATATATATATATATATATATATATATATATATATATATATATATATAAATATATATATATATATAGTTTTGTTTTTGTTTTCCTTCCTTTATATTTACTATATGTATATCTATATTATGGCTGTACATTTACATATATATGTTTCATCAGACATATATATATATATATATCTATATATATATATAGATATATATATATGTATATATATATATATATATATATATATATATATATGTGTGTGTGTGTGTGTGTGTGTATGTGTGTGTGTGTGTGTGTGTGTGTGTGTGTGTGTATGTGTGTGTGTGTGTTTGTGTGTGTGCATGCGTGTGTGTGTGTGTGTGTGTGTGTGTGTGTGTGTGTGTGTGTGTGTGTTGTATATGTCTATATACAACACACAAAGGGTTCCATGAAGCAGCTTTCCCCCTAATGTTGTATGCCTCTGTTGCATGATATGTTTGAAAAAGCACCATTAATTCCTACAGCTCAGCTGGTGTAGTGATGCATTCCTCTGATTATAATGCTCAGGGTCATAGGTTCATGCTTAGGACTGCTGCTTTTTTTTTTTATTAATGTAAAATTACCTGTATGTAGAATATGTTTGTTAAAGGACTATAAGCTCTCACAGCTCAGGGGGTGTAGTGGTATGTTGGTGTGAGTGTTGAGGACAGCATCCTTGGGTTGAGACTTGGCAGTGGTGACTGTTTTGTTGCTGGCAAGAACAAGGTCTGATGGATAGAAACTGATTAATGCAATTGTCACCTCACAGTAAGATGTTGTCCTGTTTGATTCTCAGCTAGAGCGTCTTCTGTGTGGAGACATGTGTGAATGGTCTTAAGGGATTTCATTTTGCAAATATTTGGTGGGAGGGTATTCCATAATTTGGCAATGGTGTAGGAGTAGCTGCTTTGCCTAGCTCTTTTTGTAGGTTTGTATACTTGTAAGAATAGTTTATTTGTAGAACAAAGGGCTCAGGGTGGTATATAAGGCAACAAGATAGGTTTTAGAGCAGGGCAGTTATCTGGGTTATAAATTTTGTGAGCCTGAAGGAGTTTTATTAGATTTAGGTAGTTAGGGATCCAGTCTCTGCAGGTATAATTTCACTCATTGTTTCCAGTCTGTCCTCTCTAAGTGTTAATTCACATGTAAGAGACTTTTTAAAGAGATTGTTAATCCGACTAAGCAGGCTTATAGGTTTGTAAATTTAAGCACAAGCTTTGTTTCTTTTAATGTTATACATCAGAGCACGTATTTGCTCATTCCTTTTTTTGGCGACCTCCTATCATGCTTGAGTGAAAGACATGGCATAAATGGGTACTAATTCCATTCTCAGTTGCTTTAATGCATATTATTTATTATATCATATTTTGGTTGTCTTTTTTTTTTTTTTACATTTTATAACACATTTTTGTGGTCCACGTAATATCTCCAGCTTTATTACATGCTGTATCTGAAGGAGAAGTAGCAAAGATTTAAGGAACTTTGGTACAGGCCTTTGATACTCTTTATTATGTTCACTTTTGAGTGTGTCTGCTTTGCTAAACTATGTTGTTTTATTCACATAAGCATCTCTGATATACCTCTGCTACACCTTGCTGTAACTTCCTACATTGCAAGCTTTCTTACTTTATCTTTTCAGTCTAACCATCAATAACATTTTAAAGTATTTCTCATGATATTAAGCTATTTTTGTCCTTTTCCATCAAACAACATTTTTATATTACTCTGAATTTCAGAACATATAGCATACACCTACCTATTTAAATGTTAAATTGTTTAGGTAAATGCAGGGATGGAGGGAGGGAGGTGATGGGTCACTGTAAATGTGGGATGCATCCTTAGGGGATTAGGGAGAAGTAATTAAGTAAAGAATTTGAATATTGCAAATTCCTGGTTATGGCTTTACCCTACATTACGTGCGGTGTTTTGTATGGATGGTGTCCAGTGTAGTGTGTGGATTTAGGTGCGATTTAAGGTAAGTGAGTGTTTTGTAAGGGTTTTGGGTGGGAGTTTGAATGTAAGTGAGTGTGTTTGTAAGTTGTACGTGTGGGTTACGGTAGGCAGGTATAAGTGTGTAAGTGTTGGATGTGTTTGTATTTGTATATGTGTGATGTATGTGTTTGTGTGTGTGTGTGTGTGTGTGTGTGTGTGTGTGTGTGTGTGTGTGTGTGTGTGTGTGTATGTGTGTGGGTGCGCGCGCGCGAGGGACTGCAGAATGTCTGGGTGTGAGTTTGCTGTCTTTTTCTGTTTATGCGATTTTGGCGTTAGTACATATAAGTAGGGTGCCCCCCCCCACATGGGGGGTGCAGGGTATATGTAGTGTAGGTGTGTTGATTTGTGTTATTGTGTTTGGAGGTACAGAGAAGGTCAGAAGGAGTTGCAATGTGTCTTTGTGGATTTAGAGAAAGAATATGACAGGGTGCCTAGAGAGGAGTTGTGGTATTGTATGAGGAAGTCGGGAGTGTCAGAGAAGAATATAAGAGTGGTACAGGATATGTACGAGGGTAGTGTGACAGTGGTGAGGTCTGTGGTGGGAGTGACGGATGCATTTAAGGTAGAGGTGGGATTACATCAAGGATCAGCTCTGAGCCCTTTCTTATTTGCAATGGTGATGGACAGGTTGACAGACGAGATCAGACAGGAGTCCCTGTGGACTATGATGTTTACAGATGACATTGTGATCTGTAGTGAGAGTAGGGAACAGGTGGAGGAGACCCTGGAGAGGTGGAGATATTCTCTAGAGAGAAGAGCAATGAAGGTCAGCAGGACTAAGACAGAATATATGTGTGTGTGAATGAGAGGGAGGATAGAGGAATGGTGAGGATGCAGGGAGTAGAGGTGTTGAAGGTGAATGAGTTTAAGTATTTGGGATCAACAGTTCAGAGTAATGGTGAGTGTGGAAGAGAGGTGAAGAAGAGAGTACAGGCAGGATGGAGTGGGTGGAGAAGAGTGTCAGGAGTGATTTGTGACAGAAGAGTACCAGTAAGAGTGAAAGGGAAGGTCTACAAGAGGGTAATGAGACCAGCTATGTTATATGGGTTGGAGACAGTGGCACTGACAAAAAGGCAGGAGTCAGAGCTTGACGTGGCAGAAGTGAAAATGTTAAGTTTTGCACTGGGTGTGACGAGGATGGACAGGATTAGGAATAAGTATATTAGAGGGTCAGCCCGGGTTGGAAGGTTTGGAGATAAAGCCAGAGAGGCAAGATTACGTTGGTTTGGACATGTGCTGAGGAGAGATGCAGAGTATATTGGGAAAAAGATGCTAAGGATGAAGCTTCCAGGTAACAGGAAAAGATGAAGGCCTAAGATAAGGTTTATGGATGTGGTGAGAGAGGACATGCAGGTGGTTGGTGTGACAAAGCAAGATGCAGAGGACAGGAAGAAATGGAAACAGTTGATCTGCTGTGGCGACCCCTAACGGGAGCAGCCGAAAGAAGAAGAAGAAGGTGTTTGTGTATGTTTTGTTGTTTGATTTGTTGTAGTGTGGGTAGGATGGTTTATTTGTTGTGTGGTGTATGGTGTGTTAATGTTCGCGATTTTGGGTTTCCTGGTTTTGGGGTTTTGGGATTTTGACCATTTGCCTTTATGGTTTTGACATACTGAAATTCGAGATGTCAGTATTTCGAGATTATAAAGGGGAACCATATATATAATAATAACATTATTTAGTAAAAAAGTTTCTGTTCATCAACAGAGTGACCTCTTTATGATGAATTTATTATAGGTTGGGGTTTCATTGCTTTACTGTTGATAGCTATATATTCTCTGCTCCTTCAGTAGTCAAGACATCTAAAATATAACTAACTCAGATGTGGATTATCTATAACCACTAGATATACTTTGAACAAGTATAAACCAAATATACAGACTATATAAATCAGGCAAAGATTATGGCATCAGTGAAATGTCTCCTATCTCAAATCTTAATTTTGGAGGACAGGCCGTGTTGCCATCTGCTATGCTCAATTGTTGAAATCTCTAATCTTACTTTGGTTCAATGATATAACACCAGATATTCATTTTTCAGCTGCCATTCAGAATGTTTTTTATTTTTTTTTTTCATTGCAGAACTGTGTTATGACCTCACAGCTTGTAACCCATGACAGAGTCTCAGGCATATGTGCATCTTTCACAGCTGTACCTTTTCAGAAAGGCTTTGATGCAGTTTACTCTAAGAATTCCAGACTGCACAGTGCACCTGGCAGGCTTATACAGACACGATAAAAAAACATTGCATTATGTACTGCTCAGTGACTTTTGTTGATTCCGTGTCTAAACATAGGTAGTCAGTAAAATATCACTTCTCTTTTAATTTTAAGGAATTATGGTAGTTGACTGATTTATGTATGAAGTACATTCATATCAGAAATAAAAAGGTAACATTTACTGAATGACTGCTCAAAATATATTTCTTGAAAGTGTAATAATATTTAATCAATGCAAATAATAGCTGCAAAGTATAATTTTAGAATACATGTGTGATGGACAGTTTCCTTTCAGTAGGTAGCGTTCATCCTTGATGCTATATTATTGCCTTTCTGAAAAGACCTCTTTTAAGTATATGGAAACCTTTGTAATATGAAATGTTTTGTCTTGGCAAAGACACATTAATTATATGGTTTGATGACACAGAATATGGAAGTGATCATATAGCAAAAGTAATGCAATAGTGAAACATACCTGCAGAAAAAGACAGCTTTCCCTATAAGTAAGGAACATGTTTAGACAGAATTAATTTAAATTCCTTGAGTTCTTATTAGCTTCTATGGTTCTTTATAAAGAAAATAATATATTTACCTTTGAATAGTGCTTATAAAATCAATGCCATGCAAATTAAAGAAATGACACTATACAAAGTTTCAGACTCTAAAAAAGATCTGGTGAAGTAGGAGCAGTGGTTAACCATGTGCAAGGGATCATTCACCAAACATAAGTGTAATTGGACTAAAATTATCTGGATGATTTATTAAAATCCTAGGAGGGTGGCAGCCATGAGGAAGCTGTCCTCATCTAACATGAGATAAATTTAATTTACATAGATTAAGGGGAATCATCTAGGATTAGTGTGATGAAAATCAAAAGCTGCTCTGTTTCAGAATTTAATATACAGAAATGTTCCTAGATAGTCTTATTATCCTGTATTATTTTATTTATTTATTTATTTCAATTTTGATTACTGGAGATGTCCACTGGGCCCAGAGAGCCTGTTTTCAGTGGAGGCCCAGGGAGAAAAGCTCCATGAAACAGATTACAGTAAAGATAGCGGTCCAGTAAAAATGAAAGTACAAGTACAAATACATATCGAATAATGCAAAGTATGAGCGATACTGCCCATAGTGGAAAAATATTGTGCAGATGCATTTTTAACAAATTCACACAGTTAAAGTCAAAAGTCAAAAGCTATTTAGAATATTTACAGAGTGTGAGTGTATACAAAATGGTGTGTTTAGCCAGTGATTACAGTGTATACTCTGTGCTCATAATGGAATACAAACAATAACAATGAGGAACTCTTCAGCTCTGTTCTCCTACTAAAACATTTGTTTGAAGCAATTTAAACAAGCCAAAAATGATTGGACATTTTTAAATAAATGTTTTGGTCCTATTACCCATCCTTCAACTATAAAACTCCTATTCCTTACTGGCCCATTCATTCCTTTTGACCACTGGCATTGTAGGACACCAGGACAGGGACATGACAGCCAGTGATATGGTTATTGTCCAGCAGGGCTTATCAGACTCTTTTGGTATGCTCTTGATATACTTCACCACTGATCAGTAAGCAAAATGTAATATCCAGTACACTGAACTCTGCATGAATGCATATTTCTGCTTATCCAACAATTCCAGGACAAGAGGAAGAGCATTTTATGACTAGCTCACACTCCCAATTGTTTCTAGATGTAAATGTCACAGTTCCTGACCTTCATTTAATCCCCTCCCCGGGAGAGAAGGATTGGCATCATCTACTCACTCCCATTTCTCCCTGGCGATCTCCAATAGACAAATGAGGGTGACATGGGTTGCAGTTACATTCAAAACCTTTTTGTTGTTCCATTTGATTTTTATTGAATAAATTATATTTTTTTGACGACACTTTTGTAATTTTACATTTCAAGGAATTGTATGCAATATACCAGCAAATACTTACATGCAAAAAAATCTAAAAATAGATTAATTTTATATATATATATGTGTGTGTGTGTGTGTGTGTGTGTGTGTGTGTGTGTGTGTGTGTGTGTGTGTGTGTGTGTGTGTGTGTGTGTCTGTGTGTATGTGTGTGTGTGTATATATATGTGTGTGTGTGTATATATATATATATATATATATATATATATATATATATATATATATATATATATATATATATATATATATATATATATATATATATATAGGTTCCCCCTGCAGCTTCAGAAATTCGAGCATATGGCTTCGGCCACATGCATTTCGAGTTTCTGAATGTTTGACTTTGTGAAGGGGAATCATGTATATGGGTCTACTATACATGGTTGACATTTCAGAATGTCGAAGACCATATGGCTGAGACCATATGATTGACATTCAAAATGTCGACCATGAAATAAAAATAAAAAAAAACACAACAACTTACCTTCACACTGCTAGCAGGGGGGCGTAGAACCCCCCACCATAACTTAAATATAGCAACACAGAGATCGCACTACAGTGTGGAAGATGGAAATCTTTCCATTCCGCACTGTACAGAGATGCTGGTTCTGCATGGTCGACATTTTGAATGTCGATCATATGGTCTCGGCCATATGGTCTTCAACATTCTGAAATGTCAACTATGTGTAGGGGACCCATATGTGTGTGTGTGTGTGTGTTTATATATATATATATATATATATATATATATATATATATATATATATATACATATATATATATATATATATATATGTATATATATATATATATATATATATATATATATATATATATATATATATATATATACATAGTTTCATAGGTTCATAGGGTGACACTAGGCTATCAGCCCCAGGGCCTGTACAAGCCCAGCCATAAAAATTCCTTGACTATTTCTTCTCACAATATTTACTTCCCTGGACCCCTGTCTAGCATGGCGACTGACGTGATCCCCGAGGTAAATTTCCTATCTCCCATCCAGTCGTCAAGGTTCCTTTTGAAGAGGGGCAGTCTATTCCAGAGTATGGGGAGTCTCTGGGTCAGGGACCTATCCCTCCAGTATGTTTTGTTCATTGTGATGCCAAGGCTTAGGTCCCTGGAGTTTATGACTCTGACGGATTGTAATTTCTTTAAATGTAGCATGTCCAACAGCTCTGGGTTTGACATGGCCTTGTATGTTAAGTAGAGATCGTCTCTCAGTAGACGATATGCGACAGAGTATAGCGGGATTTTTTTTAGTTGGTCAGCATAGGGCATCTGCTTTAAGCCTGTGATTCTTTTAGTGAGGTGTTTCTGCAGGCTTTCCAGTTGTTGCAGATGTCTTGTGAGGTACATACCAAATGGGCACTGTACTCTATGAAGGGTCTACTGAGGGATGAGTATAGTGTGACAATGACCTCCTTTTTACTGGATGAAAAGCCTTTAGTAATGAGGTGTGTCACATAGAAGGATTTTCTGACTGTTGTGGTGATGTGGTTATTGAAGGTGAGACCACTGTCCACCTGTGTTCCTAAGTCTCTTATCACACTTTCAGTGTTTAGTGTACTGCCACCTCACTAGGTTGAATAAGGAGAAAGTAACAGTCAGCTGCCTGTCAGGTGGCAGGATCTGCCACATAACACATGCACTCAGGTCCCTCAACAACAGGTACAAATATGACTCTGTCATTGTACATGTGGGTGTGAATGACCTGAGACGTACCTCCCTGAACAACATGAAAAGAGACATGGAAGAGCTCTCGGATTATGTAGCCCAGGCGGGTATGACCCTAGACCTGAGCAGCCTACTACCATCACCCAGAATGATACCACAATACAATCAATTTCTGGTGTCATTCTAAGGGGATCCAATATCTGTCTGCTTGGGATGACATGATTGACAGACCTTGGTGCTTTGCCAGAGATGACCTGCATCTGTCACCCCTAGGCTTCTGGATACTGGCCGAGGCTCCTGCCACCCCTATAGTGCCTTTTTAGGCAGTGTTCCAAAGACCAAATTACCACTGTAACAGCTACAAACAATATATATAAATGCATCTACTCATATCTATATGATACAATGGTGTATCCCCTCAGAAATTCCTCTTGCTCATCTATTTCTTCTACCTCCCACCCAACCCACCTCAAGCTATCATTCCTACCCCTCAGCCTTTGTGCTATATTCATCACACTCATATATATTACCAAACTTGTCATCCCCTATTCTCCATCTCTTCCTGGCACCTTCATCCTTTCCATTGTTGTTCTGGTTCTCTTGCCCCTCCAGAAAAATGTTTCACACAACCTTTGCAAATTACCAGTTACATTTTCCCCATTTCCATCAGACATGCCCTATATGATATATATATATATATATATATATATATATATATATATATATATATATATATATATATTTTTTTTTTTAATAATGTGGAAGGATTAATGCCCTAACTACTTCTACATCTTTACTCTCTCTTATTGTAGACATTCTCCTTGCTCAACAATCTTAATTATTTCATAATTTCTCCTTCACTTTTTCCTTCCAGTTTCTCTTTCTTATTTCCTGTGCCATGCTATATAGAATAAACCTTAGATATTCATATCCCATTACATAACAAGAGAAACCTATCCCCCATTACTATAACACCACCAGATTTCGTAGACAAAATGTAAGCCTTAAGTCTAACCCAAATTTACTAAAGATATCCAGGTGAGAGGTAGCTGCTTATATGACTACTACAATGAAACCATATAAAAATTGGCAAAACAATGCATACTGCCTTTCACCAAGATTCTGCCATTTTACTCAATATTGTATTACAAGTTTGCAGTAGCAAAGAAGTGTTATACATGAATTTTTAGCATTAGTTTTATTGTAATTTTAGGAAATTTAAATGTTTTTAATGTACATATTATTTTATACATTTTTGTATATATTTAGTTCACAATATAGGTCAGTTCAGCCAGTTTTTTTATGCACTATCTCTTTAAGTGGGGATATTTTGTTTAAATGGGCTGTTCATCATTGATTTTTATTGGATGAATCAGTATATTTAAATGTGTATGTGTTAATTGCTTTAGATTCTGATGAAGTCCACGGTGGAGTGGACAAAAGCGCTCAATTTATCACTAAAGGCAGTTTTTATGGTGCATTTGGAACTGTGAACTGGTCTTCATTGCCCTTGGAACCATAGTGCTTGTGCTACATCTCTTTCACTTATTTTTCTGGTAGTTGTGGATTTTGAAATGTTTGCAACTGTATTTTACTCAATATGTTCTTTAGCCTCTGTACAGGGTTGCCTAATCTTATCTAAAATAAATTTTAGGGAAAGTGGGTATCCATGGCTAGTTATCCTGTCTACAGGCACCTTTTCTAAACATCTTTTAGTTACCAACATTTGTACAAATGCCTAATTTGCAATACATTAAGCTGTGTAAGGCACTTTTCATGCCCTACCACCTTCACCAAAATGTCAAATAAGACTATGCTTTCAAATGCGTTTTGCACATTGATCAGAAACTTCCCTGCTCCCCATTCCTCTTTTGGTACTAACAACATAAAAAAATTCAGTAATATTATCCAGTGGTCTACAAATAACCTTGCTTTCACAAAACCCACCTTTTCATCCCTCAACCACTTAAGGCAGCCCCATCGCTAGCCTTTTTGTAATATTCTAGCAATATTTTAACATCTACATTGCAAAATGATAGCATGTAATTCCTTGACTCACTCCCTTTTCTACCTTTCTCTCAAAGAAATACATAACTGTTGCCTCATACACTGATTGTAGCAATCCCTTTATCTATATGATATTATGCAAGTCACCTACCAATTAATCAATTACTTCTTTAACAAAGTGGCTTCCTTTTTTGTAAAATTCTAATTTATATCTTTTTCCCTTTTTAAATGCCTAATTGCCATTATTCCTTCACTCGTATTATTCCATTTAGCTCTTTCTGATCTCCTTTTTTTCTAACAACTTCCCCTTCCACTTTCTGAAAACTCCGCCCTCACCTTGTGATGAGGACTAGCCTTAGGTCAACTGATGCTCAAGGCAAAAGGGCTCTAAAACCCCGCTACACCACCTGGTGTCCCCATCCGGCGTACCTACACTATACAGATTACTGGAAATGCACCCTGCCAGAGTGATTCTCTAGGTGGTTACCTAGTTGGCCAATCTCTAAGGCCAGCTATGCTTGTATCACCTGATGTAATTCCTCATAAGGCCTTTAAAATTTTTCCCTTTTACCCAGTCCTAAATATCTTCTTATCTACCGCCATCTTAAACTTTCCCCCAAATTCCCAACTTTGCTCCACCCATCTCTGTTTGAGCCCTTCAGCAGTTTCCTTTTTCTACCACCCATGTATTCTTTTCATTCCCTTATTCACAACAGTTTCTAACCACTTTATACCCATTCTTTCTATTTTCAGCATTCCTCTTTTCTTCAACTTTAACTCCTATTAAAAGGCTATGTTCTCCTTCTTTTGAATATCATTTTAATTATCTTTTGTTTCTTAACAGGAAGCCACACCTGACTAGCTGTGAACATGCATGTTTCAACCTTCATATGGCATAATCAGCAAAGCATAAGTGGAATGCTTGGCTACCTATTGGCCTGAATTTGTCCTGAAATAGTCTTAAAAATAAGAAGTCATGGACATTCAGAATTGCCATATAGTTGAAACATTTGATGTCCCTAAAGGGTCATTTGCATATATCCCATGTTGCCTCTAATACAAGAGGTTAAAGGAATCATACAGTGGAAAATCTAGCCTTGCTAGATTTTTCTTTTAGTTTTTACTGCTTGTTGTCTCTGTGTGATCTTTTTACTCGTTGTTTTTTTTTTGTTTGTTGGGATATTTTGCAGACACCCTAATGGTTATGGTCATCAAATGAGTATGACAACCCTATGTTGGTAAATGTTAGCCACACATTTCACTTATATTGTGCTGAAGATGCTATAAGAAGGCTGAAACATGCATGTCCACAGCTAGTGGATTTGGTTTTATTGGCCTGAATTTGCCAATAAACAGACTTAAAAAGTCATGGACATTAAGAATTACCATGAGCTGAAACACTGGATGCCCTTAAAGGGTCATTTGCATAAATCCCATGCTGCCACTATTTCCATATTTTCATAAAAGACATATTTTAATAATTCTTTACTATCCACACTATTCATTCATCCATTATTGTTGTTAATTGCCATGGATAAATACATTTGACCTATAAAAGAGATTTTTAATTTTTTCCTCGACGACAAGCAATTCCTTTTCCTTACTATTCTAATGTTTCACCACCTCATGTTAGAATGAATTTGTAGTTTACTTTTTCCATGGTACTCCCCCAAGTAGACAGTAGCCCTTTAACTTGCATCCCTTAACTCTTCAAAGCAACATTTGTTATTTTAATTACTAACCCTACTCCTCAGTAGTGCTGAAAAGAAAACAAATTAGCACAGTTTTCAATACTTAGTATGCATAAAAAATATAAATATTTCAAACCAGTTTACCTGAATGATTTAACCACTGTAAAATGCAGTGTTTTTGTGTTTAATGTTCAGCATTTTACAGGATCGTAGGTTCAAATTAAGTACTAGGTTAGATGGCAATTTTGAGTCTAGCCAGTTTCCCTTTTGTGCTCAAAATAGCCTATCACATTTGATTATAGACTGACCTTACCCATCCTGCGGTTGATGAGAATAACTGGGATCATATCATAGATAATTTGAGGAGAGTCAAATAAAGCATTTAGGAGCTGCATCTGTCCATTAGTAGAACAGTGGGAAGTCTTGAAGTAAATTTTCTGTTTCCAATCTATATATATCTAAGTTGCACTTGAAAATGGAGAACATGAACAAGGATGAATTCTCTTTTATGTGGGTGGGGAGTCTATTCCATAGCAGCAGTATCCTCTGCAAAATATATCTGTCCCTTTAAACCATTCTGGTGATGTTGTATAAGAGGTTTAGATCTCTAGACTAAATATTTCTGATGCCATTTGACTTGCTGATGTGAAGTAAATCTATTAGTAATGGATTGAAGGATGTCTGCTATGCCAGACACAGATCACCTCTCAGCAGTCTGTAAAATACCAAGTATATTGTCAGGGCTTTGAGTCAGTTCATGTAGGGAGTGTTGTTTATGCAGTGTATCCTTTGAGTAAGGTATCTTTGTGGACATTCCAGTTGTTGCATGTGTCTGGATAGATATGTGCCAAAGAGGGCATTATATTCAATGTTTGGTCTAATGAGAGCTGAGTAAATGGGAACAATGACATTCCTAGATCTAGACACAATCCCTTTGTTTATAAGCTGTACAATATAGAAGAACTTTCTTACAACAATATATACATGTTGGTTAACAGTTACGTCACTGTGCATATAAGTTCCAAATCCCAAACAATTGGGTCAAATCCTAGAGGCATACTGTCAATGTGGTAGTTCCCTGGGGTAGATGACTTCCCAAAGGATGCAATAATGTATTTTTAGCATTTAGTTTCAGACCTTGATTTTGACACCAGTTATTTATTTGAGAACAACCTTCCTGCAGAATGGCTAAGTCATTTGGGGACTGAACAACTGTTCTTAGCTTGCAGTCATCTGCAAACTTAGTCAGTCAGAGTCCTTTGGCATTGACTTTTACTTTATAAAAGTAGATGGTAAATAAGAGAGGTCACAGCACAGAACCCTGGGGAATTCCACTGATGACTGCTCTTGCTGTGAAGGTGACTTCCCCTTTTTTGATTATTTGCATTCTATCTGTGAGCCAGTTGGCAATCCAGCAGATGACATAGAGGTTTATTCCCAGTTTATTTAGCTTTTCTACTATGCCTGAGTGGGGAAGTGTATCTAAAGCTTTGGCCAGGTCAAGGTATGCAGTGTGAATTGCTTTGCTTCATCCCTTGCTTTGGTGACTTTATAAATGAAATCCACTAGGCTGAGTAAGCATGACATGCCTTAGATGAATCCAAATTGAGATGGATCTAGTGTTGGACATTCCCTGTTATTATTAAATAATATTCTAATATTTAATAATTCTATGATAAGTCTTTCCAAGGCTTTGCATATGAGACTGGACAGACTTATGGGTCTGTAATTTTCTGGGTCTGTGGAAGGTCCTCCCTTATCAGGGGAATGATACTAGCTGTCAGTCTATCTCTTTATTTTATTTATTTTATTTTACATTTGTTTACCGGGAAGGACCGAATGGACACAGGTCTGTTTTCAGCGGAGGCCCGCGGAGAAAAGCTCCACAAGTATTACATTACATTAGTTAACATTTATACGATACAAAAATATTCATGCACAAAGCTCCACAAGTATTACATTACATTAGTAACATTCACAAGGTACAAGATATTCATACACAAAGTACACTATGTTAGTTGAATGCAGTTACAAACAATAGATTGAAATGAGTTACATTTGAGTATCTGGTAGTATTTGAGCAAATGGGGTACGATAGTAGAGAATACTTTACTTTCTAGCATTGTGTCAATAAACTATTAGAGGTTGAGAACCATGGTAGTATTCATTATTTGGGAGAGTATTAATAGCAGTGAGTAGATTTGGTCTAGCCTGGGGGACCATAGACTACAAAAACTCTGCGAGTACGGCAGCTGCAAGGTCTCAAAATAAGAAAGGCATTCCAAAAAAGCATAGAGAGACCAGCATACAATGGCACCAGATAATACTTTAATAAAAGTATTCTTTAAAAGACAAACCGGTTTCAGCTGAATCAGTACAAAGCCTTCATCAGTGTAAAAAAATGACAAATAAAGAAATACTTAAATACAAATAAAAGAGACATGTGATCAATTAAAGATGCTCATTAAGTCCTGGTTTAAAGAGACCTCCTAACTTAACAATCCATTGTTTTTCCATAGTATTCAACAAATCATGCCAACCCAATTTGTTATAAAACTAAAATATGCATTTTTATGTGACAGGGTGTGCTTATAAAGGGCATTAGTTTCTTTGTGGTGTTTTATCTCACTGAGATGTTCTGATATCCTAAATTTCAAAGGTCTGGAAGTTTGACCTATGTAGAAAGCTGAGCAGCTACAATTAGCTAAATAAATCACCCAATCAGAAGTACAATTGGCAAAAAATCTAATGTCAAAGGCTTGAGGGGTGTTCTGATTGTTAAAGCTTCTGGTTTTTAATAGCCTGGAACAATGAATACAATGGCCACAAGGATGGCAACTAATTAGGGGCTCACCTGATAAATTGGTTTGAATTGATTTGGTATTGGGAGACTGCCCATGTTTGAAATGGTTAAAAAATGCAGCAAGACTTTTGCCTTTGCGAAATGAGAAAAGACATCTGTCACCCAACAATTCACTCAGTCTAGTATCACATGTCAAAATATTCCAATGTTGTTGAACAATATTCATTAATGCCTTAGTGTTACGTCCATAGGTGGTAATTAGTCTAGGTGGCCCACCTCCTCTATCACCGTTTTCTTTATAGAGAAGAAGGTTATCCCGCTCTATATTATCCACCACATGTTTAGTATGCATAACTTGACCCATTTTATAACCTCTGTCCCTGAATCTAAGAACCAAATCATCTCTAAAATGTTTGTAGGTGTTATTATCAGAACAAATGCGTTTCATTCTCATAAATTGAGATTTAGAGATATTCTAACAAATATGAGGTGGATGAAAGCTGGTGGCATGGAGAAACAAATTATTTTCGGGAAATTTCCAGTATACTTTAGTGGTCAATGTATAGTCAGATGCACAGGACACCAAAACATCCAAAAAAATGATTTTATTTTTATCATAGTTGACCATAAATTAAATTCCCCATTTGTTCTCATTTAAATATGTAATAAATTCCAGAAGGTATTCCATATCCGATCTCCACACCAACCAACAATCATCCAAATATCTTCTTCAGATATCCATTTCTTCTATGTACAAGTTATGGGAGTTATCATAGATAATGTGTTCTTCAATATAAGCCATAAATATATTGGTGCAAAAGATGCTCCCATAGCTGTATCTTTTATTTGTAAGAAGCATTTGTCCCTATAAAAAAATATGTTCTTTGTGAGCACATGTTCAGTCAAGCACAGTAACAGAGTATTGAAACCAGGTTTGTACATTTCTGTTTTGTTTAACCAGTATTCTAATCCCAATATGGGATATTGGTATAGAGAGATGTAGCATCTAATGTGCACAACAACCAGTCTGGTTCTAATTGTACATCAGAAATAATCTGAAGAAATTCTGTAGTGTCCCTGATGCATGCTCTGACACATTTTAGGAGAGGTTGCAAATATTTGGTTAGAAAAAGGGACAGAGGTTCATAAGTGAATTTCTACCAGAGACAATGGGTCTGCCAGGAGGATTCTTTAGATCTTTATGTATTTTCGGCAGAAAGTATATATATATATATATATATATATATATATATATATATATATTGTGGATATGGGTTGGTTATTGTTAGTTGTATTCTAGTGTTATTGCTAATAATGCCCTCTTCTACTGCTAAAGAAAGAAATTCATCATTTTTTTGTTTATAGAAGGGGGTGGGGTCAATGGTGTAGTAGCGTGCATCAGACAACTGTCTATTAGCTTCTTTGTCGTACTGGTCCCAAACCTGTATAACTACAGCCCCACCCTTATCGGCCCCAATTATGACTAACTCATGGTTATTAGCTAACTTAATAATATTGTCCATAGATGTTTTAGATATATTATTAGCCAAAGGATTGTGTGTCCTAAACTGAAAGTGAAAATCCTTGATGATGGCATTTTGAAATATGGACACATTCTGCTTCATAGGGGGTATAAAAGAAGATTTATGATATTTAAAGTCATCAGTGATCTTTGAAGTTGTCTGTTCCTGAAAAAATAATTTTAAATTAAGATTCCTGCAAAATGAAAGAATATCATTAACAAAATTTTCTTCAGAAACGAAAAAAAACAGGTATGAATGATAAACCTTTATTTAGGATTTCAATATCAGAGGAGGTGAGGGTGTGAGAAGAAATATTAGTTATGTTTACATTTGTTCTGTGTGTACAAACATTTGAAGTAAGCTTCCATGGTGTTTCCTGCCCCCCTCCTCCTAGGTGTAAATTCTGTAATGCAGTAACGTTCCTTCTTTTCATGGCAGGGAAGCCTGAGGCACCCACTGAATCTGTCTCTAAACCTGAGGATGATTCCTCACCTGATGTGTCAGTGTTTTGCATGTATCCCTTTTTTAAAATGGATTTGGTACACTTCCTTTTAAAAGGTGTCCGGTTGTGTTGAATAAATCGGACATGTTTTTCCTTACCAAAATTAAAGGGGTCTTCTTTGTTATAGTCCCCTAAATCCCTAAGGAACTTCTTTTTCTTTCTTTCCTTTAGCTGAGTTTCTAAAGTGATCAACTCTTTACCTAAATTTTTAGTACTGCTGCGATATGTGGGTTGCCCTTCATACTTTTTTGCCATATCACTTAGCTGGGTGATAGATTCTATCTCTTGATCTATAATCCTATTGTGGTGAATAGCTAATATCTCTATGAATTTGAGAGAAGTTTCCTGTTGTACTTCCCCCCATTGTTTCAATAAAAGGTCATCAGGATTGCTGAAAAGTGGTTGTGTACGAACACGTAAACCACGTGGACTGATACCTTTAGTTAAGTAATCCCGGAAAAGCTTATAATGCCAGACGTTGTTACGTAATGACTGCATATGTTTATTTAAGTTCAAAAAAATTGTCTCACAACTTTCGACATTGGAGCCAGCAGCAGTGCCTTCTGCATTCTCTCCAAGTGTCCCCAGTCCAAAAACTGATAGGTCCTCCCTATCAGAAGCAAGGTCCTTTAATAAATTATCCAACTCCATAATATATATGAAATGTATGTTAATAACTAAATGGGCCCAAATATGAAACTCAAAAGATTGTCAAAACAAGAACCCAAAAGTTATAGAAAAATAGCCACCTTAATATTGTAATTGGAAACAATATATTCTTTTATAGTTATATTGTTGTATATACCAACAACCCCGGCCGATTCATACCTAGTTCAATAAGCCCTAGGCCATAAAATGATATGCTAACACTGATGTCACAAAAATGTAGTGCAACCCAAAGTAATGAATTGTTGTTACAGTAGGCCATAAGTCGATCCTTCTATGAACCAATAAGCCCCAGGTCTATAATAAAAGCATACCAAATCTAAATATGATGTTATGAAGAATTTTTGTTTGTTTCCAAAATCAATGATTCAACCATGCCTTATATAGGGATAAAGTTGAACACTGCATGTGAATTGTTTTTACTACTGTTTTTGCTACTTTTCTGAAAAAAAAAAAAAAAAATGATCTGCTTTTACTGTATTTGTGTTTCTTCCTACTTTATTTTGCTTTTGCGTCATCTTAAAAGTACTCAGTTGTATTTATTACTGCTTGGTGTATCTCATTCTAAGCCTTTTAGTTTAAACACTTGGGCTTCAGACCAGTTGTTTTACATTAAGAAGGTTTGTGGTCTGCACTGTGGTGGCAGAACAGGTAGCTTACATCCTTCTAAGTTGGGAACTGCTGATTGAGGGCTCAGTGTCTGTTATTCTAAAAGTGTATTAATTCTGGTTTAAGCACTTGGGCTTCAGGCCAGTTATTTTACATTAGAAGGGTTCGTGGTCTGCACTCTTGTGGGAGGAGAGGCTGGACTCTGCCCTTCTGAGCTGGGAATTTCTGGTTAAAGGCTTATAGTGCCTGCATATTTCAACTGTTTCTTACTGAAATTGGTACACCTTGTTTGCTGTAGCATAGACTAGATCCAGGCCTGCTGAATCTAGCTTTGTTTGTATAACTTGAGCACTAATCCAGGCATTCTTTAAAGTATTCAATTGTATTTATTACTGCTTGGTAGTAACTTGATTAAAGTGTAGCTATCATTCTAAGTCTTTTGGATTAAGCACTTGGGCTTCAGACCAGTTGTTTTACATTCGGAAGGTTTGTGGCCTGCACTGTGGTGGCAGGACAGGTAGCTTACATCCTTCTAAGTTGGGAACTGCTGATTGAGGGCTCAGTGTCTGTTATTCTAAAAGTATATTAGTACTGGTTTAAGCACTTGGGCTTCATGCCAGTTTTTTTACATTAAGAAGGTTTGTGGTCTGCACTCTTGTGGGAGGAGAGGCTGGACTCTGCCCTTCTGAGCTGGGAATTTCTGGTTAAAGGCTTATAGTGCCTGCATATTTGAACTGTTTCTTACTGAAATTGGTACACCTTGTTTGCTGTAGCATAGACTAGATCCAGGCCTGCTGAATCTAGCTTTGTTTGTATGCCTGTTGTTTGTTTGCTTGTTATTTCCCTGAAATGCTAATTCCACCTAAAACACTGCTTTTCAGCGCTTCTGTGGATCCCTAGTGATATCTGCATTGCTTACTGTACTTATTTCCTTGTTTCACTTGAAAGAAAGTTACTGTTTGTCATTTTTGCATTTAAGTTACCTGTAACACATTGCATTTAAGTTACTTGGCACTTGCCCACTAAAGCAATTATATAAGTCAGCACTAAAAAATTAAAAGCATTACACCCTCACAAACTCCCCTTGAGTACCTTGCTCCCCATTAGCCTTTTTTTTTCCAATTATAAAGGAATTCCCAATACTATTCTAGCATGTCCAAAGGTCAGTTGTCAATCTCCTCTCCGGTCCAGCTGGTGAATCTGGGAATCTTGAGGCAATGTTACAACTGCCTCATGTACACAGACAACCCTCTCCTCCTCCCAACAAATTCCAACACATGTGAGAGATGCAACCATATAGCCATACTGGAGGCTAAGCTTTCTCAACTCAGTAGTGGCGTAACCAGTCAGGAGGAGAATGAAACCACACTCACTACAATTCCAGTCACACATAGACCTACCACGACAGCAAACCAAACACATAAACACACAAAAACATACTCTGAGGTTCTAAATAAAAATCTGCCTAAGCAGCAGAGACCTCCAAAGCAGACACCCAAGCAACCGCTACCCCAAAACAAAACACGTACAACACATAGCTCACAAAGCCAGTGTGCCGAACAGTCACAGCCCTTAAGGCTAAACAACACACCTGATACACTTGTAATAGGTGACTCTATCGTCAGGCACACTGACGTCCCGCTCACCAGGCTGAACAAGGAGAAGGTCACTGTGAGCTGCCTGTCGGGCGCTAGGATCCGCCACATAACACAAGCACTCAGGTCACTCCAAGGCAAGTACAAATATGACTCAATCATTGTTCATGCTGGTGTGAATGACCTGAGCCATACCCCCCTGGACTACATGAAAAGAGACATAGAGGAGCTCTCTGAGCATGTAGCCCAGGCCGGTATGACCCTGACCTTGAGTAGCATCTTACCCTCACCAAGAATGATGCCACAATATGAAGACAAGATGATCAATTTCAACAACTGGCTTAAGTATTGGTGTCATTCAAAGGGGATCCAATGCCTGTCAGCCTGGGATGACATGCTCGACAAGCCACGATGCTTTCACTAGGGACGGCTTGCACCTGTCACCCCTGGGCTTTCGGATATTGGCAAAGGCTCTTGCTACCCCCATAGTGACTTTTTTAGGCAAGGCTCAAAAGACAAACCCACCTCCATAGGTATCACAAGGGATAAGAAACTAAGAGTAATGCTACTCAACGCCAGAAGTCTAAACCTCAAGATGCACACACTCGAAACTCTCCTTAGCATGGAGAACATCGATATCTATGCAGTAACAGAAACCTGGTTCAAGGCTCCCGAGAACACCCCAGCACTACCAGGTTATACCTCATACCATGCTTTTCAGCTCCAAAACTTGGACCGAACCACAAAAGGGGTGGGAGGTTGGCATAATGGTTAAGATGTTTACCTTTAATTTACAAGGTACAGGGTTTGATTCTCACATGGGGTAATTGGCTAGGCTTAAAATGGCCCAGAAGGGCTGTTAGCCTAGTACTAATCTATGAACCTATGAACCTATGAGTATTCGTCAAAGATACCTACACCTCCAGGTTGGTGGCACAGCACGAAGCATCAGAGACTATCCATGTGCAATTAACATTGGGTAAAACTGCCTTCCAGTTTATAGCCTGCTACAGACCACCCTCCCAAACCCAGGAACTCCACTCGGCCTTCCTGAGAACACTGGAAAATATGAAGGTCTCTCCAAACACCATTATTTTGGGCGACTTCAACTACCCAAACATAGACTGGGAGCATTACTCTAGCTCCAACACCCTAGCCCAAAGGTTCCTAGAATTTATAAACTCAAATGCTATGGAACAACTTGTTAACACTCCCACAAGAGGGGAAAACATACTGGACCTGATCATCACCAACATGGGGACTCTATGCTCCAGACCAGAAGTGTATCCCTCATTGGTAAGATCAGTCCATAAACTAATCTCACTGGATATTCACATCCCGACTCCAGCCCCTGCCCTGAAAACCACAGTGAAAAACTTCTCTAATGCAAATTTCACACTCCTCAAAACCGAGGTGGAATCCTTCAAAGCCCCCGGGCCTGTGGAAAATACGGCCCAGACCGCAGAATCCTTTATAAACGCATTCTATGAACACCTTCAGGAATGCATGGATCATGCAATCCTAAATAAAACCAAGTCCCAATCCTCCAAAGGCAGACGTCCTGTCTGGTGGACCCCAGCCATAAACAAACTATACAATAGAAGGAGGAAGCTACTACATGATAGAGCAAAATCCCAAAAAGGGAAGACATCTCTGATCAGTATTAGCAAAAAACTATAGGCACTCATAAAATAATCTAAGGCCAGCTTCGAGAGAAAAATTGCACAGGACACTAAGGATAATCACAAGGCTTTCTTTAGTTATGTTAGGAACCTCGGTGGGAATTCCCATATATGCTCAGAATTAGTCCAAAATGACAAAAATACACCAAACCCACAGACATTGCCAGCATCCTAGCTGACAGGTTCAGTGCAAATTTCTCCCCCCCTCCCCACCAAAAGGGCAAATATCTATCCCAGCAGAGTGCTGCCCCCCTGACATCTCAGATGCTCAGGTAAGAGCTGCCCTCTCCAAAGCAAAAAACACAGCATCAATGGGGCCAGACAGTGTCCCGGGCTGCGTCCTACATGAACTCCAAGAAGAGCTAAATCCAAACATAAAACTACTGTTCAATCTCAGCCTTACTGCAGGATATGTACCCAAAGAGTGGCGTACAGCAACAGTGGTCCCTCTCCACAAAGGTGGTGCCTCAACAGATCCTGGAAACTATCGCCCCATAAGCCTGACTAGCTTGGTCTGCAAAGCTATGGAAAGGATCATCATGGACCTCATAAATAAAGATATTGGGGACCTACAGACACTGGATCCTACCCAGTTTGGCTTTGTTAAGGGCAGATCCTGCCTCTTAAACCTGGTTGATTTCTTTGAAACAGTCACTAAGGCCATTGACGAGGGGAAGGTGGTCCATACAGCCTACCTGGACCTCGCAAAAGCCTTTGATACAATACCCCACTCAGGCATTATAGATAAGCTCACCAGCTTAAATATAAACCCCTATGTCACTAGATGGGTTGCAAACTGGCTCAAGGACAGAACCCACATGGTTAGAATTGCTGGAGCCATGTCAGACTCCAAACCAGTTACAAGTGGCGTTCCACAAGGCTCAGTCCTGGGACCTCTCTTGTTCGGTATATATTTCTCGGAGGTACAGGCCAACACGGAAGGACTGTGGCTGACGAAGTTTGCAGATGACTGCAAACTGGGCACCATAATCGACACTCCAGCCGACACAAGGATCCTCCAAAAGGGCCTCATAGAAACAGAGCCATGGCCTCAAGCTAAACGCCAAAAAGTGTATAGTCATCCCCTTTGGCAAAAACAAAGTGCCCACAAATTACCACATAGGTGGTAATCCATTAAGTACAGAAGAAGTAATTAGGGACCTGGGGACCCAAGTTGATAGCAATCTCTCATTTGACAACCACGTGGCCAAAGTGGTTAGAAAAACATTTTATATAGCCCACCTAATCATGAAGGAATTCACATCTATTTCAGGGGAGGTCATCTTGCCTCTTTACTCATCCCTCATCAGGCCCATAATTGAGTACAATGCCCCTTTTGGGATGTACCTTACCAGACACCTGCAGCAACTGGAAAGACCCCAAAAGTACCTCACCAAGAGGATCAAAGGGCTCAAACAGATACCATATGCTGCCCGGTTAAAGAAACTCCAGCTCTACTCAGTGGCATACCGCCTGTTCAGAGGCGATCTGTGCCTGATGTATAAAGCCATGTCCAACCCGGAATTAATGGACATGCTGCACCTCAGAAAATCCAAATCCCATCGAGCTACGTGCTCGAGAGACTTGAACCTCAGCACTGAAATAAATAGGACATGCTTGAGGGACAGATTCATAACCCAGAGGCTCCCTTCACTCTGGAATAAAATCCCAGTCCAGGTTAGGCAGAGTCCCTCATTGACTCTCTTCAAGAGGAATCTTGATGAGTGGATGGGAGATCGTAGGTTTACCCTGGGTAGCACTTCTGTGTCACTGTTAGACAGAGGCACAGTATACTAACCTCGAAAAAGGGCATAGCAAAATAAATTTAAAATGGGTGGCGAAAGCCAAACACACTCTGGCTAGGCTTATAAATGCCCTAGGACAGATAGCCTAGTATGAACCTATGAACCTACAATGGGAGTTGAATGGTAAAACGCCCAGGTGTTGTGCCTCAAGGTCAAAATTCGTAGAAATTGACTAAAGGTAATAATAATAATAAACAATGATATGGTTATTGTAAGCTTTCCAGTGGCTGACTATACACAGCTTTGCTTATGTATTGATATTAATCAACAATTAAAATAATATACTCATAAACAAAACATTAAATTGATGAATATAAGTAGAAATATAGCGTAGTGCTCAATGTACAACTGGTTATATGAGTCTGGTAAGACCTAAATCCTGAATTTAACCATCCAAAGAGATGGAAAAAGCTCTTGAACACATAGAGCCAATATTTATAAAACTGATGGCTTAAATAACCTTTATAAGAAAGTTAGTACCAGAATGTGTTTAACCAATCAATAGGATTATGGTGTGTAAAATTTGCTCAACCCCTGAATTCCTAGAAGTGCAAAGTTTTGGAGTATGTTAATGTAGTAAAGTTTTTGCACGACAACCTATATTCAAACAGGCACAATGTATAGAAGAACTAATTTCAAAAATGAAAAAAAGCTACCTAATCTGTGAATTGCATAATTAACAAACATAATTGCTCCCAATCCAAATATTTTATAAACAAAGTTATCAATCAGTAGACATAGGACGATAAGGCAATGATTTAATAAATCCAAGATATATTTGTGCATAAACTTTCCAATGTTGAGTTGAAAACAAAACCCAACATGCCTTAATTACATCATACTGATTGAGCCCTTGATCAAATACAATAGCCCCACTGATATGAAAAATGTGTTAAATCATTGCCATTATCTGATTTAAATGCAGGAAAACTCAAAATAGTGTCACGAACAATATTGCACACAACCAACACACCACATGAATGGGTCAGATTACAAAAGTCCAATGTTGGAGTTGGAAATAAAAAACATGAAAGTCAACACGCAAATGTTCGTTCATATGGGCCCAGAGCCCTGTTCCACTCAAAAATAGTGGCTGGGAGTATAAATGTTTTTTATAAAAAGAAAAAGAAAAACAGCCTGCCATAGTTCTATCAATCTTGATAAACTACTGTTGTTAAACAAATATCCCCTACTAATATAAGAAATATAGCTTAATGCAGCTGCCATCCAAATATAATTTACCATAGTGGTTTGGACATTCCCCTTATCAAGTTTACATAAAAATAAATTCAAATGATGTCACAACGGTTGAACGCACACCCGACAAAAAAAGTTAACTGCCAAAGAAAATAAAAAACACTGTTTTATATAACAAATCAAGGCAAGTAGGTAGACAGTCCCAGATGATCCATTGAAGATAGAATGGATATTTCTTTTTGTATAAATATCAAGCACTGTCTCTTTTAGTTGTATCATTCATGTGAAGCTGCAGAATAAAGAATGCAGACACAGAAATACAATACAAAATATTTTGTTTGTTGGTTGGGATATTTTGCAGACACCCTAATGGTTATGGACATCAACTGTCCATGCCTTTTATATTAGTTCATCCACCTCATATTTGTAAGAATATCCCTAAATCTCAATTTATGAGAATGAAACACATTTGTTCAGATAATAACACCTACAAACATTTTAGAGATGATTTGGTTCTTAGATTCAGGGACAGAGGTTATAAAATGGGTCAAGTTATACAAACTAAACATATGGTGGATAATATGGAGCGGAATAACCTTCTTCTCTATAAAGAAAAGGGTGATAGAGGAGGTGGGCCACCTAGACCAGTTACCACCTATGGACTAACACTAAGGCATTAATGAATATTGTTCAACAACATTGGAATATTTTGACCTGTGATACTAGACTGAGTGAATTGTTGGCTGATAGATGTCTTTTCTCATTTCGTAAAGGCAAAAATCTCGCTGCATTTTTTAACCGTTTCAAACATGGGCAGTCTCCCAATACCAAATCAATTCAAACCACTTTATCAGGTGAGCCCCTAATTGGTTGCCATCCTTGTGGCCATTGTATCCATTGTTCCAGGCTAGTAAAAACCAGAAGCTTTAGCAGTCAGAACACCCCTCAAGTCTTTGACATTAGATTTTTTGCCAGTTGTACTTCCGATTGGGTGATTTATTTGGCTAATTGTAGCTGCTCAACTTTCTACATAGGTCAAACTTTCAGACCTTTGAAATTTAGGATATCAGAACATTTCAGTGAGATAAAACACCACAAAGAAACTAATGCTCTTTATAAGCACACATTGTCACATAAAAATGCATATTTTAGTTTTACTATTATTGATAAAATGATGAGACCCAGGAATAACAAATTGGGTTGGCATGATTTGTTGAATACTATGGAGAAAAAAAATGGATTATTAAGTTAGGAGGTCTTTTTAAACCAGGACTTAATGAGCATCTGTAATTGATCACATGTATCTTTCTTTTTGTATTTAAGTATTTCTTTATTTGTCACTTTTTTACACTGATGAAGGCTTTGTATTGATTCAGCCGAAACCGGTTTGTCTTTTAAAGAATACTTTTATTAAAGTATTATCTGGTGCCATTGTATGCTAGCCTGGGGGAAGACATGAACATAGCCAGTTTTGCATAAAGTGGGATTTGATGTTTTTTTTTAAAGAGGTAAGGTGAGGATATTGATTGGGTAGGAGGTTCCAGGTTTTTGCAATGCAACAGGCAGAGTGTGATTTGCCAGCTTCATTTTTGTGCTTGGTGACACTTATGTGGTTCTGGTATGTTGATCTTAGGTTTCTGGAGAGTGTGTAGGGTTGAATTAATTGTTGCAATGCAGGGGTTTTCATAGGAAGGTAGTAGAGCTTATGGACAGTGGTAAGTTGGTTGAGTAGGAGGGTTTGAGGTAACTCAAGCCAGTTGTGTTGTCTAAGGGATTGGCAGTAATGGGATCTATGAGTGGCTTCATTAGCAAATTTGGCAATTTTGTTGTAGCATGATTCAATTTTAGAGAGCTCTGTTTGGTGAAGGTTGGTAAAGATTGGGGAAGCATAAAGAAGTATAGATAGATGTGTTCTAGCTATGGTGGATTTTGTGTGTCTGGTCATGTAGTTGTGGTTTCTATAAAGGAGTCCAATCCTTTTGTTGACTTTCTTGATTGTTTGAGAAATATGGATGTCAAATTTGAGTTTATTGTCAATTTCTACTCCTAGGAGCTTAGTGTGTAGTGTTGGAGTGATATTAGTATTGTCTTTGGATATTATTGTAAAATTATTGTTTATGGGGGGAGATCTACTTGGACTGAAAAGAATAAGTTTAGTTTTTTTTGGATTAAGCAGTAGTTTGATGTTGGTGAACCATTCTTCGGCTAGAGTAAAGCTGTTTTGGGTTATGTTTTGAAGTCTGTCGAACGTGTGGGCTGCACATATTATAGTGGTATCATCTGTGTATTGGACTATTGAGGCAGAGGGTAGGGATGATGCTATGTCATTAGTAAATAATGAGAATAGCAGTGAGCCGAGAATGGACTCTTATGGGACACCAATGGTTACTGGAAGTAGGGGTGACAGGTGGTTTTCCCAAAGAACAGCTTGTTGTCGGTTAGATAAGTAGCTACTGAACCAGGATAAGGTGGAAGAATTTATGTTAAAAGTGGCCAGTTTTTCTAGGAGTAAACTATAGTTCACCATATCAAAGTCTTTGGATAAGTCAAGAATATGGAGAATATAAACAGGCTATTGTTTCTGTGGGTATTAACAGAGTTTGAAAAGGATAGTAATGCTGTGGTAGTACTGTGAGAAGGTCTGAACCCATGCTGGTATGGGGATAATAGGTTGTTGTAAAGGAGGAAATTTATTAGTTGTGAGTGGACTATCCTCTCTAAAATCTTTGATAGGGGTAATAGTATTGCAATGGGGTGGTAGTTTGTAAGTTCAAGGGAGTGTCCCCCTTTGTGTAATGGTATTATGTGAGATATTTTCCATGATTTGGGTACTTTGCATTCAGTTAGAGATCTGTTAATGAGGATGGACACAGGATAGGCTATGGCCTCTGCAGTAATCTGTAGGAATTCTGCTGGTAGTTTGTCTACTGCTGGGGTTGTCGAGTTCAGTTTTTTGAGGAGTTTGGTGATAGTCGTAGTACTGACTGGTTCTAGGGAGAAACTAGGTGTATTGCTTTCTGTATTGGAAAGGGTGGGGGCTGTTGTTGATATTGGGTGGGTGCTAGTTATTTGGGTATTGGCTAGGGCTTGGATAGTTTCAGTAAAGTATTTGTTAAAGTGGGTGGGGATGTTGTGTAGACTGTTTGGTAGTAGTGGGGAAGGAGTGGAATGTTTTCCTGGGTGTAGTAGGTTATTGATTGAGGCCCAAAATGTTTGTGGGTTGTTGGAGTGTTTTTCCTGTAAAGTTTTATAGTAACTAGTTTTGTCAATTTTTATGTGTTTTTTGGCTTGATTACATAGTTCATGGTATTTTAGTTTTAGGGCATAGGTTTTGTGTTTATGGAATTGCAACCAGGCTTTGTCTCTTTCTTTCTTTAAGGACCTGGTGTCTTTTGATAGCCATGGTGTGTGGCTGGTTTTAATTCTGGTGGTTCTGGGTGGTGCATGGGAGTTCAGGATGTTTAGGATGGTGGAGTTGAAGTATTCTACAGCTTCATCTAGTGCTAAGTATTTTAGTGGAGACCATATACAGGATTTGAGTGAATTTATTAAGTCTTGCGCTCTGAAGTATTTTTTGTTTCGTATGACCCTGACAATGGGTTGTTTAGTTAGGTGGGGTCGATTGCTAATCAGGTATGTTGCTTGATGATCACTAAGGCTGTCAGGGAGACAACCTGAGAGATGGGATTGAGTGGGGTCAGATACTAGTATCCAATCCAAGATTGACTGTCATTTAGAGGTTTTGTCTGTTCTTGTAGGAGTATTGATAATTTGGGTAAAACCATGGAGGTTAATATGGGTGGTGGGGTTTTGACTGTTACAGTCAGACCAATCAATGTTAAAGTCACCTGCAAGAATGGTTTCCTGTGGATGAGTGATTTTCATCCAATTTAGTTGGTTTTCGAGTACATTAGTGTTGTTGGCTGGTGGTATATAACCTCCAGCTATTATGATTTGTTTGTTGGGGGTTAGTTTTAGTCTAGCTAATACTAGTTCTATGTCTTGGATTTCTTGAGACTTGTGTTCAATTTGTTCTATAGAGTGGTGACTTTGGAAAAGGGTGGCTACACCCCCTCCTTTTTTTCCTGACCTATCTTTACGTATAATATCATAACTAGGGGCTTTTATTTTATTATTGTGGTGGTTGGGCTTAAGCCAAGTTTAAGTTAGTACTACAATGTCAGGTTTGTATAGGGCTAGTAGGGCATGGAGATCATGTCTTTTGTTGAGTATGCTTCTTATATTAATATTTAGAAGGAGGAGGGATGAGATAGGCCGAGCATATATTGGATTGGGGTTTGTCGGATACGTGCTATTGCATGTGTTGGGTCCTGGATTTTGGTGAATATCACTGCAGCATGAGAGTTTTTGAGTATGTGGATGTAGAGTTTGTTTAGTTTGTGAGTTATTTTGATTATTTTATTGGGGGAGTTGGCTCGAAGTTTGTAGGTAATATTTCCATATAAATAGGAAAGTGTTGGAGAGGGGTAGAGGTCACTTGGGGTTATTGGTGAGTAGGTAGTAGTGGAGGTAGTGATAGTTGAGTCAGTTTGCCATGGCGGTGGAGGGCTGATATAAAGATGTGTGTGGTAGGATGAGAACATGGATAGGAGGAGGAGAGAAGAGAGGCCTAATGTGTGTAATAGGGTGAGTAGAAGATGGTTGGTTGGAGTATAGGCCATATTGTTTAGTTCTGAGGGGGGTTATGGACTAGGATAGGGCTGAAATATGGTAGAGATGGAATTGAAATATAGGGCTTGGTATCCAATTTGGGATGTGTAGAGAAGGGTGTGATGGGCTGTACTGGTGTGAGGGATAATTACATGTACTGTGTGATTGGATAGTTTTGATGGAGGAGTGGCAAGGGCTGTAGTGTATAGCTATAAATGTAATTGATGTGGGGGTGGACGGGAATGGAGGTAGGGTAGGGGAGCGAACGGAGTGGGGATGAACCGAGCCAGTCCTGTGCTAGCAAAAAACAATCAGTTCCACAGGTAAAATTGTTCTTACTTAATATACTTTGGTGGAAATGCTGTTGGACTTCTAATTTAAGTATAGGATACCTAAGTTCATTTGGGATAGTTAGCTGCTCTGACAGTCTGTTCACGACTACATCTAGGAGAACTAGAACTATTAATAGTAAGATGTGGTATTTTACTTCTTTTCTCCTTTAGTTTAAAGTTAAAACTCTCCGTTTTATAGGAAGCAGCTAGGATTGAGGGTTTGATGGACTATACTGCCATCCTGTGGTTAAAATGAGGAATCACACTCCCTTGTGGAGGGTGACTAACAAATTATATCAGGATTAGCTGCTTAGTGGGACGGCTGGTCCGTGCGGTGTGCAAGCCAGTACTTAACAGTTTAGGGGTTGAAATACAATTATACCACAGTAGGTAGACCTACTTTTTTGTTTAAACACTTGACAAATGGAAGTCCCTTTTTGGATGGAGGGTTAGATAGCTGTGCTACTGTCTTCAGGACTAGGGAGTAGCCGAGGGCAGTGTCTTTCCTGGGTATTCTAGCTGTAAAAGGAGGAAAGGAACATGTGAGACACTAACTACACAAGTGAGGCAGAAATAAATAAGGGGTTAGCAGTAGCAGGGTGGAGGTACAGTATAACAAAATAAAGGTGCTTTGAGTGGAGGTAAGAGGTGGATTATATTACTAGGATAATTAAGATGGGGAGAGAGTTAAGTAAAGATGATTGTAAGATGAGGGAAGTGTGTGCTAAGTAAGGACTGTTATCATGTAACAAAAAAGGGGGGGGATTATCTTATCACAGTAATAAATATGCAGCTGTAGTATAACACACTGCACTTTAGGTCACTCTAAACCTCTACAAATGGGTCTACACAACAGTTAAGAGTTAGCAGCAGATGCCCTATAAAAGCATAAAACAATTCATATGTCTTAAACAGTAATTGATAGTTAGAAATAACAGCAATTTCTACAATAAGACCAAAAAGTAACACTACTTAAACACAAGCACTTATCCCATTTCCCAACCCCTGGGCAGTAATTAGAAAACAGGGTGACTATGCTGGCCAAGTGAGTGTGTTTTGTGTAAAAGGTCTGGCGACTGAGTGGTACTAATAGCCCAAACTTGACTAAGAATCATTTACAGCACCCTCATGTGGGTGTCGCCACTTTCATTAAAGCCATATTTTAGAAAGTAGAGTGATTACCGCAATACAGGAGTTACTTAGGTTTGTGGAAATGCAATGGCTGCGTAGTTGCAATGCTCGAGGTAGTTACTATGTTACCTACTGGAAGGGGTACCTAGCAGGCTAGATTTACCACCTCTGAGTTTTATATGTATAGCAACAGAGTGTGCGTAGGATTAGGCAGCACACTAATGTCCACAGAGGGGTCAGTTTGGTACTGATAAAAGTGAATGTTAGTACTCCTTTTGTAGGGTTCAGAGTTGCAGGTTTTAGACCTGCAATGAGACACTATAAATACCAGTGGATTTGCGCTGCCTCACTAGTCAGCATACAAGTGTTATTCAAAGAGAGGCTTCCAACTCTACCAACATGTGATTGCATCTGGTTAGGAGTAAAATATGAGGTTTACATACACAAAACAGTACAGTACAATGTACTCGTCAGCGCTTGAGCACATCCACACTGATAAATGCCTGCTAGTATGTCTATCCTGAATACAAGGCACTTGGATACATGGTAACAATAGCAACTTGTTAATGTGCAATAAAACAAACTAATAACAGTTCAAAGCCATGAAATCAGAGCAAAAAATGTTCAAATAGACATATACAACCTACTGGCAGGCACTGACCGCAGAGACCAGGGAGCAAACTACGCTTGACTCTACACTACGCTACGATTGACTCTTGTCAGTATATAGACAAAATAATCTTGTTATATTCTTCTTTATCTCTTTCCTCAGTCAACATTGTTGCACATTATGTATATGTAAACATATTTTCAACTCCAGTTCTCCCTTCATAACTCCACCTCCCTCCATCAAACAGGACAGCATTATTTCTATTCTTACCATTACTCCAGACTAAAGAAAAAACTGTCTTTGCAATAATAATGGGAAGAGACCAAAACCCGCACATAGGACTGGTGCAAGGTTACAAACAATGTAAACTCCCAACAAAACGAACCAGCACCCAGGAGACCGGCTGTTAAAATATTTATTGTGGCAAATTCTTCATAGAAATAACAGCAACAGCAAACCGGTTTCGGCTAAACTACCATAGCCTTCTTCAGTGCAGACAAACAAACACATGGTGCATTCTGATATCCATTTATATAAGAATTACTTAAGGTGACAAGCACATAAGACCACTTGCATGAACAATTGATATGTAAACTGGTCCATAACCCATTTATGAAACATAATAATGTACAAAAACTATTATTTTTGAAATAAACAAATAAAATAACATTATTTCAGAAAAAATCTCAATATATGGGTATGAACAACTAATAACAGATCGGCAAGAATCAAGACATTTCATTAAGCCCTGGTTTGAATAAAGCCCCCAACCTAGTTATCCAGGAAAATTCCATATTATTCAGTTTTTCATGCCAACCTGCTTTATTGGCTCTGTGCAAGTCTATTTTATCAATAATAATAAATCTGAATTTGGCCGTATTATGTATCTTAGTATGTTTACATAATGCATTGGACAATTTGTTATTTCTGATAGCACTTAAGTGTTCACTGATACGATATTTAATTGGTCTGGATGTCTGTCCCACATAAAATGCCGAACAGGAGCAAGTAGCCAGGTATATTACCCAATCCGTATTGCAATTGCCAAAAACATTAATGTCATCATATATTTTGGGAGTATTCTTCCTAGTAAATTCCATATTTTTATAAATGTATTGGCATGCATTACAATGTCCACAGGGATAACATCCTCTCAATTGATCGCCCAATATAGTGGTTTGTATCGGTCTAGGAGGATTATACCTCTTATAGCGTGTAAAATGACTATTTAATGTTCTTCCCCTCTTGTATGAAAAAGAACATGTAACAGGTAATATTTCACCAAGATGTTCATGAGCTCTTAGAATCCCCCAATGATTATTGACAATTTGTCTGAACAAGGGTGTATTATTACCAAATGTGGTTATGAACCTAATCTTCTGGTCACTATTATTTATTTGATTCGATTGCTTATAACAAAACAATTCTGACCTGGATGCATTTCTAACTTGATTTTTGGTTAGATTGATACGATCAGGATGGTAACCCCTATCAATGAACCTCTGTGCCAAATCATTCTCACATATTAATTGTGCCTCCTCTGATGAACATATACATTTGGTCCGCAAAAATTGTGATTTAGGAATGTTGTTGATGATGTGGCGGGGATGATTACTGGTGGCATGAAGAAGAGTATTGTATTGTGGAAATTTCCTATGAACTTTGGTGGCCAAATTGTGATCACTTTGTCTGGAAACTACCACATCCAAAAATATTATTTCTTGGTATTGTATTTGTAATGTAAAATGAATACCCATATCATTGTTGTTCAAATATCTCATAAACTCATCAGCTGAATCCAAATCACCACGCCACACCATCCAACAATCATCTAAATATCTGTGCCAAATATCCAATTCCTGAATATATCTATTATGGTTGGAGTCATAGATGTATTGTTGTTCAATAAAGCCCATGAATAAATCGGCATAAATGGGAGCAAAAGAGGCTCCCATAGCCGTACCCCTCATCTGCCAATAGACCTGTCCTTAAAAATGAAATACATTTTTCGTCAAGACACATTCAGTAAGTTGTATAAGAAAATTATTGAATTCAGGGCTATATAACTTAGCTTTATCCAACCAAAATGCAACAGCCGATATTCCTGCATTATGTGGAATGTTAGTATAAAGAGATGTTACATCCAGAGTACATAACCACCAATTATCTTCCAACTGTGTGTCTTGTACTCTCTGTAGAAATTCTGTAGTATCTTTAAGCCTAGATCTAACCAGCTTGAGTAATGGTTTTAGATGGAACGTCAAAAAGGCAGAAAGAGGTTCAGTTAATGAGCCATTACCCGATACAATGGGCCTGCCAGGAGGATTTTTCGGGTCCTTATGAATTTTAGGAAGCAAATATAAATATTGAGCTTGAGGATCCAATACTTTAAGCTGTTTACATACATTACCAGTGATGATGTTATCCTCCACAGCTAAATCTAACATAGAATCAATATGGCTTTTAAAATTTGGAGTTGGATCAACCACAAGTTGACTGTAAAACTTACGATCAGACAGTTGTCTAATAGCCTCAGCATGGTACATGGACCAGTCCATAACCACAATAACTCCACCCTTATCCGCAGAAGTGATAACAATATCATGGTTAGATTTTAAATCAAATAACGCTTGTTGTTCATCCACAGTGAGATTATATTTTGGAGACTGATGACTTAGGGAGAAATGCAACTCCTTAGTCACACATTCTTTAAAAATGGATACATATTTATCCATAGGTGGCTGAAAATTAATGGACCAAATCTAAAACATGTTGATCTTTGAGAATCAAGTGTATCTGAAAAAAATATTTTTTAATTAATCAACCTGCAGAAATCATGCAACTCATTGATCAATATATGTTCTGGAACAGATACAGCCGGCACAAAATTCAAACCCTTATTCAACAGTTTTATTTGAGCATCAGACAGTTCCAGAGATGAAATATTGTACACATTGTTTATTGTTTCACAATTGTTTGTAATAGTGTGACCAAATTTGGTCCTCTTATGTCTATGTTTTCTTCCACCCCTGCGTTTGCTTGATCTAAAGGGATCAAGGAGTCATCAGACTGTCTTCATTTAGCTACTGGGGAATCTTGGAGGGGAGGGCCATCATAATCAGTGGTGGATGAATTGTCATCCTCAGATATCCCACTCATAGTAGGGTTTTTTTTCTTCAATATGGATCTGGGTCGTTTCCGCCTATTGTGTGTTCTGAAACTAGAATCATTAAATCTGACAGTTTTTTGTACCATGAAAGGTTTACCCTTATCATAGTCTGCCAAATCTCGGTTAAATTTGTAAGTTTTCTTTTTAACCAATTGTTCCTCTAACTGTGCTAAATCCTTAGATTTAGCCAAATTAGCCAAATTAGAAATATGGTTATGATAAAAAGACTCTGATTCATATTTCTGGGCTTCTAAACAATTTTGATGAATTTCAATGGCTTGGCAATCTATAATACATTCATAATATGATATGAGAGTATCTACAAAAAGCATGGAAGACCTATGTTGGGTTTCAACCCAATCTTGTGACAATTGTTGATCAATCATGCCAACCAGTGGCTGGATCCTAATTCTGAGTCCCCGTGGTGTGATATCTTTAGTTTTATAGGCTTTAAAAAGCCTTAGATGCCATATATTCGATCTTAAAGCCCTCATATTCTTATTGATTTTATGAAAAAACGCATTACAAAGTGTCTTAACATCCATAGGATTCTCATTAGATGTATTACTTCCGGGTACATTCAATCCAAATACCTCAAGTGCTATCAGAAATAACAAACTGTCCAGTGCATAATGTAAACATACTAAGATACATAATACGGCCAAATTCAGATTTATTATTATTGATAAAATAGACTTGCACAGAGCCAATAAAGCAGGTTGGCATGAAAAACTGAATAATATGGAATTTTCCTGGATAACTAGGTTGGGGGCTTTATTCAAACCAGGGCTTAATGAAATGTCTTGATTCTTGCCGTTCTGTTATTAGTTGTTCATATCCATATATTGAGATTTTTTCTGAAATAATGTTATTTTATTTTTTATTTCAAAAATAATAGTTTTTGTACATTATTATGTTTCATAAATGGGTTATGGACCAGTTTACATATCAATTGTTCATGCAAGTGGTCTTATGTGCTTGTCACTTTAAGTAATTCTTATATAAATGGATATCAGAATGCACCATGTGTTTGTTTGTCTGCACTGAAGAAGGCTATGGTAGTTTAGCCGAAACTGGTTTGCTGTTGCTGTTATTTCTATGAAGAATTTGCCACAATAAATATTTTAACAGCCGGTCTCCTGGGTGCTGGTTCGTTTTGTTGGGAGTTTGCAATAATAATGCCACAAAGTGTATGTATAATAGCACATCTTTGTGTATAAAACTTTTAGACCATCTTCATGTAGAGCGGCATATAAAGTACTTCTTTTTATATTAACACAGCCATTTTAATGATGATATAAAAATAAAAAAGCAATTTTGACTTTATATACATAAGTATGTTTAAGGTACACGGTACTTTACATTGTCATAGCAAATGTCCTTTACATATTCAAATGTCCCCTCATGTCCCATTAACCTTGATCACTGGTAACTAAGACAGCCATTTTTAAATATTCCATCTTCAACTGCCATACTTCTTCCTCTTCACTACTTAAGCTCTTTTCACACATATTCTGCTTCTCTATGACATCCCTTCTTTCTTTTTCTCAGGTCATCAACACCAAACTATTCTTCAGACGCACTCATATGGCTAAGCCAAACTCAAAAAAAAAAAACTAACAAGTGAGAGAAAGAGACAGTGACAGGGAGAGATAGATAGATAGAGAGAGAGAGAGAGAGAGAGAGAGTGGGAAATGAAGACACCAGTGAAAGTATGTCAAAATTTACTTTTAATCCCAGCATTCATCACATACTTTTCCAGTGGGTAGTTGTCCTTTTGCCACTGACTTTGCCCACTTAACCACAGGCCTCCTATCTTTATCCTCCCCAACAATCTGATCTTCAAACAGTGTTCAAGACCTTTATCCAATTCATTTCTCTTTCTAGCCCCTTCATCTCCCTAATCTTGAAGAATTTCTCCTAGATTCCCAGACTCCCTAATTCCTTTTCATTTGTTTTCTATCTTTCATTGGGGTTCTGCCTCTGTCTATAGTCCTTGAGCTGCTTCCTTCCCCTTCTCCCTTCCTCCCTCATTTCTGTCTGCCCCTCCTCCCATTAGTCCAGCTTCACTACTTTTCAGTATTCATTATAGCTGATTGACACATTCACTTGAATGGATTTAAACTTACACAGTATCAGTAATTTGCAACTATGGGACTCAACAGTGTTTTTTTTTCATCCATCTACCCTACTCTCCTATTTTGCACTGTGAAAATATCAATCTCAGTCAATCCTGTCACTATCCTGTCTTCTCCTTCATCTATCCTTGTAACAATTCTCTTCACTTGCCACCAGGAATACACATTCCTGACAGTAGCTGCAGTGTTTGTTTTCCTCCAAAAATGTTTATTTATACATGTATATATTCACAGAAATATCTATCTATACCAGTCTGTCTATCTGTTTATGACTACATCATGACTGGCCAAAAACCAATGACACTAGCCATCAAATGACTGAGAATAAAAGACTGAATGTACTAACCAATGAACACCTCAGTCTAAAGACATAAAACAACCAAACAGCAGCAAAACAAAGTACTTTCAACAAAATAAAACATAAATAAAAATACCAAAACTTATTTTTTGCATGGATGCAAGCTGTTGTGTACCCCTCCCCATATGGGTTGCAAACACTCCACTCCCCTAAGTCTTCCATACATCACCTTCAAAGTTGCACCACTTCTGAGAAGAGAGAAGTGCAGTAGCAATGATTCTGCAACACAAACACTAGACATAACAATCCATCCACGAACCCTAAAGAACATACCCATCACCAAAACATAACCATTAATTAGATGGGAAACAAATACTTCATTTAAAATAAGACTTTGGTATTACTGCCATTTGCTCTTACAAGCAGTTGATCTTATGTGCAATCACTTGCTTATGAGTGCCATGAAACGTTTTGATCTTTGCTGAAATCCAACCAATAGATACACATATAAAATGTTCCCCTGCCATGGGAGCTGTCAAGTACACTTGACTTTTTCACATTACCCATAATGTCTCAGGGTATTGCGACCTGACTGTCGCCTCTTTCTTAAATTTCAGGGTGTTGCAACCAATGACTTCCACTCTGCAAAGTTCACTAAAATCTTGACTTGTATCCATGCCTTCTGGAGTAATTTTCTGAGTACCCCTTCATAGAGTTATCATTTGCTGCACATGCAACTGTGTAGTTTCACTATCAGTTGTCATGGACTGCTTGTATTGTTGGGCCCTCAAACTCCATGTGCCCTTCCATGTGCCCAATCCATGTTAGGCTGTATATGGTGATTCCACCAATATCTTTAGCCATTTCTACATAAAAATAATGGGGGTCCTGATTCTTAACTCCATCACTAACTGATGTTTTCTCTCCTCCTTCTGCTTTTCAGACCCTCACATTTTGCAAGTATTGCACTGGCATTTTGCTTCATTTCTTTAATTCTCCATCCAGCTATTGTACAATATTCTCCAATCCTCAGCTTTTCCAACAGCCACTGCCATATTATGTTGACACACTGCAACCTCCTGCTGAATATCTCCCAACACAACTGGGACCTGAGGTGCTTCAAGATTTCATCTCTTTTCACCATATTGTCCCACCACTTTCACTTAATTTTCTAACCTTCACTACCACAGCACCCTCACACGCACTTTGCTCCTATTTTCTTGTTGAACTGGCACTTCTAGGCTACCATAGCCCTTCTCTTCCAGCACTGAATTATGCTGCTGTCGTGCTTCACATCTCAGCAGTCCCACATGTCTAGCATATTTATACTGCACAGCAAGTTAAAATCATTACATACGTTGTTTTCATATTAGAGCACTATCGACTTGTGTCCTGTCATTGTTACATACCCATGAAAAGACAGCATGGAATTTGACTATTCTTACTCTCCATTGTAATTATAACTTAATGCTTTGGCACCATGGTTAGTGAGTAGTTATCTCTCTCTCTATAAAAAAGCACTTGCCTTCTGAGTGTGCAATGTATAGTGTAACAGAATGGAAACAACCACAAATTCTGTATAAGAAAATCATAAAAATGACATCTGTATGAATTTTACAGTGTTTGTTTTCTGGTGTGCTTTCAAGCAGAATAATTTATATAGTTTGAGTCACATCAAGCGAGAATAATAAATACCAAAATAAGACAGTGGTAATGCTCTATGACATACCTATACCTTTAATTCTCCCCATATCTTCTATATTCCAAGTACATTCATTGTCTTGTCCTCTTTGGCAGTACTAATTTGTATGCCCTGTAATACCTCCCGTTTCTTCTCCTTCCATAGGAAAATTAAATTATTTCTTACAAGTCTACATCACCCTGTCTTGAAGTCATTATCTCACATTTACAGCTTCAGGCAATAGTGAAAAAAGTTCAGAATATATGTATACCATGTATTTGAATGAGAAAGAGCATTTTCACATGTGCATGTAGACAAGTGCTCATTATTTTAAGATTTTAGGTTGAGTTGATGATTCCAAGATGGCTGCCGACTAGTCTAGTCCTTACTCTCTGAGCTCCTCACAGCTATTTAACTTTTGTTTTTTTTTACAACTATACATCAACCTTTTTCCTCAAATTTTTATACTAAAAGATTTTATAAATCTTTTTCTACGCATTTGGATTATTTTTTCTTCTGGAATTATTATCCTGGGATTTATTTTACCTCAGAACATTCTTGGTCTCTCTGCTGCTGGGACTCCTACTGCTCCAGTCTGTTCCTGGTTCCTGGTATCCTGTTAACTGCATTCCATTTCTGGGCATGGCTACAAAATCTGACTCCATGGAGACTCAGCCTACAAAGGCCAAATATACTTCAATGCTCTCTCCTGAAAAGATTCAGGTTCAAAAGACTGAAATCATCTAGACAACCTACAGAAACTATTAATGTAAGTAATAAAGATTTAAATGGCTCAAATTTCCTTTTAGAAGAACTAAAAATAGCATTAAAACCAATCCAAAGTGCTATACAAAACTTTTCAGAACAGTTTACAGACTTTAGTAAATCTTTAAAGCAAATAAACGATAGTATTGTTACTATTGAAAATAAAATCTTAGCTTTGGAGGTTAAAACAGACTTATTGGAAAGTGACTTTAAATCTAGAGATAAAACTGTTTCAGATTTACAAGCTAAAATATTGGATCTGGAAGCCAGGAGTCGAAGAAATAACATCATTATTCGTGGTTTACCTGAATCTTATGACAATAAAAACTTGTTATCTGTGACTAAAAATATCTTTGAAACACTGTTAAATTGTGAAGCTTCTTCAAAATCTATAATTGTAGAGAGAGCACACAGAGCACTGCGTACAAAGCAAGATTCTTCCACACCAAGGTTAATTTATACTAAGTTACTAAACTTTCTAGACACTTTCCAGATCCTAGAAACTGCTAAAACAAAGAAACAATTCATATGGAAGTCTCACAAACTATCATTTTCCCAAGATCTTCCTGCACAGATCAAATTAAATAGACAAAAACTAGCCCCCTATTGTGCTGACTTGATAAAAGAGAGGGATTAGATTTCGAATGGCATATCCTAATACCTTGTCTTTCACAGCTAATGACAAAAGATTTGTATGTTCAGATCCTAAAGATGCAAAAGACATTTTTCTTAAAACATTTAAAAAGCTTCCTGACACTGTATCTTAATATTCTACTGTTAAAGAACTACAATAAGGTTTGATCTTTTCTTTTCTTTAATATGACAGTATTTGTGTTACATGATTTGTAATTCTGGTGTGACATAATTATATTACCTTAAGAACTTGTCATGTAATTTACACATGATGGATTTGGTGTGACAGTGTGCAGTGACAGGATATATGCTTGTTAGATTTGTGTGGATTAATAGAAGCATTTAAATTCCTGTATTTACTTTTTTCTCTTTCTCTCACATATGCTTGCTGTGTAAATAGATAATATGTTAATTTTACTGCAAGCTTTGGAGTTACAGCCTTCTGTGTAAGCTAAATGATTTTTGGAGGGAAAAACATTCCATCTCAACATTCTAGCAAGAAAATCTTCCCCTCAGAGTTCCAGCTGATGCTCTGCATGAACATGCACACTACAGTCTCTCTGAGATGGATGGTGATGTCATCATTTGTGAGGAAAGAAGGACAGTTTCAAATACACAAGTCTGCTTGTTTTCAACAAGTATTCAATAGCACTAACTTTTTAATAGATCTGGCTATTATTTAAAGTGTTTTCTCTTCATAAATGAAGGTTGCTTTTTAAATTTAAACAGATTCATGTCACATAATATATTCAGTGACTTTTAGTGTGTCTGCATGACTTCAAAGCAAGCTGCTACTTTCATAAAGCAGAGTGAAAATGTTTCTGGAAACAAATGAACAGGCTAGTTTTATATATTAAAATTCTAAAGGATGTGTAAAGAAATGAACATATTTTCCTATTCAGAATATTTTTTCATACAATATTTTATATTATACTGAAGTGTTTAATTTGACAAATGTTACAAAGTATACCTGTTCATATGAAAGTTTCATGTTCTTTCTATTCTCTGCTCTCTCTCTTCTCAGAGGCTGGATGTGATATTTATGATTAGTAGTTTATGTTTAAGAAAGCCTTTACTTATTTGAAAGGTTTAAAATAACTATCTTTAATATGATTAGCTGAATCTACATGTATATATTTAAGCCCTTAGATTTACTACATTTAGCTTGCTTGTTTCTGTTTTAATTAGATTTTCAAAATGTTTACTTTAAAAGCCTTGTCTTGTCATGCTGTTTTGCTATGTTACATCTATAGCTTAGAAGAATAGTATGGCTATATAACCTAACAGAGTCATTAGTAAAATATTCAAAAAGTAGATTTAAAATTATATGTATGCACATTGTTGTACAATCAGTCCAATATATATGATGCTGTTTAAGTTACTATTTAATAATATAATTATAATTTATTCATGTATATTAACTAGTGTTAAAACCTTACAGCTTATAATATTTCATTTTGAATAGTTCCTGTACTATTATTATCTAGTTAATAGATGCATCTCCAGACTGAATTGTTTTTCATTTTGAGATATGGTTGCTTGGTAGTTGTTTTTTGCTTTAGTTGAACTATAACTAAATACTCATTCTACAGGTATTAGTGCTTTTATCATACTAATGGTCATGTTGATTAATGAAATTATCACTAAAGTACTAAAGAAGGTTCAGTAGATAGTGCATGACTATTATCTTTAGTTCAGTAATGCTATGCTTATTTACTTATATTATAATGTTACCGGTTGGTTTTGTTATACTTATATATGTTATCTTACATATCTTTCAGTTTTAATTGTATTACTTCTTATGATAGAGTGTTCTAGTTTAGCAGAGTGTGATTTATTTATTATTTACTTGTTTCTCTTTCTCTTGAAATACTTGAGGAAATACATTTAATCACTGTAAATTTCAATTTAAGGATAGGAGCTTTAGATTAGTATTAGAAGTAGGGATTAAGCATGTTGGACGTCTTGAAATTAGTTAATTTTGTATATATTTTTAGTAGTATTACTCTGACTTTATGTTATGTTAGGCTTCCTTTGAGTAATTTGTATTCTAACTTGAGGTTATTATTATCTATAATTACAATGTTTTTTTCATGTTCTTCTGCTCTTCCTTTATCACAGGGGATTGGTGGGTAGGCACTAGGGTTAGGATAAAGGTTATTATTATACATTTCATGGTTCTTAAAAAAACTTTTTTCTTTTTCTTTCAACAAATATTATTTGATTACTTGCTTGAATACTTAAAGACTGTTTTTCTTTTATTTTTTTTCTTCTTCTTTTTAATGTTGTGTTGGATTTGCACCTTGAGTTCACTTTTATAGCATCAGTAATGATTATACTTGTAGAATATGCCTGTTGACATAATTTTAGATTCTTGGAATGTTAGAGGCATTCAATATAAAGCAAAAAAGTCACTATTATTTCATATGATCTTTAAATCACAGGCTAACATTTGTTTTATTCAAGAGACCCATATTTCATGTATTGATTGGAATAAAGAGTTAAAAAAAAATGGATCAAAAAGATTATAGCTTCAGGTGACTCATCTAACTCCAGAGGTGTAGCTATAATCATTAAACAAAAATTAATTGGGAATATTATTGATGAGAAATTTGATGATGAGGGGAGGTGGTGCTTATTTACCGCTTCTATTGCTGGTTTGGACAAACCCTTATTAATTTTAAATCTATATGGCCCATGTAATTCACAACATTTGTTCATTTTAAAATTTACAATATTCTTGCATCCTATAAGGATCATCATATTATAGTGGGTGGTGACTGGAATGCAGTTATAAACCCTGTAATTGATCGTTCCCGCTCCACTGTCACCTATAATCTTCAATCTACTCTGGCTATAAATGATTTGATGACAGAATATAATTTAATAGATCCCCTCCGCACTGTTAAAAATATAAACAAGAATGATATATATACTTATTATTCTAAGTGCTATCATTCGTGGTCCAGATTAGACTTCTTTCTAATTTCAGATTATATTTCAAAATATATTGTGGACTTTACTACAGAACCCAGATTCTTTTTGGATCACTCAAGAATTTCACTAAAATTGAACATAAAACCCAATATCAAAAATAAAACTATGTTTAATAAGTGGACCTTAAATAATAACTTATTGTCAAATGAAGATATTTGCAAACAAGCTTCAGAAATCCTAAATGAAATGGTGAATAGTCTTGAATCATCAGACATTCCTTATGACATACAATGGGCTGCATGTAAAGCAAGATTAAGAGGTTTATTTATTAGTAAAGCTGCTTTTTCAAAAACAATACTTTAAGAAAGAGGAATTCTTAAAATCAAGAATTTCTTTGTTGGAAAATCATCTTAGTCTGAACTATGATGCTACTTTAGAAAAACACATTTTTGATTGTCAGAAAGATTTAATTCTGCTTCACCAAAATAACCTCTCCTTAGCTGAACAAAAGCTACTTGCTTCATATTCAGAATGGGCTCAGGTTCCATCTAAATTGTTAGCGAGAATTATTAAAGTTAACTTCAGAAATCCAAATATTACATCTTTATCTTATAATAACAAATTATATAATACTGATGAAGAGATTATTCAACTTTTCACCTCTCTTTACACTGAGTTATATTCAGGTTCTTCTAATTCTGTTAAAGATAATCACTCAAAACTCTTTTTAGACTCTTTGCAGTTCCCTAAACTTAATGATAATCAGCAAAAACTACTTTCTACCCCTATATCGGTACAAGAAATCTCGGATTCAATAGATAATCTTAAATTGGGTAAATCTCCGGGACCTGATGGTTTTACTCCAGAATTTTTCAAAACTTTCAAATTGGTAGTTCTTCCCTTTCTATTTAAAGTTTACAATCATATAAGAGTTAATGATATCTCTGATATTCATTGGAACACATCCAAAACCATTCTAATTCTAAAAAATAATAAAGATAAATCTGACCCAGTAAATTATAGACCCATTTCTTTAATTAACGTGGATATTAAGATTCTGTCATCTATTCTAGCTAACAGATTGAAACGGATTTTACCCTCAATTATCTCGTCAGATCAATCAGGTTTTATGTCTCAGAGACATGCTTGGGATAATACTCGATCTTTAGAGACTATACTTCATCTCATTAAGAAAAATCCAAACCCTATATATGCTTTGATTATAGATGCATCAAATGCCTTTGACAGAGTATGTTGGAACGTTCTATTTCAAACTATGTTATGTTTTAATATTCCCTTATTCTTTATAAATTTTTTAAAAGTTTTATACAAGAATATGTTTACTAGACTATACATTAATGGTCAATTTTCTGCTCCGATAAAGATCACTAAAGGAACAAGACAGGGTTGTCCATTGTCCCCTTTTCTTTTCAATATTTACTTAGAACCTTTGCTATTGTTTATTACTCAAAATACTTTTCATAACATCCCTAAAATTCTTAATACTAATATTCATTTCTCTGCTTTTGTGGATGATTTAGTAATCTACTTTCAAACTCCATTATCTGATTACAGAAAAATAATGAATTCTATTGATTATTTTTCTTTGGTTTCCAACTATCTTTTAAATTCTACAAAACTCATATTTTTCCCTTAAATCATTTAGCACACAAATCTTTTTTGTTTCCAGGCGATCATTTTCAGTTTACTTATAATATAAAATATTTAGGAATCAATTTAGAACACAATAATAAATCTTCCTTTCAAAATAATATTAATAAATTATGGAACTCTATATTGTCTGATATGGACAGATGGAAGCATCTAAACCTTTCATTTCTTTCAAGGGTGGCCATTATTAAAATGAATATTCTGCCTAAATTTCTTTACCAATTCTCATCATCTGATCAGATAATTTCAAAAAAATTTTTTGAGTCTGTAAATAAAGCTTTGGCAAAATTCATATGGTTCCCTAAATCTGTTAGAATTTCCTATTCTAGATTGGCATTTTCGAAGGACAAGGGAGGTTTGGGTTTACCTAATCTTTATCTCTATTATTTGATTGTCTCATCCAATAAACTTCTTACTATCTCTAAATTCAATAACACTTCTTATCCAAATCACTCTTTATGGATAAAATTATGGTATAATTATGTCATTTCTAATAATTTAAATCCTGAAGCTATTCCCTTTATCTCTCTGGATAGTTTATTTATTAAAAATATATCTACAGTATTTAAACAAAAGATTAGAGATTTCCAAACCTTACTCAAAATGTGCAAACTAGAAAAGATCTCGCACCATGTTCAGCCAATTCATCTAAACCCAAATATATTATTGGACAATAAACTTTTGAACTTAACAAACTATCCTTTAATTAAAAATCTAAAAGTAGGAGATGTTTTGAAATATCTTGACTTGCCTTTATCTGACTGGCGTAAGTTATTGAAAGTAAACTGGAATTACTCACCAATTCTTACACAACTAAGAGCAATAATTAAAAACAAATTTGTATCTCTGGTCCCCATAGACTCACAATTGAAAAACCTTAACACGATTATCAAAATACTTTCATCATCTGATAAAATGCTCTCAAACTCATATAAATTAATTAATTCTTTAATGATGGACCACGACTGTCTTTTATCTAATGTTTGGTTGAATTATAATTCCCAATTGTCAGAATCTCAGAAAGTCCTGGCTATTAGACACACTAAGGAATTTATCCCTTTAAAAAAAATTAGCATACACACAATTAATGATTAATAATGATGCCTACTTTACCCCAATCAAATTAAACAAATTTAACCCAAATAAGTCCCCTTCGTGTTCATGCTGTTCTCATCCCCAAGCAGACCTCCTTCATATTCTATGGTATTGTCATTTTTCTCACAGATTGTGGACATCTTTGAAAGTCAGACTGCAGAAAATGGGATATCAAAATCCACGTTGATGTGGGAATTTGCTATTCTACATATTCCATTGATTCATCTTTCAAAAGTTGATATTCATGTTATCATTTTTATTTGCTCATTACTAAAACTTTATATAATACAAAATTGGATTGATTGTTCTAAATTAAAATGGGTTACTTTCCAGAAAATGGCTTTTAAATTTATTGATGCTCAAAGATACTTAGGTGGAAGTCCAAAAAAAAAAAAGCTATTAGAAAGGTTGTGTTAGAAAAGGTTCTAAACATATTAAATAGTTAATGTTAAATTTTTTTTTTTTTTTTTTTCTCTCAGGTTGCCTAACTTGTATATAGTGTACATATGGTGTATGTTTTATTTCTAAATAACTTATCAAAATCTCATGAAGGTTGTTATCACTAGATGAATTGTTATATGTTCATTTATGCCTTCTTGTTATGCATAATCTTTTAATTGTCTTGCTATTCATATAATTAATAAAAAAATTTTTTTGAAAAAAAAAAAAGATTTTAGGTTGAGTAGCTTTTCTTTTTAAATCATTTAGGAGATGTGACTTGAAGTGGACAACATAAACATTTAAATTAGTTTTCTTTAAAAATATATTTATTCAATGTTTTAACTTTATCCATAGTTTTGAGGCTCATTTCCAGCAGAGGCCTGGAAAAAAAAGATCTAGAAGTGTACATTGACAGAATATTTTTAATAAACAACATTGATTATAAACTGTACACATGCCACTGAGAAATCTGTAATATGTATGTGTATATGTATAGAATGACACATGAGGAGGTATGCTTGGTACAGAAATTAACACACCCTCTGGGGTGTTGTTAGGTTGAGTACATTACAATTCCTTGGTGTGGGATAATATGTGTACCTTGAAGGCCCCCTAGAGCCATTTTGTACTTATAAAATGGGCATCTCTATCTTTGTGTTTTCAATTATATATTTAATAGTTTATGTATAATAATTAAATGTTTTGTGTTGTATTTAATGCAAAATTGCTCATCTGTCCATTATAACTAAATGATTGCTGGTGTAGGCTTATAACCTTCTAATTGTGTGGAATTGTGGTATGAAACTGTCACAGGAGTCATTTCAGTGAACCTTCTGTGAAACTGTTGTGTGCTGTTCCACAGACAGGTTTGTAAACAGATGCTAACACCACACAACATGTCAGCTATGCTCCAGATAATGAGACTTGCATATCTGTAGCAAAAGTAATTCACAAACATATGTAATGTTTTCTTGGTAGCAATAGTCACAAGAGTACATGCTTAGGTGGCATCTCCAAAAACTGAAAGACATATATAAGCAAGCAGTAATACTTTCCCACCATAATTTTCTTAAGTTGGATTAGCTCATGGTATGCTTCTCATGCACTAAAAATATTCACATATGTAAACATGTTGCTGGCTACTTCCATGAACTGAAAACCATCCATATTTAAAGAGTAATGGTCCCCCACCCTTGTCATTTTTTCTTAAATTGGTTTAGCTTATGGTATGCTTTTTGTCTTTATTTAACTATATTTCCATGGTAAATTTTGTGTGTGTGTCTGTGTGTCTGTGTGTGTGTGCGTGCGTGTGTGTGTCTGTGTGTGTGTGCGTGTGTGTGTGTGTGTGTGTGTGTGTGTGTCTGTGTGTGTGTGTGTGTGTGTGTGTGTGTGTGTGTGTGTGTGTGTGTGTGTGTGTGTGTGTGTGTGCATGTGTGCGTGTGTGCATGTGTGTGTCTATGTGTGTGTGTGTGTGTGTGTGTGTGTGTGTGTGTGTGTGTGTGTGTGTTTGTGTGTGTGTGTGTCTGTGTGTGTGCGTGTGCTTATGTGTATGTTTTGTGTTAGTGTTATTTCTCTCTTAATATACATTTGAATTAATGCAGTCTTTCACTTTTCTGTACTATATTTTTGAATTTATCTTATGAGTCTAACAATGCCTGGCAGAGTCAATTTACTTCATTTTGTGTGTGTGTGTGTGTGTGTGTGTGTGTGTGTGTGTGTGTGTGTGTCTGCTTCTATGTTTGTTTGTCTGTATTATTTCTGTTTTAACATGCATTTGTATTAATGCAGTATTACTTTTGTGCACTGTATCTCCAAATTAACTCAAACACTACCTAGCAGAGTCAATCTACTTCAGTGTGTGTCTGTGCAATTTTACTCTTAATTTAGATTGGTTGTTTTCTGTTTCTACTGAGACTTTTTTTTACTTGATTCACTTCCTATATCCTCCCATACTACCTTATTTCTCCTCTCTGGGCTTGATGGTTACATATATATCCAGAGGGTTTTTTTTTTTGTTTTACCTTTCTGATGTTGCCTACTGTTTCTGTCTAGCTAAGATTCTTAAATGTGAATTTTTATTGCTTTTATTGTCATTAACTATGTTTAATTTCTGTCACAATCCTGATTTCTGTTTTATTTTATTTGTACAATTTTTTGTAATTGAATTGGAGTTATCTGTTTGTAGTATTTCGTGAGGTTTTTCCATTGGTTTAATTTTATCTATTCCAAAATGTAAGACACATGGGTGAATAAATAGTAATAACAGTAACTTACAAGATGAGGGAGTCATGAATAGGAAATTAAAAGGAAATGCATTGGGTGGAGCCAATAAAACATGTATGAGACAATATTTAGTTCATTTTTGATAACACTTTTGATTTTCTTATAATTAAAAGCAAAGACCTGAATTGGAATGCATTAGTTTGACCACTGATTATGGATCACAAACAAACATACCTCTCAATATCTTATAGCAAGAAATATGCACAAAGCTATAAAGAATGGGGGGGCAAAGGCTCCAAAATAAGGACAATCTTTAAATACTGCTCTTACAAACTTAAAAAGTTGCTCTAGAATAACAGGTTTTGCATTAGCATGAATTTTCTGAAGGGGATGAACTCTGAATCTTGTACGTTTGTCATTATTTTCTGAATTCAGTCCTCAATGATTTGTCAGTGACTTGCCAAAGAAACACAATTTTATGAGAAACAGACCTAAAATATGAGGTAAAATTCTGGATATTTTATGAAAATCTGTACAGTTGAGCGGTATGCAGACAACAATATCTGGAAATTCCATGGTAAAGCAATTGCTTAGAGAACTTTGTAAAATCAATAAAGAAAGAATCATGATCTCATTTCTAATGGGATCAAAATTTGTACAAATTCCACACTTACTTTGTAATTTAGTTGATAGGAAACTATCCTCACATACTAATGGCATTAAGGATATGCCTCTAAAACATATGCAGCTAGATGTCTTACAAATATTTGAACACTTGGAAAAAAATCATATAAAAGTTACTTTTAGTGAAATCATTCCATCATTCTCATGGAGTGACAGTTTTCTAAAGCTCATCTCTTTAAAATATGACTAAAGACAACTTGAGATGTTTATATGGTTAATATTTTAACATAGTTGGAAGACTTGGTGTATGCTCATTAATTGTTTTCTACTGATCTTTTTAATTTAAGTTATTATGGGGCTAGCATTACGACAGGCAAGATTTCAGATTGTTTTTTCAAAATCAGGAGTATCAGCAGTAAGTTAAATGAACTGAAACGTATTGGATTATGAGTACAAAGTTGTTGCCATAGTTAAGGCTTGGAACTCCACTAACATCACATTTCCTTGCCTACATTAAATTTGCGTGCCTTAGAACTTATTCTAGAGGAGGCAGAATTATACCTTTGGTGTACAAACTATGCAGTCTTCCTTAGTAACTAATTTAGCCACAAAACCCTCATCCTTCTTGATATTTTTGAACCTAAGAAAACTGCAATAATAATAATAATAATAATAATAATATCCATTATTGCAATCCTAGCATGGATGCTGCTTACTGTTTTTGGATAAGCATGTTGAACATCATAACACCATTCTACTAGGGTATTTTCATTACCTCTGAATTAACTGAGATGATTTTAGTGCTGCTTCACCGCGTGTACAAGAATTCATCAGTATACAATGTTATCATGGCTTTCATCAGCTAAGAGAAGGGACAACTCATGGTAACAATCTGTTGGATCTTGTCCTTTCAGTGTAGTAAATATTATATCAGTAGGACTACTATTAGGCAGTTCAGATCACAACTCCATCTCTTTTGAAATAATGTACAATAGAGCTATAAACAATGCAATCAAAATATATAATCATGAAAAATTAAACTATAATAGAATAATAAAAAGCAACTGCACTGCATTGGAAAATATTAGTAATAATTTTGATGGCAACTATGATTCTAAAACTCTAGAAACTATATTAATGGAGGCTGTGCAATCAACTGCTGAAGAAAACAACAGTAATCAGAATAACAAATTTCCTAGTTGTGGAATAGAAAACTAATAAAATGATACAATAAACAAAAATATTTCTGTCTGTATAAGAAAAATGCTATTATTGCTAACAATTCAAAACTGAACAAAGTAAATAAAGAATTCTATCAGAAGTAAAACAAGATGAAGTACAATATTAGAAAAAAGTGGGCAATGAATACTGAGCACATGAAAGCATTCTACAATTACATCAACTCTAATAAAAAGTGTATAACCCTCTTATTCCACTTATAACTGAGGATCAGACCTTAACTGACCATAAAACTGTTGCCAATAAACTTAATAAATACTTTTCAAACATTATCAAGCCATGTTCTACAACTACAAACATTGTTCTGATTAATATTATATCCAGTGATAGAGAATGTCCAGTTAGAGGGATTAGAATTATGGATAAAGCATTACAGAAATTAAAAAAAATATATGTCTACAGGCCTAGACAAATTAATGGCATTACTATTGTTCAACCATAATTATGAACTATGTCTACAATTATATATTAGTTTAAAAAGCTGATTAAGACTGAAAATGCCCCTAAAAATAAGGAAACATTCTTCTGTAACACCAGTTCATAAAATGGCAGCTTAATACAGGTTAACAATTATACATCCATTGGTTTGACATCTGACTTGGGGAAATGCTATGAAAGATGTAATTCAAAAATACAAAATAGAAGTGTTAGCTGTTTATGAACATGTTTTTTGAATGACAGTTCCACACTAACTAATTTGACTAAATTTTATACTTGAAACTCATATGGGGTAAATTGTGGTGTCATGTTTTTAGAATTAGCTAAGGTATTTGACAATGTGACTTATGAATCTATATGCAGATCCATGCTAAGGGATAGATATAATCTCCATATAATATACTGGATAATTTTCATGGCTTACAGGTAGAATACAATTAGCCACCATTAAAGGATACATTTTAGATACATTACAGAATCATTCTGGTATCCCTCAGGGGTTTGCATTTGGTCCACTTTTATTGACTTGGTGTTCTGAAGTTTACCTAGAAATATCTTCTTCTTCTTCTTTTCCAAGTTAGGGGTCACTACAGCAGATCACCTGTCTGCTCATGATTGGCAGTGGACTTTTAAGGTGTCGAGTTTCCAGCCCGGCGCCCAACCTTCCACGGAAGGCACACACATGCACGCACTCACTCCTAGGGCCAATTTAGAGTATCCAATCAACCTACACCATGTCTTTGGGATGTGGAAGGAAACCGGAGCACCCGGAGGAAACCCACACGACCACAGGGAGGACATGCAGACTCCGAACAGAAGGTACCCCAGCCAAGGATCGAACCGGAGAACCTATTGCTGTGAGGCAGCAACACTAACCACTGCACCAGCGTGGTCACCCTTTACCTAGAAATATAACATGTTAAATTTGTAAATATGCTGACAATTGTTAAATAGGTTTTATAATTATCAGCAATAAAGACTTATTTGAAAGTATTAATTGTTTACACAGCATTACTAGGTGGGTATCAGAGAATGGGGTACAATTTTGTACAGAAAAAGTAAACTCATGTATTTTGGTAAGGTATCAGTAAAAAAACACTGAAACTATATGAGACAATATTGGGCAAAATCTTTGAATTTATGGATTTGGGGCAGCTATTACAAATACTTTTCATTTTTCATATTGTATTGATCTTATTGTGAGTAAGGCTATGTGACAATTATGATTTTTTTTTCAACTAAAAAGCAGGACTGGTATTGAGAAATATAATGAGTTACTCCTACTATTATAAATCTTTACAAAACTTACATCAGACCCATCTTAGAATACAACAGTCCTTTCTGTGTTTGTACAGAGGAAATTCAGTAAGAAAATATTAATTGTGAAAAGTTGTGATGATAGATGCAAATTTCTACTGTGCACTTTCATTGCCTTGGGGGTAAGTTAATTCTAGCATTCAAAACCATACATGATGAAATTTTGAGAGAACTATTACATTTGAAAATTAATACTAACACAAAAAACATTCTGATAATAACTGAATGTTTTGCATAAACTTCAACAAGACTAAGCTAACATGATAATTCATTACAAAACATATTCCTGTTTATTGTAACACATTGCCCTAATACATCTGCAGCTATGAATATCTGGGACTAATTAAGAAGAATATGTTTATAATCCTTCTTTCAAGGAAGGTGAGTTTCTTGAAGGTCGTCAGGTTAGAACTTAGTATTCTCTACTTATGAATGTATGAACTTTACTGGTTTGAATTTTGTTTCTGAAATTCTTCTGTGTTTGATAGTTTGTCCCTAAACATTTTTTTAGATGGTGGCAGTTTGTTTTCTGTGGGGAGAAGGGAACTATAATGCAGTGTTCATTTATAATAGGTGTGATTCAGGTGGCCACCTGAGGTCCACTTCTGGGGAGGGGGGAGGGAGAGAGGGCATATTCAAATGGAGCACAATGGACTGTTTTGTTTTTAATATTTTATCTTTTTGAGTAAAGAAATGCAATGTTTCTCTTCTCAAAAGAGATAAAATAAAGAAGACAAATTGTCTATGCAGCTCTTTTAAAAAACAACCATAATTGTGGCACCATATGGGGGAGGTGATTGGTTAAGTGCAATGACTTTTAGGAAGTCTGTATACTTAACCAATTAAACTGAGAGATTTATTTTCCTTGCTGGAGCAGACAACCCATGAATGTTAAGCAGTAAAGGTATGGTCAGTAGGTAGACTCTGGCTAGTGGTTGCCAGAGCATGCAATAATTTTTCAGACTTTTATCCAATCTGGCACCCAACTAGATATTTACGTCAAGAAAACTAACCAGCAAGTCATTAGGAGAATAGCAATAGCAAAATCCCTAAAGAATACACAAAAAACATGCACCAACATGATCCCAGTCAAGAACGACAGAACCTAAATATGTAATTTGGTACAATATCATATTGTTTGATACAATATCAGTTGGCGGTGTCAAAATCAACCTTATTTTCCTAATCTTTCCTTCTACCTCTAGTGACCCTTGAACTTACTGTTTGTTCACCATTATTCTGTAGACAGTAAATGCAGCCCATCTCCTTCCTTATTTCTTTTTTCCTTGTATAAGTTTGCCAAGATAGTTCTTTCTACCTGTAACATCTTTAAACTCCATCTCTCTGCCACTTATTTGAATACTCAACAGTCCTTGCCTCCCTTGAAAGACAGCCAGATCATTTTCATGACCTAACACAAATCAAACTTTATTTTTCTTCCAGATTTGTTATAAAAACTCAAAAGTGAAGTTACAGCATGAGACCACACTACAACACTGTAATATGTCCAACCAGTCCATGGGGCTATCAGATGAAAGGTAGTCTGTCACCCTGGGTAGTGATGTTAGCCACCTGTAAGCTTATTTAGATTTCAGGTATGATATGTAAGGTTAGGCACAAGCCACACCAGCACTCATTTCCCCCAGAACCAAACTCTGCAAACTGCACATGCATTCCTGTCTCAAGCACCTTCTCTTTGTCAGTCTGTTGCCCACTGACTTAAAAGAACTCAGCACTTACTCCAAATTCAGAATGTGACTCAAAAAGCACTTCTTCATCCAAGTCGAAAACTCCTTTAACACAAGACATATCACACAACTCACAATAATTCATTTGGGCCCTACAATATCCCAGGTTGCCTTCTAAACAGCCTAAAACCTGATCTATCAAGACCACTTGAGTCATCTTTTCAGCTACACCCTCAAAACAGACTATGCCTCAAAACAAACTATGTACCAAGTGAATGAAGTATGGCAAGTAATCCCCCTTCACAAGGGTGGACCATCAACACATCTTGGAATCTAGAGACCCATTAGTTTGACTAGCAAAATATGCAAAGTCATGGAATGAATTATCATGGAAATGATCACCAAAGACATTGGCAACCTACAGACACTGCACCCATCCCAGTTTGGTTTTGTCAAAGGAAGGTCAGGGCTACTTAATCTGATGCACTTCTTTGAGAAGGTAACTAAGGCAATGGATGAAGGGAAAATTGTGCATACTGCCTTCCTAGACCTGACTAAGCTATTCAAAACAATACCTTACTCTTGTGTTGTGGACATGCTCACCAAACTAGGCATAAATCCCTACACAACTCACTGCATTGCCAGCTGGTTCACAGATAGGACGCAATAAGAACAAGATTGGTGAGACCACTTCCACCATGAGGGAGGGCACCACTGAAGTACCAAAGGCTCCATGCTGGGCCCAGTTCTGTTTGGTATCTACTTCTTGGAGATCAAGGCTAATGTCAAGGGTCTGTGGCTCACCAAGTTCACAGTTGACTGCAAAATGGAAGCTATCATAAATTCTCCCAATGAACTAACATCCTACAAGAGGTTCTAACACACATAAATGACCGGTGCCAAAGCCATGGATTAGTGCAAAGAAGTGCATTATAGTGCCTTTTGGGAAAACATCTACCTAGGTAAATTACTCCATTGATAAGACACCCCTAAGAGCTAACCTGGTAGTTAGAGATTTAAGAACATATGTAGATAGCAGTCTGGACTTTTACCAACACATAACCATGGTAGCAAGAAAATTATTTTGTGTTACCCAATTTATAAGTAAGGGTATGGCATCCAGGCCCAAGGAAGTTATAGTATCACTCTACTTGTCCCTTATGAGACTCATTATTGAGTACAATGCCCCTCTTCAGCATTTACCTAAATAGACATGTGCAACTGCCAGAATGCCCACAAAGGTTATTCAGCAAGAGAATCCGGGATATCAACACACTGTGCTATACAAATCACCTTAGACCCATATCTTTATACTTGCTCTCCTACAGGTTGGTGAGAGGCAATCTTGCTTAGCATTTAAAGCTTCCTTAGATCCAGCCCTGATGGAACTTTTGCACATCTGCAAAACTAGCAGCACTAGAAGCACTAGATCAAGGGATCTGAACTTTGCTTGCAACATAAACAGAACATGCTGCTGAGACAGATGTGTGGCTCAAGGGATCCCCATGCTCTGGTATAGGCTCACCATCCATGGGAAGGAGAGTCCATCCCTAAGCTTATTCAAACATAACCGTGACCACTGCATGGGAAATCAGAAACTCATCCCTAGGATGGCCCCCCCGTGTCTCTTATAGACAGAGGATAACATTAAACATTCCTTTGTACTACCTACATAACTTTTTAGTAATCTCCTAACTAACAACAGAGACTCAGTAGCTCATTCTGACAAATGCTTTGCAAACAGTAAGTCTGGATGGTGCAGTGGTGCAGTGGTAGCATTACTGCCCCACAGCAAAAGGTTCTCCTGTTCAATTCTCAACTAGTATGCCTTCTGTGTGGAGTCTGCATGTCCTCACTGCATTCATGTGGGTTTCCTACGGGTGCTCTGGTTTCATCCCATGTGACGTGACATGCCTCTGGAGTGTTTCTCTCTGGACCGCCACTGAAAATTGGCTCATTCCAAGTCAGACTTTCCCAGTAAACAAATGTTAAATAAATAAATAAAATAACATACCCCTCCTAACAAACACTCTACCTCAATTAAGATGCACATTTTACAAGGGAAAGAAAATGGGTTGGATTGTGTGGCTATTCTTATAAAGGCCCTGGCGGCCATTAGCTTAGTATATATCTATGAACCCATGCACCTATGAACATTATCGCTGCCCCCCTTTCCACTTGTTTTCTCTTCTTCTCTGACAGAATTACTGAAGGCTGACCCACTTTAGAAAGTAATATAAACATTGTGCATTATGTTCTGCTTATTTACTATAATGTGCGCATATAATTTTTTTCTATGTAAGTAATCTGAATTACTTTGTTATTGCTTACATTTCTGCTTTTTTATTTGATAATTTTTTTGTATTTCAACTGGGCTTATCCTGAAATTGGTAATTTTTGATCAGTGTAATGTCTTGGTAAAAATAAATAAATAAATAAATACATACATATATACATACATACATGCATGCTTGCATACAGACATACATAACACATACAACTATGGAAAGTGGATAGATAATGCACTGTAAGAAGGATCTTCATGCATTATGTAAACTAATTTTTAACATGGGAGTTTTTTGTCCATTGTTATTTTTCAATGAGACTTTGGATATCCATTTTTTTCAGGTAGTTTTTGTGTTTGGAGACATTTGATTGTCTCTGTACTAGTATGACTTGAATGAGGCGGGCAAGTATGGATTGATGCTCTGCAAATAAATGGGGAACAGGTAACAATCTGACCTCTCAACCATGGTTGGCAGCTTTTCATGTCCAAAATGTGAAATACTACTTCTTATAATGTGGAACAAATGGGCAAAATTTGGAACACTTAATGATACTTTTCTAGCAAATTAAATTAGAAAGCTCACAACATAGCTAAAATTAGCTGCTTCATACTTACAAAATAGACATTTTGAAAAATTAATATGATTTAGTACTATTTACCATGGATGTAATCTTAGTAATGTGTACTCAACCTAACCCTAAACCTAATCCTAACCCTGCCCTTAGCCTTTTACCTTACCTTAAAAATGTCTGTAACACTGCCAATAAACAAGACAGACTCAGACACACTCTCATAACACTAGTTCTGATCCCTTACCTAACCGTTACCCTAACCCTAACCTGCATATCAGCATGCACTTGCATGCTTGCCTGCACACACACACACACACACACACACACACACACACACACACACACACACACACACACACACACACACACACACACACACACTAAAGCTACACCATTACTTAACCTTTACCTTAAAGCTAGCCCTCAGATATATGCCCAATCACTCCCACCCCTACTCAAAGCACACAACTTTTTTGGCCAAACACATGTTTGAATTTCTGAACATTTGATAATTAGAATGCTAGGCAATTAGATCGGCACACACACACACACACACACACACACACACACACACACACACACACACACACACACACATGGGATTATGATCAAGTTTCTGATCATAACCGAGTTATTATGTATTTGAGTCATTACTTTTAAGATGAATTCTTGGCATCCAAGTTGAAAACACATTATAAGGGTTATGATCGATGAGACCTGATCATAATTCTATGTAGTGCTTTGAGCTCTATCTGTCCCATAAACTACCCATTACAACAAAGTAATAAAAGTGTAGTAGAGTAATGTGTTTTACTAGATTTCCAAGCTTTTCAAAACCAGTAAAACACTTAGAGCTGCTAAATAGACAGTAGGTAGAAACAAAGTGCCTCAGTAAAGAGCAAAGCACTTTATAAGCTGTTAAATATTTAATTCTGCCATACCTTGAAATTTTAAAGCTCTTTTATCTTCAATTGCTGTTTTTTCCTGGTTGTCACTATCCTCTGTTAGTCCCAAGAGCAAGACCCGATCTTTATGTAAGTTCTCTTAAAGGGGCCCAGACCCAAATCATGCTTCATCTTAATCCTTGTTGCTATGCTTAAGAATCATCAGGCATTTCAAATAACTTGCATCCTTAGTGCACCTAAGATCCTGCCCTTGCCCCTTAGCTCCATCTCACAGGAACTTCTGATGGCGCCATTATGTTAGGTTTCCGGATGACTCTTTCAGATTGAAGTCACCAGCTTTGAGCCCACAATAGGGTCTAAGAGCCATGAATGAACCATTTGAATTATAATGGTGCACTTCAGGAAGGTTTTCAGTTTTAAAGTGGAATGGCACTGCCTTGGTTTTACATAGCCCTCCTTCTGTTTGTTTGTGAAGACACTAAAGAGAGGCATGGTCTGAAGCCAGCATGAATTCTCTGTTAAGTAGAGACTAGCAACGTGACCCCACAACCCACATTTCAAGACTTGCAATGCTCTCCCCTGTTCTGGAATATAAACCTTTTATTTTGGTTAACTTTTTGCTCACGTAGCAGACAAGGTTACTGATATTTTTGTGAGTACTGCCCCAGCCAAACTCCTGAATCATCTGTTTATACTGTAAAAGGCTTGCTGAAGTCAGGCAGCACCAGGAATGGCTCAACACACAGGGTTTTCTTAAGTTTTTTTTAAAGCCACATTTCTTCTGTTCTCTTGAACTTTTCAGCTTCGTGCCTTCAGTGAGGTCTGTAAATGGACAGGCTATAGAAGCAAACTCTTTAACTTACTTCTGGTAATATCCAGCAAGTCAAGGAAAGCCCAGACATGTTTATCATCTGAGGTATGGGGTCATTTCTCTAGTGCTTCAGTCTTTTCATTCTGATCTTTAATTACTCCACAGCCTATCATGTAACCTCGGTGCCTAACCTCTGTCATTTTGGAACACTGAAAGTGAGCCCTACATACATCAGGATATTACTTGGACCTCTGGGAGGTGAGAGTCTGAATCTTCTGAGTGAATAACCTTCCATTGACTTAATTCGCTGTATGTGCTTGGTGGAGTCACTGGAACCTGTCCATTAGTCTTTGAAAAGTGATTGGTGCACCATGGGGACCAAAGGAAATTATGATGTATTAAAAAAGGATATATACAGTGGCAAAGGCATTTTTTTTCTTTAGCCCTCTTGGTAAAGGGACTCTATCATTACTTTTTGGTTATGCCCAAGCTAGTAAGGTATCTGGCTTTGTCCAGCTATTCCAACAATTCATCTGTCCTAGGCATACAGTAGCTATCACACTTGAAACTCCTGGGTTCTGGCTGGTGTGCTGATTGATAAGTATATTTCTTGGCATTTTAACCTTTCAGAGTTCTGCATTGTCTTAATTTTGCCTGACTGAATTATTGTTTACCTGACTGAATTATTTTATATATTTTCTGGCATTGTTTTACGTTTCTCATCTGTCCGGAAACTGCTTACCCCCTATTTCTGAGGTGGAGTTTATAAAACTGGTCTAACAGCTTTTGTTTTATCTGATTGCTTCATGGCTTGCTGATTTAAAAATAGTTTCTGTTTGTAAATTGTTGCATACACTGTTGGAAACTCCTAGGTTCTGGCTGGTGTGGTTCTCAAGCAATCTGGAAATATATCACTGATTGATAAGTATATTTCTTGGCATTTTAACCTTTCAGAGCTCTACATTGTCTTAATTTTGCCTGACTGAATTATTGTTTGCCTGACTGAATTAGTTTCTATATTTTCTGGCATTGGTTTATGTTTCATATCTGTCCTGAAACTGTTTTTTCCCCCTCCCACCCCATTCTTGTAGAGTTGTTATAGTTGGTGGCTTTGCAGTTTCTCGCCCCTACTGTAAATTTGATCGGGACACCCCTCCCAGTCTGGTGTTCACTCTACTTAATACAGAGAGAACATTTGAGAAGGCCAACCCATTTATGTTCTTAACCTATGCTCCTCCTTCCTCTCTCCTTGCACTTTACAAAAAAAAAAAAAAAAATTTGCACTTTATTTTGCTTTTGCCTCGTCTTAAAAGTACTCAGTTGTGTTTATTCTGCTGCATTTATTACTGCTTGGGAGTAGCCTGATTAAATTGTAACTGTTATTCTAAGTCTTTTGGTTAGAGCACTTGGGCTTTAGACCAGTTGTTTTACATTAAGAAGGTTTGTGGTCTGCATTGGTGTGGCAGGACAGGTAGCTTACATCCTTCTAAATTGGGAATTGCTTATTGAAGGCTCAGTGTCTGTTATTATAAAAGAGTATTAGTTCTGGTTTAAGCACTTGGGCTTCAGCCCAGTTATTTTGCATTAATTTCTGGTTAAAGGATTATTGTGCCTGCTTACTTAAACTGTTTCTTTTCGAAATTGGTGCACCTTGTTTGCTATAGCATAGACTAGATTCAGGCATGCTGAATCTAGCTTTGTTTGTATAATATGAGCACTAATCCAGGCCATCTTTTTTAGAGAAGGTTCCCCTGCACCCTAGTGGCAGGAGTGTGCAGTTAGAACTTGTTTGATTGAAGACTGATGGAACAGGGCTCAGTTTTGAGCTTTTTTACTGGTTAATTGGGCAATTTGTTTAAATCAGTTTTCTTGTTTCTATTGTTATATAAAAATGCACTTTATTCATTTGATTTTACTGTATTTGTGTTTCTTCCTACTTTATTGCTTTTATTCTTCTGCATTTATTACTGCTTGTTAGCAGCCTGATTAAATTGTAACTGTTATTCTAAGCCTTTGGTTGAAGCATTTGGGCTTCAGACCAATTTTTTTACATTAAGAAGGTTTGTGGTCTGCACTGTTGTGGCAGGACAGGTAGCTTACATCCTTTTAAGTTGGGAGTTGCTGATTGAAGGCTTAGTGTCTGTTATTCTAAGAGTGTATTGGTTCTGGTTTAAGCACTTGGGCTTCGGGCCAGTTATTTTACATTAAGAAGATGTGGTCTGCACTATTGTGGGAGGAGAGGGTAGATTCTGCTCTTCTGAGCTGGGAGTTTCTGGTTAAAGGCTTATTGTGCCTGCTTATTTGAACTGTTTCTTTGTGAAATTGGTACGCCTTGTTTGCTGTAACATAGACTAAATCCAGACCTGCTCAAACTAGCTTTGTTTGTATAACTTGAGCACTAATCCAGACCATCTTTTTTGAAAAAGGTTCCACTGCACAATAGTGGCAGGAGTGTGCAGTTAGAACATGTCTGATCAAAAAATGCTGGAACGGGGCTCAGTTTTTAGCTTTTTATTGGTTAATTTGTTTAAATCAGTTTGTTCATTTGCTACTGTTATATTTAAAAAAATACACTTTATGCATCGCCACTTAGCTAGGGTTAAACTATTCCTGGTGCCATAAAGTCTGCTCTTCAAATTTTCCCTTAGAACTAGCCAGTTTTTTAGTTTTAGCACTCAGATCTGTTTCTTTGAGCTCAGCACTTGTTCAGAACTCATTGTAAGCACTAAATAAGCTACAAATTACTACAGCTCTCAACTTTCCTCACTTGTCTAGAGGAAAACAGTTTTTAGTACTTAATAAATAAGCACCTATCCAGACATGTCTAAGGATTAGCTCCCGGTGTTTTCTCTTGTCAACCTGATGAATCTGGGCATCTTAGGGCAATGCAGCAATTGCCTCATGTACACAGACAACCCTCTCCTCCTACCACCCAACACTACAACCTGTGAGAGATGCACTTCTGATGTTCCACGTACCAGGCTAAGCAAGGAGAAAGTTACTGTCAGCTGCCTATCAGGTGCCAGGATCTGCCACATAATGCATGCACTCAGGTCACTCCACAACAAGTACAAATATGACTTTGTCATTGACCATGTTGGTGTGAATGACCTGAGATGTACCTCCCTGGACTACATGAAAAGAGACTTGGAGGAGATCTCCGATTTTGTAGCTCAGGCAGGTATGACCCTAGCCCTGAGTAGCATCCTGCCATCACCCAGAATGATACCACAGTACATGGACAAAATGATTGACTTCAACAATTGGCTAAGCTTCTGGCGTCATTCTAAGGGGATCCAGTATCTGTCTGCCTGGGATGACATGATTGACAGACCACGATGCTTTGCCAGAGATGGCCTGCACCTGTCACCCTTGGGATTCCGGATACTGGATAAGGCTCTTGCCACCCATATAGTGCCTTTTTTAGGCAAGGTTCAAATGTCAAATTCACTACTGCAACAGGTACAAGCAAGCAAAATCTGCGGGTAATGCTACTCAATGCTAGAAGTCTAAACCTCAAAATGCATTCACTTGAGACACTCCTTAAAATGGAGAACATCAACATCTGTGCAGTGACAGAGAACTGGTTCAAGGCTCCAGAGAGCAACCCTGCATTACCAGGCTATTATTCATGCTGCACCTTTCAGCCACCTAACTTGGACTAAAACACTAAAGGTGGAGGCTTGTCCATATACATTAAGGATATCCACACCCCAGGCTAGTTGCTCAGCGTAATGCATTTGAGATTATCCAAGTGCAATTAACTCTGGGCAAGACCGTAATCCAAACTGTAACTTGCTACAGATCCCCCACCATGCCCCAGGATTCCCACTCCTCATTTCTTGATACACTGGAAAATATTAGGGTACAACCCAACACCCAAATAATGGGCGATTTCAGCTATCCCACCATTAACTGGGAAAACTACTCATGTACCAACTTTTTTGCTAAATGTTTTCTTGAATTCCTAAATTCCAATGCCTTGGATCAATTTCTCCACACCCCCACCAGGGGAAGCAATATTCTAGCCCTGGTCATTACCAACATGGGCAACCGGTGTTCTACACCAGAGGTCAATTCCTCGTTGGTCAGATCTGACCACAAGCTAATCAGCCTAGACATCCACATCCTGCCCCCACCCCCCATTAGGGAAACCACTGTAGATGTTTTCTCCAAAGCCAACTTCACGCTTCTTAAGACAGACGTGGCAAATGTCAAGACACCCATGCAGACGGACAATAGAGGTACAACCGCTGAATCCTACACAAATGCACTTTATAAGCACTTACATGAGTGCATGGATCATGCTATCCCTAACAGAACCAATATGCTGTCAACCAAAAAAAGGAAGCCAATCTGGTGGCCTTCTGCCATAAACAAACTCTACAACTGAAGAAAGAAACTGTTGCAAAAAAGAATAAAATCCCATGACTGAAGAAACTCCCTGGTCACCCTCAGTAAGAAGCTGAGATCCCTCATAAAATCCTCCAAAGCTAGTTATGAAACAAAATTGCCACTGATTCTAAGACAGCCACAAAGCATTCTGTAGCTATGTCAAGAATCTCAATGGCAATACTCAGATCTGCTCTGAGTTACAGCACAATGGCACTAACTATACAGAACCAACTGATATTGCCAACATCCTGGCAGATAGGTTCAGTGCTAACTTTACCCCCCCAGCCCCTAAAGGGCTCATCTCTATACCGGAAGAATGCAAAGTTCTGGTAATCACAGCTGCATAGGTTAAAAACACACTCTCCAAAGCCAAGAACACAGCATCCATGGGACCAGACAACATCCCAGGCTGCATTCTACATGAACTACAGAATGAACAGGCACCCCACCTAAGCACCATGTTCAATCATAGCCTCATCTCAGGCTTTGTGCCCATTGAATGGTGCACCACAGACCCTGGGAACTACCATCCTATTAGCCTAACGAGCCTGGTCTGCAAGGCCATGGAACGTATCATCATGGAACTTATAAACAATGACATTGGTAATCTCCAAACTCAGGACCCCACCCAGTTCGGGTTTGTAAAAGGCAGATCATGTCCCCTAAACCTGACTGACTTCTTCGAAGCAGTCACCAAAGCCATAGATGAGGGTAAGGTGGTTCACACAGCCAATCTAGATCTCACCAAGGCTTTTGACACCATTCCCCACTCTGGAAATATAGATAAACTCACTAAACTAGGTATAAATTCCTATGTCACAAGATGGGTTGCCAACTGTCTCACTGACAGAACCCACACTGTGAACGTAGCAGACTCCAAATCCGACTTCAGACTAGTGACAAGTGGGATACCACAGGGTTCAGTCTTGGGTCCTCTCCTGTTTGGTATCGACTTTTCTGAAGTACAGGCTAACACAGAAGGTCTTTGGCTAATGAAGTTTGCAGATGATTGCAAACTAGGAGCCATAATTGAAACTCCTAACGATATGGACATCCTACAAAATGGCCTTACTGAGACAGATGCCTGGTGTCAAAGCCTTGGCCTCAAGCTCAATGCCAAAAAGTGCATTGTCATCCCCTTTGGTAAAAACTCTGTAATGATGAGCTACCACATAGGTGGTACTCTACTTAACACCGAAAGTGTAATAAGAGACCTTGGGACACAGGTGGACAGTAGTCTCTCCTTTGATAATCACATCACCACAGTAGTCAGAAAATCCTTCTACATGGCACACCTCATCAAAAAAGGTTTCTCATCCAGGAAAAAAGAGGTCATTGTTCCCCTCTACTCATCACTCATTAGACCCATTATAGAGTACAACGCCTTTTTTGGTATGTACCTCACAAGACATCTACAACAACTGGAAAGGCTGCAGAAATACCTCACAAAGAGGATTACTGGTCTCAAACAGATGCCCTACGCAGACTGTCTCAAAAAACTCCAGCTTTACTCTGTCGCATATCGTCTACTCAGAGGTGATCTCTGCCTAACATACAAAGCTATGTCAAACCCAGAGCTGTTGGATATGCTCCACTTAAAGAAATCACAATCTCTCTGAGCTACACGATCTAGGGACCTAAACCTTGTCACCACAATAAACAGAACATGCTGGAGGGAGAGATTCCTGTCCCAGAGACTTCCCATACTCTGGAACAAATGATCTATCTATAGGAAACAAAGTTCCTCATTAGTACTCTTCAAGAAAAATCTTGATGATTAGATGGGAAATAGAAATTCACCCCGGGGATCACCTCTGTGGCTCTGCTCGACAGGGGCACAGGAAAATAATTTTCTTGGGTGGCAAAAGCCAGGTTACCTTTTTAGCTAGGCTTGTAGGCTGATAGCCTATTAACTGCCTATGAACCTATGGATATGCTATTCAGTTTATGAAAGTCATTTCAAAATTGGATTGTATGATTTAGTTTTTGGCATTATTGCAAGTGGGCTATTCCACTAATTGCTTGACTCCTCTGTTATCCGAACATCAACATATTTTAATTTCCTTTCTTATGGTCTGCTTCTGTGCTTTGGTTTCCTAGCGGCTTTTTAGCTTACATTCACCTCTTCAATGGTCTCTTATGTGGTTTGCAATTAGGAAGGTTCATTCAAGTAATTCAGAAAATATGTCCTGATTTCTTAAAAATAATTCAAAGACCTCTTGTTTTTGGGATTTAGAAGGGGTATTGTCTACCACCACTCGAATTGTTGACAAGAGACATGAGGTTCTTTCCAGGATTTAAGTAAATTTTGTGGTTTATCTGTTAAGGGTATCTTTTCTGAATTTGTCTTACTTATGATATACTTTGTTCAATCAACAAATGATTTCATAGGGAGCATAACATCTAGCCAGCAACTTATTTTCACTGAAAGAATCAGATTTAAGACCTGTTCTCATGCTTGAAATTCCTTGTTTTAAGTATTCCTGTTTGACATCCCTTGTTAAAGCTTGTGCTTTTTGTAGATGCCCTTAAGCTCTTTAGCAATGGCATTATTACTCGCATTCTGTCTTGTAAAATTTTAATTACCATTCTAAAAGATTTTTCCTCTTCTTCCCAAATTTCCTTTACACATTTAAACATATATATACACACACACACACACACACACACACACACACACACACACACACACACACACACACCACCCCAGGATGTCAGTCATACAGGAGCAGTTTGAAGGTATGAATCTTGTGGAGGACTAGAATATCTCTATCAGAGAAAATAAGATAGGGTAGAAGCTTGTCCCAGTTCTTTCCATTCATTTCTATGACCTTTTGTCAACATGAACTTCAGAGTTCCAGTCAACCCTTTCACAAGTCCATCAGTATGTGGATGATAGATGAAGGCTCTGTATTGTTTTTCCTGAAAACTTTGACCATGATGCTTTATAATCTTTGGTTAGTCATGATCTTATTAAGTATGACCACCCAAATGAAAAGCAATACTAGCTCCTTAGCAATAACCTTAGAATAGGCTTTCCTGGGCATAATTTAGGGTCGTCAATATGCAGTAATGTTCTTCTCTAATTAAAGGACCTACAAAGTCTACGGCTGTTCTTTCAAAGATGATCTCAGTTATTAACCCTGTACTCAAGGATTTTTAAACTGTGGTTTTGGTGCTGTCATTTGATAATGTCAAAAAAAAATCTGTTTCTTTCAATATGTCAGGCCAACAGAATTAGTCAGAACCTTTGCTTTTGTTTTGTCCATGCCTAAGTGGCATCCTAACACATGGTTACATGCTACTTTCATTACGGTAGTTCAGAAGGGTTTGGGGTTCCAGCAATTCTCATGTAACCTCTTCTTTTTCCTTAGTTATTATATAGAGTAGATAATTCAGAACTTCAAAGTATGGATGAGCTGGTGGTGGATCACATGACAGAATCCTCTCCAACTGCCCTAGTTTTGTTAGGGTCATCCTAGGGTTTCATCTTCCCAGTTGTCCCTCTTATAGTTCAAGTGATTTAATGGGAGCTCAGACAAACTGGAACCTTCTTCATCACTCATCTCTCAAGAGGTGGAAGACTCATCTTCTTCTCTCACCAAGGTAGGCCCTGGGATTTCTGTTATCAGCTCCTTTTTGAGTAAGAGTAGTTCACTCCAGTGCCCCAAAGATTCTTCCATCATGTGGGAGATTGGGGACCACAGCCACTTGGTGGAGGACCTTTCCAAACCCCATTTAAATTTCTACTTGGGTGAATGGGTATCATGTTCTTTCTCCATGTATGCAGACTTACTCTTGATGAGTGGGCCATTTGCTTATACAGCTACTGGGTTTCACCAAAGTGAGCATACTGATAGAGTCTGTTCTGGTCCATCTACTGTTATAGCTTCATCTACCCTGCATTTCTGGTTGCTTGTATGGGGGTTTCTAACTTATTTTCTCCACAGCACTTCACAATATACCCCTTGTCTTCCACAGTTAAGACTCAGGATGGATGGCAGGGTCCTCTTTTGTTTGATTCCAGTTTTGTTGCCAATTTGCTAATTGTCTCTCTGACTAGATTTTCATAACATAACACTCTCTCTCTCTACTAGTGCTACAAATCTAATCTGCATTGTGTGGGTCAGCCAGATTTACCTGATATTTGACAGAAATTGTCAATGCCTTTTTAAATGTATCTGTCACCAAGGTTTCTAGTATGGTTTTTTTTACTACTGAGCAACACTGGATCAATCTAAAACTTTGCTATATGTTTCTACTCAAATTACTGGGCTGTTATTGTTTTGGCTTAGGAGAAAGACCACTCATTGACCTTAAGGACCTGAGACTGTGAATGACCACAGCCCTGGCCAAAAAATATTTTTCTGACCTTATCAAAGTATTTAACTCTGCATTAGGATTACCCATGTATGCCAGAGGGCTTCTGCCATGAAGGTGAGCTATTAAAATACAAGTTTAGGTGGATGAGTCCCATATTTCTTGGGTGATTATGAGATATGACTCAAGGTCATTATCTCAGCTGAGCAGTTTTAAGGAGCTGCAGATCTTGATCAGGTGATGGACCTAGCTGTCACCACAATCATCTTGGCATGAGTTGCAAAAGTCTGGTCAAGTTGCTCCATGATGGTTATTATTCCTTTTTATGACCTTTCTGTACAGGACAATCAAACCGACAGACTAACTTTTTTTTTTGCTGTGAGGAATTAACACTCACTGTTATGGCAGGGGCAAGTGGAAATAATAAGGTTAGCTGTCTGCTGCATCCTCATCCACCAGTTATAATAAGAAGAGGCAACAAACATTGTAGTTTTTCATAAAACAAATGTTTTTTTTTTTTAATTGAAAAATAAGAAATATTTTACTAACTGAGACTGAAATACGTGATAAATTAAACTTAATGGTGATTTATAACAATTTTTGTTCTGCAATGTAACTTCTAACATGAATTCAGCTCTGTGGTACTTTTGTTAACTGTAACATTGCTGCTACATTTATAAGTAGTTTGCACTTGATTTCAAACATTAACTAACAGGGTTAACAGTTAAATAAAAAGTCTCACTCTCACATTTCAGAACTCATACTAAGTACTCTTGGCAATACAACTATAGAGGATTGCAAGTCTCATCCACAAGGCCTTGACCTGGCCTGGTGAGTAGACCAGCCTGCAGACTAAGGCAAAGTACCACAAGTCTCTGTCATCAGATCTCATTCTGGTC